>NW_024351730.1:15653849-16116889 GCF_902729225.1 Pteropus medius
TGTGTGTGTGTTATGTCTTGTAATTTTACCTTGTGTTATGTCTTGTAATTTTTTCTTGATAGCTAGATGTGAGCTGTTGTAAAGTAGCCATGTGGTGGCGAGGTGTAGAGGAAGAGAAATCATCCTATAGGCCTATATTAGGTCTATGGGATGATTAATGAATTTATTTCTCTGGATCGTGAACTTCAAGAAAGTTTCTCAGATTGTTTTCTCCTCCCTTAAGTGGGACGGGATGGCTAGAAGAGGCTGGAATTGGATATTCTCCTTTTCCATGTAGAAGATTAGAGGCTGTTGGGGTAGAGTATTGCTCTTCCTTAATTTAATTAGACTCTTAACATCCCATAAGATAAGCTCTAGTTAACTAGTTTCACCAGAGGATAGGCCTCGTTTAGAAGAACAGAGTATTCTGGTGTAATCTAAAATGGCTCCTTTTCTCTCCTCCTGCTGAACCATGAGGGTATTTTTTTCTGTTATTTACTGAGAACCTGCCTGGTTGAGCTCCCAGGGGAGCTTATGGAGGAAAAACTCAAAAAAGTGTGTGTCCGCTCCCCTCAACCCCATGACTGAGTCCTCCTGGAGTTTTAACTTAGAATTAGCTACACAAACCCTTTAGTAATTAGTCAATTACAGTTCAGGTTTTTCTACTGGTCCTGTTGGCAGTTTCCGCTGATGAATTTCTGATTCAGTTAGTCATGACTCCCTACATTCACCTCTGGGTCTCTGTGATCTTTGGTGAAGCAGTTTGCCCTGTATTCTCCCTTATCTTACAAATCCAGGAAAAGTTGTTTATCATTTATTAGGTTTTTACTTGTTATTTAGTAGGGTAGTGACTTCAAAGCTCCTGCCATCGGAATTAGAAACCAAAGTACTGTTTTTTTTTTTCTTCTCCCTCTTCTTCCCTCTGCCCACCGCCCCCCTCCCTATTTTGAAGAGGGCCTTTGGCTTAATTTGAATTTTCCTGGTTACTGATGAAGTTGACTACTACTCCATCTGTTTGATGGTCAACTGAGTTTGTTTTTAGTAAAGTTTAAGTTTCTTACCAAATTTTCTATTGGGTGGTCTGATTTCTTGGAGATTTAAAGGAGTTCTTTATATATTATAATAATAAACATTGCAAATATATTTTTCCACTCTGAACCTTGCATTTCCATAGTTTTAATGGTGTCTTTTGATAAATATATCACAAAGATATTTTCCTAGATTATCTCCTAAGATGTTTGCTTCTGTGCTTTATATATTTAGAAATCCAAATAACCTTATTTTTCCAAATGGTTACCTGGTTATCCCAGCATCATATATACTAAAAAAAAAAAAAAAAAAAAAAAATTACTATGTCTTCATTGATTTTCAAAGTAATGGCTTGCATATATGTAGTGTTCATATATGTATGGGCCTATTTCTGAATGCTCTGTTTCTTTATCTAGTTCTCCTCCAATGTCATTAATTTCTTCTGATTCTGGTACAAATTACCATAAACTTAGTAGCTCAAAATGGTTTCACTTTATTATCTTATAGTTCTGTAGGTCATGAGTGTGATACTAGTCTCACCAGGCTAAAACCAAAGTATTCACAGGACTGCCTTACTTTCTGCATTTTCTAGAAGAGAATCTGTTTTTTTGCTTATTTATCTTGTTGGCAGAATTCAGTTACTTGTGGTTGTGGAACTGAGAACTGTTCTCAGCTTCTAGATGTTACCGGCATTCATTGGCTCCATTTTCAAAGCCAGTAATGTTGGGCCAGATCTCTCTCAGTTTTTGAATTTCTTCTGTCTTTTAGCATCACATCTCTCTAACTCTTCTGCCTTCCTCTTTAATATTTATGGATTTGTAATTAGATTGGGCCTAACGAGATAATCCAGAATAATCTCTTTATTAGATTGAGCCCACTCAAATAATTTAGGATAATCTTTCTATTTTAAGATTCTGAATTTTAATCACAACTGCAATATACCTTTACCATATGAAGTAACATATTCTTAGTTCCGGGGAATTAGAGCATGGAATCTTTAAGGGGCCATTATTCTGCCCACCGCATTCTCTAAATAACACTATAGTAAGTCTAGAAATCTTATAGAACCAATTCTCCCGCTTTTTTTTTTCTTAGAAGTAACTTTCCTTTCTTAAATTTCAAAATAAGCTTGTTTAGTTTCACCCAAACATATATATTCTGATATTTTGATTGGCGTTGTATTGCAACTATAGATCAATTTCAGAAAAATTGGTATTTTACATTATTGAGATCTAATCATAAACACTGTTTTTTCCTCACAATTATTTATGCCTTTTCCATATTTTTAAAGGTTTTCTTTATTTTCTGAACAAACTTTTTTAGTTGCTGTTAGAGATCATGTTTTTGTTGACTTATTCGTAACAATTTCATACTTTTTTAATTCTGTCATGCAAGATATTTTAAAATAAATTCCAGTATTAAAATTCTGACTTTATATCTGTAAACTGTCAAAAAACCATTGTCATTCCAGGTGAAAAACTCTCCCTTCATAGTCCATTAGCATATAGCTCTAGCTAACTCCTGTTTGGGCACTTTATTGTCCTTAGCACTAAGTTAATAGCTCGACGTCATTATCTTGAATGAGTTATTAACCAAATATATCTCCTGTTTTTTGAAATTGAGAATCTTCAGCGTGACTTCAAGGACAGGTTTATGTAGTAAAAGAATATCATTCATGAGCAATAATTTAATGACTTAAATTTTTAAGTAAGGTTGTCAATAACACACATATGAAATCATTGCCACTATTAGTACCCCAATGTAGTGAGTAACATAATCATGTTATTCGCTTAACATTTTAACTGATACCCTAGTCTCTAGTCATTACACATCTGCCTAAAACAACTAACTTATCTTCTTAAAATATTGACACTGCTCAAATGATTTTAAAATTTCCATGGCAAATACAAAATAAAATCTATTTTAAATTTGTCATTTAAGATTCTAAAAATATATGGCTTTAAACTATTCTCTCACTTTTCTTTCACCAACTTAATCTTAGCCTTACATTTCTTCATGACACATAAGTTTCGATCATAATTGGCACCTATGAAATTCTCTAATAATCTGCTCAATTTCATGCCTATGTGCCTTTTCCATGTATTTTAGCTAAAATCTTTTTAACTCATTCAGCAAAATCACAAAGACTTTTCAATGCTTCACCAAGTGCAACCCTTTACTCATACCTACAGTCAGAATTAAACAGTCCCTCTTTAGTAATCCCTATAAACCTAATTTTTCTTTTGGTTTATTAAAAATAGTAAACTTCTTGAGGATTAAGATTATTTCTTACTTAATGGTTTTTTGTTTTTTGTTGTTGTTTTTTTTAATCTGGAAACAATGGGAATGCTTTGTGTATGGTAGGCACTCACTGCTTATTTTAGAATAAATTATGCTTTATTGTGTGTAAAATGCATTTCTTTATATACATGTTTGTTATGTTGAACTGAATTTAATAAAGTAAACTATCTGAATGGTTATTTTATATTTCAGTGTTTATAGTTATCATATATAAACTACACTTAAATCAACCTCTATGTTACTCTCAATAAAACAAGCTGAGCCTTGTACTCTCATTTCTTTGAACTTAAATTCTGTCAGGTTTCAGAGAATAAAGAGATTCAGAATCTGCCTATTCTGGGAAATCTATAAAACAATTGTTTCTCTAAGAAATATGTCTATGGTTTAGCTGAAGGTAATCTTTCCTCTAGGCCAAAAATGTACACTGAGCCAGTTTGAAAGAATTAGAGATAAAAAGAAGTATTTTAATTGATACTTACAATTGATTCTAAATGAAATATTTGATGAAGAGTCCTAAATATAAATGTCTCCAACAATCTGAAGTGGGATTCTTCTCCTACATTATGTAAATGCAAGGCACATCCCAGTGTGGCATCTTTTCAAAAAGTGAAGGGAATACATATCTGAAATATAGCACTGTGCTAAAAAAACATGAAATAAATTTCATTGAATCCAAGGAGAGCACATATCTTACATCATGCAGATGAGTTAGAGAAATAAATGAATATGAATTCCTGTGTTTGAATATTTAAAGCCTTTGTAACTCTGCTCTCAAACACAGAGTTCTTGTTATGAAAACACTTCTAAAATTTTATTTAACAAAAATGTACTCTGAACAACTACTTGGATAAGAGAGATTGACATATTAAATAGTATCTCAAAATATAAAGATGTAGAGGGAACTAAGTTTCAAAAAGCAATTCAGCGAGTTAGGTAAAAATGCTTGGAATTACCTAGTAATGTTGCATACGTGGCTATAGTTAATTTTACTGGAATAAAGGTAACAATTTTAGATAAGATTAGTATACTTTCTTTTATTTTTCTGGGGGGAGATTTTTATTATTCTGGTGTTTGTTAGTTCAGGGTCAATCTTTTTCTTATTCTGGGCAATATTCACAGCAAATTGTGTCCTTTATTTTAGAACTGGGAATATAATTAGTAATATTCATTCAAAAGCAAATAGTTTTGAATGCATATCATATGCCAAGCACTATTCTAAATCTTGGGACACATCAATAAGTGAAACAAACAGTAAAATAAATCTGATTACTTATAGTCTACAGTTTAAAAATGAATCACAGATAGAAATTAATAAAAATAAATAGATAATAACAATAATGAATATAATGTATGTTAAGAGGAGATAACTGCTATGGAAAAAATAGTAGACCAAGTCAAGAGTGAAATTGGATGGGTAAGTTTCAGAATTCAAGATAGGCATTGATAAAATTAGTTTCGAGCAAAGACTTGAAGAATGTAATTGAGTTGGTCATGTGGATTTATGGAAAAGAGCCTTATTGGGAAAAGAGTCATCATGAGATCATACAACTTTCTATTTATAAACTATTTGAAGTAAAGTGATATGTCAGAGAAAGGCTCTAAAGTAAAACTCTAGCATTTTCTGTCTATTTTTGAGAGTGTATTAAGTACCAAAAAAATTGCTTGGTACTATACCTTTGTGATTTTCAATGAAATAACGACCCTTCCGAATAGGAATTATTATTATTCCTGTTTAACAGATGAGGAAATTAGTCTTTGAGAAATTAAAAGTTTAATCACTTGTAACTAATAAGTAGTGAGGCTAGGATTCCAAGCATGCTAAGTATGCCTGAGAGCTTATTTAAAATTTTTTACCCTTTTCACCATGCAAATGTTCTTATACATTATACCATGAATATAGTCTATTTTTCTGACAACCAGTGATAAGTTTTTGCATGGAAAATTCAAATTCTGTTTTTAGTAGTTTTAAAATTCATTAATGAGAAACTAGTAATGACATTTTATTCAAGACATCCTGGATAATTGGTGTTCAGAGTCCTTACTCTTTATTTCCTCATTATCTATATGAATTAAAATATACCAAACCTTTGAAACAAAATTTTATATTTGGGTTTCTTTGTATTTTAACTTGGTAAGATAGGGAACATTATTATTACTTTTGCTTGTGTTAGTCATTTTGGCAACAGACTTAAAACCATTTATTATGTCCCCTTTTTTAATTGCCTATATTTATAGAAAAAAAAAACTGAGGTGTTTTTATTGTGTACAATTAATCAGTCTTCTCTACAACATATTGAACTATAGTTCTCTTCAGCATGGGCCCCATACAGGACACTTTTCTCTTTTTAATTTATTCTTTATACACTATATAAACAGTGTGTTTTACATGGTTTACTTTGATTTTATTTCAAGTTCTTTTTCTTTGTATTTTAACTTTACCAGAGAGATGGCTTATTTCCACTGTGATAGATAGCTAATGGTATCCTTTAAGTAAAATTTATTTTAACCAGTTGAACTCGCAGAAAGCAACCATATTTCTATCTTTTAAAGAATTACATTTTACCTTCTAAAAAACAACTTTAAGATGTTTTGTGTGTAATGATATGGATGGATCTTGAGATTATCATGCTAAGTGAAATAATTATATGTGAGATGTAAAACTGAAAGAAACAAATAAACAAAACACACAGATACTCATGGACACAGACAACAGTTTAGTGGATACCAGAGGGGAAAGGGGTGGGGGGAGGCGGAGATAGGTAAGGGTAAAGGGGGTCAAATATAAGGTGATGGAAGAAAATTTAACTTTAGGTGGTAAACACACACTGCAATGTATATATGGCATATTATTAAATTGTACACTTGAAATAATTTTGTTAACAATGTCATTCCAATAAATTTAATTAAAAAACCTTTTGCAAAAAAATGATTTGTATATTGTCTAGAAAACCAAAAATTTCAATCTTTGCACACACAGTTGAATACAAGTTTATGTGAGACAAATTGTATCATCAGGGGTTCTGGATTTAGGGAGATAAAAAGGAAATTTAATCTGTCTTAATTGGTTTCATGAAGGATCCAATGACTCGTATTCTTTTTTTTCAGTTTTTTACTGGATATCTTAGACAATGACAACGATAATTGGCTACTTTACCACACTGTTCTTTAAGTATAAAATGATGCAAGTTTAAATTATTTTTATGGTAAAGGAAACTCTATCTACTGTTTTCCATTTCTCACTCATTAACCCCTAGCAATTCTAATTCTATTCAAGTAAGTAGAAAAATACCGATGCATATTTTTTAAGTGTCTAGTTATTTCTCTCTTTAACAAACACATCTCACAAAAAAGATCTTAAAACACTCATTCCTCTCCATTGTATTCTACTTGGTGTTTTAAATAAGAGCCTTAGATAAAAATATGTTTAATTTGAAACTTAGAAGTAGTTTGGCACTTGAAGAATCTAGCTGAAATTTCTTCCTTTTCTGCTTTTTTGTGTGTGTGTGTCTGTGAAAAAATATATGGAAACTGATTGTTGGATTTTCAGATTTGCAGTTACTTCTAGTAAAGCTAATCTCTCAGTGATCCTTCTCTCCTTAGTTCAGCCTTTCCTTGGAGGTTTGTGATTTAATATCCCTCATACCCTTCAAACTCAGAGTGACCAGATGTTATGAGACACCATCCCTTCACTTGCTCTCAGAAGACTTGCAGTTTATTATATATTACATGTTCTGTTGATGGTACCACCATCCACTGTTTACTTAATAAATATTTTCATTATTTATAACATACAATTGGTTACATATTATATACATTAGATCCCAATTTATTTTTGTTTCTGTTATCTATTTAATCTCTCTTCCTTCTCTTTCTTTTAGATTTAAAAAAAAATAGTCTCTAAAGTCTGTCCTCATGCCCCTCCAATCATTTTCTACACTACTGTTCACATGAACTTTGAAAATGCAAGTCTTATTTTGTTAATATCCTGTCTAAATTTTATTTGTATTATACTATCTATGAGAAAAAAAATCAAATTCTTGGATTGGTACTCAAGGCTTTCCGTGATCTAAGCCCTGGCTATGCACCAATCCTCATCTCCTGCCACTATGATACATGTTCCATGTTATCGTATTTTCTTAAATATGTTGTGTTGTAATTATTTCTTTAAATATAATTTTCTCCTATATGACCTTGAAGTTATTGAAAACTGAATTTTAATCTACCCATCTTTTGATACATATTCTTGTTTTGGTGTACTAAATTTTTTTATTCTTTTATATATTATACTTTGACTTAAGAAGTACTGTTAAAGGTCATGCAGTTTAGCAGATTATTCTCTAAAGGAAAATAAGCAGTGATATGGGAATTAGAAGTGCTGGATTATCATTTTAGCTCTACCATCTAGTAGCCACATGAATGTCAAAACTCCAGATTCATTATCTGCAGAGTAGGAAGACTAGTTCACTCTACCCACTTCCAGGTTGTTGTGAGGATAACAAGTGATGACATTTATAAAGATACTTTGTGTGTGATAAAGTTTAATAAAAATAATATGTAATTCTGCTCTTAAAACTAGGTGAAAATGCTCAAATCTAAACACAGTAATAAGAATGGGAACTTAAATTGTTTAAATAAGTGTTACTCAAATACATTCCTTTTGTGCAGAGAAATTTTCTGCCTTATGACACTTTTAAAAACATATTCTATGGAGAAGGTAGTATGTATATTTCTATGTGTGTGTGAATGGTTAATACTTAAAATGATTGAACACAGTTATGAATTTTCCTATATGCTCGTCAAAGATTTGATAAAACTATTTTCATTTGTTTTATGATATACATACATAAATGAAAAGCTAATCATTTTTATAATTCCTTTATTATTTCTTCTATAGAAACACATAACATTAAAAGGTAATTTAAAATTATATAGAATGAAAATTTCAGGATCACAGTAGTGATTCAATTAAAAAATTTCAATGACAATGAAAGTAGAAGAAATATATATTTTTTAATTACATAAGTTTCTAACTATCAAAGATTTTTTAAAAAATTACTTATCAAGTACTCATTTCTGTTTTATTTTTATTTTAAAGGAAGTGTAGTTGAGACATTGATGGATGTTTTAATCCAGGAAGTTTTCCGAGTCTTGAATATATCTCGCCAATTATCAATAGTAGCTTTACTTTCACCTTCAGTTCATTGATTTAGTGTAAAAAGAGGATCAACAAGTAATGCTGTTGCTTGCAGATGCTGACATGACCCAAGAAGTGGTGTCTGTGGGAAAGTGACAATGGTACCACCTGTAACAGGAATGAGTACTGGGAGGTATGAGTGAAAGCGTTTTTCAGAATATTAAATTTTGAGATTATGTTTTGGGGCAAGTGAAGAAGATATTGAGTTATAAATACCACTTTCCATCTTTTCCCACACTGCTTTTTATTTACCACTTTTACAATTTACTGTTCATTTTCACAAATTCGTTTTGTATTTGCTAACATAAAGCAAGAGTAGTTCTTTACATTATGTTTTGCAAATGCCAGATCTATTCAATCTTTCTTTCCTTACTAGTTTTCAAGATAATTTTTCTGAATATTCAGATACTATATAGATTTTATAATATTCTATACTAATTTGATTTGGTCGCATTAGTTTCATTTTAGTCACAAATTCCTGGGGAATTTATAACATTTTTAGAGTGATATGGAGCTGGTCAATTCTATTCTCCTTTCTCATCTTAGTTTTTCCTTTCTTGAGCCTTAGTTTATAATTTAAGCAGAAAACAAAACAAAAAATATATAAAATAAAAAATTTCTTAGCAAAAGTTTATTTAAGTCAAACCCATGTCTGAAAGTATTATTGTTGGCTCTATTTTAAGTAGTTTGAAAAATAAATAAATATAATTCATATTCTCTTCACTTATTGTTCTGGATCACTTTTCAACAATAGCAACAAGATCAACCTGTTAATGAATGCTCATTATTACCTGGGTCTGCACTAGAGGCTGTATAAACAATTTCATATTTAATTCTTATAATTGTGCAGTAGATGATAACACTGAGGCTCACATTGACTAATTTTTTCATATTCACACAGTTCAACTGACTGAGGAAATAAGACATCTCATTAAAATCTGTCTGACACTAAAATCAGTGCTCTGAGTTTTATTTTCTAAAATTGATTTTCTATATCAGTACTCTATTTTGTACATTGTGAGATTTCTAATGTTTTCCTCTTCCATTTTTCACCCAAAATACTTATCATAGAAAATTTCAGGGCATATTAGGCTACCAGACAAGAGAAAGAGGGCTGGGATCTTGGAATTAGGATCCAATCATACATAGCTCAAACAATTTTAAACTGCGAAGCCCCCAATACATCACCATCACTCAGAGACCCAATTTTCACATGTACAATTTGAAGATGATAAAAACCATATGAGGATTCAATGACAATATGTAAAATATTAATACAACATATAACATAGCATTTTACACATTGGCATACTTAATACATTTATTATTATATAACATTTGATTGAATATTTGGATTTATTTATTAAAATATGATTATGTATCCTTTCAAATTATGGACATGCTTGCTCCTTAATAACCATTTTTTATTTAGATATTTGTGAAAGTTTATGACATAAGAGAGCCTCTGGGAAAAAAATAGAAAATCCCAATACTGAGATATGAAAGACAGGACTGTTACGACTAGAAATCTTGGATAGAAAATTATGCCTGTGAATAACTTCTGTCTCTGTCGAATGCAGAAATTTCCATAGATAAAGCCATTATTTTACAGATTATACATGCAAGCCCTTTCAACTTCTAACTTATGTCTATTTCATTTTACTTGTTTCAACAGGTAAATTAATTGGGTATTGCATGTGCATAATTTTATGAGGAATTGGAAAGATTTTTTTTTTTACTAATATCACACTATCTCATCAATTTCTACTTTTGAAGATTTATTAAGATAACGGTGGTATAGTCTTTGAATGTTTATGAGTGGGATATAGCCATTTATGTGCTGGTAAATGTTTAACCAATTCTTCAGGATAATACCAACAATACCACACCAATACACTCCTGTTTTGTATTGTTTGCTTATCTCCTTGGTGTGAATTTTACCATAGCTGGTAAAATTTCATAGCTGATTTCAATGTGATATCACTAATGTTGTTTGGAAGAACTCTAGCACATCATTAGATGCAGCTCAATTATTAGCAAATTTGCTTGACAAGCCAATCAAATATATACATGTGTCTAAGAATAATGGCAGAGAATTTGGAAACAGAAACAAGATGAAATAAAACACTAGAAACTGCAATATCTTTCAGTTACCAGATGACCCATATTATAATTTTTCTTACAGAAGAAATACTCATCTGAACACATATATATATTAATTTGTTTTATGGAAAGCTTCCCATGTGAGGAATGTAGTGCTTTAAGTTGGAATAATTTAGTACAGTTGTACAAAGGCAGTACTTTAAAAAATTGAAATGTTTAGAAATTTACCAATAAATTATATTTTATTTTACTTTAAACCAGGTATCTCATACAGAGAAAGGATTATAGATTATAAAAATGCTCAATGGTTTTAATTAAGAAAAATACATAATCATCTAGAAGGAAAACCATTTAACTACTTTTTTCTAGATATAAGGGAGTCTAAGACTCTCTCTCTCTCTCTCTCTCTCTCTCTCTATATATATATATATATATATGTATGTTTATATATATATAAATATATATGTTTATATATATAAACATACATATATGTTTATATATATATACATATATATATAATATATATATGTGTGTATATATATATATATATATATATATATATATATATATATATATATATGGTAAATAAAACAACATATCATCTTCATGAATAATCACAGAGGCCAACGTGGCTAGAATATAGTCAATTGGGAAGAAGATGGAGAGAAAAAAAAAGTCAAGACAAGGTCATCTAGGGCCTTATTTTAATTTTTTTGTGTTAGCAGTCTTTCTGCTTTCTACTTACCCTACTTAGACTTACAGTTTACAAAGCTACTTGGTGTCTTTTTAAAATGCTTTTTACCATCACAATTCTTTTGCTCAGAAGCATTCAGTAATTTTCTGTCACTTACAGAATACTTCACACAACATTTTAGAGTAGCCACTATTTGCTTTCTGACTATTTTCCAGGCACATATCTCATCATGCAGTGCTTTGTAGTTAATGTTTTGGAGTCTGAATAATCTTTACTTGCCTACTGAAATTCAGCCCAACTGTCACTTCCTTTGGGAAGTTGTTTCTAACCAAACAATCACTACATTTATCTCTTCCATTTCATATTCCTCCTCCTTTAAATTAGGTAATGAGACATCTTCAGGGTTAAGCACTGTAACTGACATATATTAGAATTCAATTAATACTTATTTAATAGATGAGTAAAACATACCACAGAAAAGTTGTCTGATGTTTTTTACTGGTTCAGAATGTCTACATATATTAGAAATATTTCAAAATTTTTATTGGGAAATGGGAATAATATGCTCATCTTTTTCATATTATAACTTTAACCTCTTCAGAACTGAAACAAACTAAAAACACTTTAGTAACACCATAAATTACTTTGGTAAACTTCAACACATATGCACTTAAAGCAGCTTTGAAAAGCCATGTTACATACTTAGCCACTATTTCTAGAGATCTTTTTCAGCCTGGCACATTCAGTGTTGAAAAGTGAAGATTTTCTCTGTTATGTTAGAACCATGATTTTAAGATATACATATTTTATTCTGAGTGGTAAATCCCCTAAATATTCATTTTATACTCTCCAATGATTTCAGAAACCACCCATATTGAACAAATCTCATTTTCCTGGTCTAATAAACATTTTGGTAAACTTGTACTGAAACTCCATTCTATTATTGAGGCCAAGCACTCCATTCCTATTCCTTTTGCTCTTCCAAAGTTAGCTGCTGAGCTTAGAAATAATAAGTCAATAGATGGCAATAATACAGTTAATAGAAAAAACAATTTAATTTAAAAAAGTGACGAGAAACTTGAGGACAGAAAAAAATGTTTTAAAGATTTTTTAAACGTGTTTCTTAAGCAATTCCCTTGATTTAATACTTATATCAGTGAAGTATTTTATAACAAGCCAATTTAAAATCTACAGCAATGCTTTCAATGTCTGCTGATAATCTAATGCATTTTCAATCAACAGATAAGATGTGATTTTAATAAAAAAATATTTATTATAATCATAAATTGTATATCACAAAAGGTACCCTTAAGGTAATCTTTATTTTGTTGTGTTATCTGGAATTGTATGCTATAACTCTGACATATGGGGTTATTGCATCAACTAAAAGCATAAACCATTTTCATTTCTGTACTTTAAAAGGAAAAAGCTTATTTCAAAAAAGAAATGTGGTTGAATGCTTATTAAATGGCTTTAAAAATATATTATTATCTTCCAGCATTTTGTAAGTAGGTTTTTGGAATGTCAAGTTCGGGGTTTATTTTATATACTTGAGTAACTAGGAAAATTGTACATTAAGGATATTTTTCTCATTGTGTGTATAAATGCTATATTTTAACATTTCCTTCTGTAATTAAAGATTTTTATTTTTTCCTTTATGCTCTTAAATTATTAAAGTATTTAAATTTCTTATGTTAAGTGTAACTCATCTAGGAAAATAACAATTGCAATTTTAAATTACAAAAATAATATTAACATGATGAAAATTCATTATTAACATAAATAAAACAATAATTTATAAAAAAGTAAATAACAAGAAAAGACAATAATATATTGTTCCTGAAGCTGTACTGACAAATGGCTAAAAAATTGGCAAGTTACTCTTTCCTTACCACTGAGCCAAGGAGGTTAGAAAATTAATTCTATTTATTTATTTTTTTGTGTTAATGAACAAAAGTTTTCATTGATGAGCAAAATTTAAATTCAATAACTACATTAAGCTCATATTATATCCAGATACTTATATTTAAAAGAATATAAATATGAATAATACATAATCTTTACCTTTAATATAGTGGAAGAGAAAGAGCATATTCCCATATTTATATAAAACTGAAGACAGTACACAAACTTGATGAAACATACAGACACACACAGACACATACACACACACACACCCCTACATAGAAACACATTGATACAGACACAGAATAGTCCTAATGTAGGGGAATGAAAAAAGAAGAAAGAGTCATAGATGAGGTAAATCTGAAAGAAATAGAATTTGTTCAGGCAGTGATTGTGGGAAGAAGAAGGCAGAAGAAAATGAAATAGCACAGCCTAAGATGAGAAAGCATAGGCCATATCCAGTAAAAAACAAGTCTCTCAACATGACCAATACATATAATTCATTTTTATGAAAATGACATGTGGAAAGGCCAATTTAGATATGAAGATATAAGCCATGATTGCCGTGGTGAGTCATCTGTACATTATCTGTAGGCAAGAAGGTGCACATAAAGGTTTTTCAGCACTGACTTAATGAGATTTGCTTTCTCTAGTAATGGTTTATGGACAATTCTAACAGCAATCTAATAGGTATATACTATTAGCAGAATATAGATAGGCTGTCTACAGAGTGGCAAGTATATAACTTGGTTTGTTTATTATATGTTCTATAGAAGTATATAAAGAAATATTAGATTATTTTTATTTAAAATTTTATCTAAATCATGAAAACAAATTAATATATGGCTTGTCATTGGAACTCTTGCTTATTTCATAGAGCATGTATTTTCAGGGTGATAGAGGGTTTGTCACTTTTCTCTCACTGTGGCATATGCTTTCAGCTTATTCGACATACTGTAATTCTGTATCAAGATATCCTAAATATGATTAGTTATAATAAAAATATTTTAATTGCAAAATTTTATTACATGCTCTATATAGATGTTATTTTGAACATCTTTATTTAGCCTTACATTTCACTTATTATCTCCATGTAGTTCTTAAAAGAGTTGTCAAAATTAAAGATAAATTATGTACTTTTATTTTACAAAAATATTGCTTTGAGTTTGTTGATATTTTGTTGAATGACAAGTGATTGTCGATAATAACCTATTGATGAACTGTTATAAAATTGAAAATAAATATGAAAGACTATACAAGTTCTGTTTTTTCAACATAAAGGTAACTTTTTATAAATGAGAAAGTTAATGCTTTTTAAAAGAAACTTGTACTATTGGCAATTTTATTTTGAAAACAGGTGTTTGCAATTATGCCAGTTACCATGTGATTTTATTGTCATAAGTTAGTAACACCTTTAAAATCTCTTATATAATACACTTAAAAATTATAATGATTACTGAAAAGTAGAATTGTTTTATCTCTTTAAAAATCTCCTAAGGAAAGATTCAAGAGAGGCTGAAACAAATTTATTACCAATTTTTAAAAATTTCCATTAGTTTTAAATAATTATTAGCAACATTTCAATAAAAACCTGTGAACAGTGGTTTTTTGAGTTAAACATGCTGGTCAGGATAAAGTCATCACAACTACTGATGGTTTTCTTCCTGTTTGATCTATACATTTTTCATGGTGTATTTTTAAGGTATTACAGTCATTAAAATACAGTTATGGAATATATTAAACAAGGCTTATAAATTGATGAACCACAAATTTCTCAATAAAGATGATTAAAAATAGAGATGCATAATCAATCATATTTATCCTATTAAAATATTATTAACATTGGATTTTAATAGGGAAAAATCTTATTTTATATTAAAATTAAAAATATGTTATATATACTTTTAAATTTTCTACCTGGGATATATACTTTTTAATACATAAAATATTTATAATGACATGACATTTAAAACTAAGTTTATATTAATATTTGAAAAGAACATTGGTCTAGCTAGCTGTATCTTTATAACTATGGACTCTTTCCTTTAAATTATGTTTTCCTGATCTTCCTTCATTTGAAAGATAGTTATGAAAATCCTGTAGCATATAAGTCCCCCGAAAATAGATAACAGTGATAGCGGTGCAAATACTGATTGGACTAAACTCAGAAGCTTGATCTACGCTTGGACTCTATAGTTATCCATCCAGGGGAGATATTGAGAATAATCCGTATCCTAACAAGTATCTTTCTCTCAGAATACAACAGTTTCAACAGTCAGTCCTGAACTTGATATTGGTGCTGATGGGTAATAGTTGACAGGGAGTGATTTAAAATAAATAGTCCATGTTAGACTATTTCAAGTCTGACATAGAGGAAAGTCAGTAGTTGGCCTGACCTCCTAGGCTAATTCTCCGATGGAGAAATACATATTTTGTATCCTGCTTTTCTTTACCTTTATGATTTAATTCTTGGTGCATATAAAAATCTATAATAGCATTTTAAATATCATAACATATAATCTTGATATATGTTTTTCTGTGACATATTTAAGTCAGTTACTGTTATTTAAACTGCACTAAGTATTATTAATTTTCTTCTATTTAGAGTAACTATAATTCTACTTAATAGCAGGTATTAAATGAGAACACATAATTCAAACAAAATCACATATAAATGGTGAATAGTTTCTTAAATTATTGATAATATTTTTATAATATTTTTACCTATATTTCTTTTAAAGTTAACGGACACCATTTTTTAAACAACTAATATCTAATGCATCATTTTGAGAAATATACTTTTCCCACCTAATGGAACGGGCAATCAAATTACATTGTGGCCACAGAGATGGCTACATGGCTTGGGTTGGCTAACCATTCACTCTTTTTTCTGAGCTATGATATTTTTATAGGTCTTATGTTATCGTCATATGATAAAGTCTGTTTATTCAAGTTATTCCATGTATATTTGAGCAGGTGAAAAAAGAGAGTGAGAGTGAGAGAGAGAGATTATATGGTTTGAACACTGTATCTGGCCTTGCTTGAAAACTAACAGGATTTTTCAGTTAAATTAGCCAAAATACTTACCCTCTCTTCTTAATCTTTTAAAAAATCAATCTGACAATATGTTGCATTTTTTTTCAATTTTTTCATTTAATTTTTTTCTTAAGCTATATTGTTTCATTTTAATTGAAAGATATCTGACCGTTTAATCACATACAGAAATAAACACATACATAAATATTGTGGCATTAAAAATGGCCACAGATTCTTTGAAAGATAAAACAGTGTCTCTTTGAATCTAGACTCTCAGCAGGATAGAACTGATGCTTGCCAGTTTGGACATAGCTATTAAGAGGCTTGGCAGTTTCCAATTCCTTTTTCTTGAAGCCTTAAACTTTCATTTAAGAAGTCAGACCACTTTGTGTGTAGGCTATGCTAAAGCTCAAGACAAGCACATGGAGGTGTCATAAGGGGAGGAAGGTGCAGGGGGCGGGGGCGGCGAGGGGAGAGGAAGAGAGAGAAAAACTCCACCAACCTCAGCTGTTTCAAACTCAGCCATTCAAATTATCCCAGCAGAGACTCTTGATGTTGTTAAACTGAGATAAGCCCTTGGGCCTTGACCAGATTCTTCACCCCAAATTATTGAAATAAAATAATAATAAATTGTTTTAAGCCATTTCCTCATGATAGTTTGATAAAAATGGGAATGATGGTAGAATGATTATTAAAGACATTTTAAAAATTATATTATTTTCCCAGTTTTTTATCCTTAGAAGATATTACTTCTACAAACAAACACAAAGCAAGCTGGCACTTGTTAATAAATCACTATTAGGTTTTAGCTGGCTTTATTATTTTTTGAAAGCACTGTAACAGAGAATACAACCCTGTTATTGGCTGCATCTGGTATAAATCACTTCTATCACTCCCACTTCTTTTTTATCCCACTGCCAGGAAATACTAAGACTTTCTAGCTTTTTCTTTCCTTTCCATATATTTACAAAATGTTACCACTTTTGTGAATATTTTGCATACCATTTAAAACTCATGCAATATACTGTGACTATTTCCTTGCCAAGAAACTATCTCATATAAATGACATATATATCTGCGTAGTATTTCTCTATATGGCTTAAAATCTGTTACTATTTAATAGTTACTTTTTATCATTTTTGTCATTACTTTCCTTTATGATTTTAAGATTGCTGCTCTAAGTCCAGTCATCATCATGTCCCTGCTCTAGGCAAGAAGAAGAGAAAAAAGACAGCGACATTTGCATTTGTCAGCTTTTAACAAAATATTAGAGATTTTACAGAAATCTCCAACATATTTCGCTACATGTCATTCACTACATGGCCAAAATTATGTCCATTCCTCACTCTCTGGACTTCTCTTCTCTCAGAACATGGTAGTCTGGCAAAATAAACTTTTAGCTAGGTTCATTCCTATCTCCCTAAATTCAAGATTCTTTGAGCAGGACTAAGGGTATGCTTAAGGAGATAGATTAGATAGATAGATGATAGATAGATAGATGATAGATGATGATAGATAGAGATGATAGATGATAGATTGGTAGATAGATGATAGATAAGTACTCAAAGTACTCATGCAAGTGAAATTTCTGTGATATAGAGGAGTAGAGATTTTGTACACTTTTATTTTTTTTATAATTCTGTGTAATTTAAAGTATCCTATAGTCATATTTGATGAGTTAATCATATAAATTGACTTATTATTTTTTAAACAGTGCAAATTTAGGAGAAATGCTCATAAGTAAACATGGTGCATTTCTCCAGAGAAATTTTGAAGTTTTAAATTGAGCTTAAAAGATTTGACATGAAATTTTTTTTTTTTTTTTACAGTAGCTAGATATAAAACAAGCAACTTATTTGAGGGTTAAAGTACAAAACTAAAAATCATATTGCAGGTCAATATTATTTCAATTACTCAGTGCCCCATATTTGAACAAACTTCCTATTTATTTACTGTGAGTCTTTGAAATTGATGTATATAATACAATTATAAAAAAACTCTTATTTTATTTCTAAAAGCTTGGATATTTTCAGTGTGACACTTTAAATTGCTATATGCTTCATACTATTATTTAATGTTTCTGGTTCTCATTCCATTTTCTTATCTCGGTACAGAAATTGTCTACATTTGGAGTAAAAGTGTATATATATGTAACTTTAACATGCTTTCTGTTTCAAATATAAAATACAGACAAAAAGAATTTTGTGATACCCTTAGCTTTTTTAGTACTAGAATAAATGTTTTATTTGAATTGAGGCTGCAATATTTATTATCAGAGAGAAACCTGATCAAAATTGTAAAAGAAAAAACAACTTTTTTGTCCCTTTCTTTTTAACTTCACTTATTCCGTTGGGAGTCCTGTCCATTTCATGCCTTATTCTTTTAATTTATATGTTAAATATGTTTGAGCATCTTTAAGTGAAACAATGGTGATAAACAAGATAGAAATAATTCCTATCTTAAGAAAATTTGTAGTCTAGTGAGGGTTGATCGAAGTTAAGGGTCTTAAATTTTTGTCCTCAGTGGTCTGAAGAAGTCTCGTACTCAGTTATCAATCAAGCTTCTTTGTAGAGGTATGGCTAACTTCTCCTACAAGAAAATTTTAATAATGCTGTGTTTAGCTCAAAATATTACTGAAAATTTAACTAGCTGGACTACCATTACAAGCTAGCTCCAGTACACTACTGTATAGAAACCTGATAGGAGTGGATTGAGCAACGATTAGAGATGAGGAACTAGGTAAAATAAAGATTAGACAACAGACTCTAGAAGGTTTGAAGTAAAGGTTGAATGTAAAGGAAACTATGATGTGGTATATGTGCGTGTTCACATAAAGAGTGCACATGCATCTGTGCATGTCTATAAGAGTAAATGTTTGAAGAAGGAAAAAACTTTATTGAGTATATGTGTCTAATGAATGTAATGAACTAGTGGAGTGAGAGTTTAAAGAAACCGAATTAGTAACTACATTACATTGCTAGCTTGTTATTGGGTCTTGTTTGGATAAAAGCATTTCACCCACATCACTTTTCAATGAAAACTGCTAATAATTCATAACTTATTTGTTGTTATTGGTATTAGACATAAAATGAGACATTAAATGTAATTCATTTAATGCACAACTACTGAGAAATTAATTGGTTGAAATTTAGCTAATTAAACAGTCAATGTGTAGATTAATTTTGATTATATATCTATATACTTTGAAGGAATAATTAATATTATTTAAACCTTTCCTCTCTCATCTTCTCTTCAATTTCAAAATAGTGAGGGGTTTGATTTACAGTCAGCTTATTCATTCAAAAATGTATTTATTTTTTGATTCTTAACTTGTATAATATTCTGCCCCTCATTTCATATAAGTTTGGTAATAACATAGATCTAATGTAAAATATGAGACCAACATATCATTAGATTAACATTGATTACAGGTAATGAGCTATTCTTTTGTTCTGGGACATAGTTCCTATCTATATATCATCTATCTATCTATCTATCTATCTATCATCTATATTTCTTTTGTTCCTACTTATCAACAGCTCTCTCCCTCTACTAATTCAGACTGGAAGTATAAATCATCAGTTAGTATTATTGGTTTTAGGCGATTAGGCAAAAAAGGAAATTAATAATATACCTGATAAATTGGAATAATATTTTTGAATAATATTAATGAAAACAAAAAATACTTTATTGATTTGAAAAAAAAATAAGGAAATTGTCATGCTCAACTCACATCATCGAGAGGTTAATCTCTGACTATTTTGTTTAAAGAGATATTTAGAACTGAGCCAGAGATGTATCATGGACTACACTGCTTCTAAATATAACTCTTCATTCTGACTAAGTGATTTTCTTAGAGGCTTAAAATATATACTTGAAAATTAGTTTTTTTTTAAATAAACTATTTGACCAATAAACTCAAGTCATATACAGTATAAAGACAGTATAGCAGAGTGGATTAAAAGTACAGGTATTTGCATAACACTATATGGGTTTAAAATTCTGCTTTATGATTTACTGCCTAGATAAATTTCAGCAGATTTTTTAATCTGCTCCAGTTTTCTCATCTATAATATGGAGATAATAGTAGTTATGTCATAGAAAAATGTAAAATTTACATGAATTAATATTTATAAAATACTTAGAACTGTGTCTGAGGCATATTAATGGTAATGTGGTCATTATTATTATGATTGCCAACTTTATTATCTTTCTTCTCTATACTTAATCCTGTTCTGATTTACTTTTCTGTTAGCGATGCCACTAAAAACACTCAAAATATAAAATTATTTTTTATTTTATTTTTTTACTCTCAATCAAGTAATTCCCTATTATTGAATTTTGTCTTTGATACCTTCATAATTTGTATATAATTTATAGTCCCATCATAACCAATGTAGTTCAGAACCTTATTGTTTTCACTAATACAATTATAAAAACTTCTTAATTGAACTTCTGCCTGCCTTTCTTCATTCAGCATTTTTAAAGTTCTTTCTCTAAACTTTTAATCCAATTGCATACCTCTGTCAAAGTAATTATTCCAAACTTGGCTGTAATCATAAGAAAATACTGTCTAAAGCAAAATATGTTTCTTATTAGACACAGAGTAAAATATAACTAACTTGGAAAGCATAAAAGCCCCTCTAGGAACTTACCTCAATGGAATTTCTACATTTATTTTTTACTATTCCTTTTCATAGAGAATATATTCCCGGCCAACCAAAATTAATTAATATTTCAAGAATGAAGGAGTGTAGTTATAACACATTATTTATTAGATTTTGGAAATTAGTTTTGGAGGCTCCATTTATGAGAATTTAAACACAAACTGGATAATATAAATAAAACAAAAAAGTAAACTAAAATACTATTGTGTGAGTAATGGATAAAAAACTAATAATGAGAATTCTAAGAGATGTCTTTAAGTATTTGGAAGGCTATTTCATGAATGAAGAATTATATGTAGGTCTTTAAAACCTCAATAATTACACATAGATGATGGAACATACAGGGAAATCAATTTCAGTTCAAGTTAAGGGAAATTTTTTTTAATAGTGGGAGTAATCTGCAGATAGACTATAACTCATAGAGTAATTTAAAAAAAAATTACTGGAAGTGTTTTTAAAAATATTTTATGTTCATGTGATGTGGATTTAGAAAAAGAGAGATTTGAGTTAAATTGCATGGATGATTTGCTTAAAGAAAGTGTGCTTAAAATAGGGTTCAGGAGGTTCATTTTAAGAAATTTCAAGTAATATCATCTATGTTTGTATATGTGGTTTTTCTTTTTTTTTTTTTTAGAGAGAGGGACAGTAGCTTTCAATACACTCAAAGGGCTCAACAAATACAGTTCTATTTCTATCTCAAGTGAAGATAAGACAAAAAGCAAAAATGCTTAACTATTGATGAGTTGGTATACTAATACTATTTGTATAATTATTTATATTTTTTCCTTCTCAATTTTTTCATAAAAATGGAAGATAATGAAGAACAAACAGACAAAACTGATGTTTGAATATTATTATTTTACAGGGGTGTATTTATTTTTTATTTAGGATTTTATTGAGAGAAAAGAATCTCTTCACTCTTAAAATATTTTTACTATAAAAATAAATAAAAGTTGTCTGCTGTGGTTATTAAGGAGTTATTTTGTACCAGACATGCCCTTCTGATGCAACTATAAAACTGGGCAAAGGAATACAAGTTAATTATTTTTAGATATTAGTAAGTAGCATTAAAAGAAAACTATTCTTGAGGACATAGCTATATGTTCCCCTCTATTCTCTTCCTAGAGCACACGAAGATAAAACTAAGCAGACAACTTAGAGCATGGTTGTGTTTTGAAATGAAGAGGCAGAGAGAGATGTTAGGGGCTGCTAAAATGCTTGGAATTTGTTGGACAGTGTATTGTTGAGAAGGGAATTGTGAGGCAGGAAACCACACATGCTGTGTGAGGTACACTAGTTTGTTGGTGGTGGTGGTGGTGGTTTGCAGAGGTTTAGAACTTGTATACACAGAATCTGGAAGGCTTAGCACAGAGAAGTTACTACAGATCTGAGAGGTAATTAGAGATGCCCAAGTTTGCAGTGCTGAGAAATGTTGCACTTCTCACTAAGCCAGAAAAGAGAGGTCTTACTCTGTATCCCAGGCATTTAGTTGAGATTCCAGAGAGGCCATATTTTAGAAGAAAGAAAGATGTACCTAGGACAAAGGACAAACTCAAACATACCTAACCTAACAAACAAACATATCTGGAAAGACTGAAAGAATCCACTAGTAAATTAACTGGTTACCAGAATATAATTCAATATCCTTTAAAAGAAGGTCACATAATCTAGGCTTCATTTAATGAATCTGATAATGTCCAGCATATAATCACAAATTAAGTAAAGAAGTAAGAAAATAAGACCCTTAATCATGATCCCAATATAACCTATTATAATTGACACACGAAGGCTTTAAACATCTATTATAAATGTATTCTAGGAATAAAAAGAATATGTAACAGAATAAGGTAATGGATAGGGGATGTCGGGAGAGAAATGGAACTGTTAACAAGAACAGAATGAAAGTTCTAGAATAGAAAAATTATATTATCTGAAATTTTAAAAAATTACTTGATGGGCTTATCCAAACGATTGAGACTGTAGACAGAAAAAAGTTTGTGAATTTGGACATAGATTAATATAAATTATACCAGTGGAGAACAGGAAGAAAAGTAAATATGAACAGACATTTAGTAACCTATAAGACGACATCATCCATTCTTACATATGTATAATTAGAGTTCCTGAACAAAAAGAAAAAGAGATATTATAGGGCAAACAAACAAACGAAAAAACTCTAGAACCAAATAACAGCTTTAAACTTCCCACAAATGGTAAAAAATATCAAATCATAGATCGGAGAAACATAGTTAACACTGAGTAAAGAAAAATGAAAAGAAAATAACACCAGTGTATGCTGTAGTGAAACTGAAAGGTATAAATCACAAATAGAGAAAAACTTTAAATCGATCAGAGAGAAAAAATGCACAACTAGGAATATGATACATTGGAATAGAGAGGTCTACATAAGGAAATAAATATAAGTCCAATGTCTTTAAATATGTGTACAAAGAATTAAGGAAGTGAAAAGCATTCAAGGCTTAAATAATTAAAGTAGAATATCTTTGAATGAGGAAATGACAAAGTAATAGGTTATAAATCTTGGTAAATTTAATAGGGCATAGGCTTCATTTTGTTTAAGCATAAAAATGTATGCACTAAAATAATCTTTTCATACATATCTGTTTTTCCCCCTCACTATCTGAATGAATTGCAGTCTAAATGCCACTGAAAGAATAACTGAAGCTATTAAACTATGTTTGAAATATTTACTTAATGGTGACAGATAGAAATCTAACTATGGGAGGTGAACACAGTGTAAATATATATTTGCCTTAATTGTTAAAATGTACAGCTAAAAATTATTGGATTTCATTAACCAATATTACCATAAAAATAAATAAATACATTTAAAAATTACTTAAATTTATTTCTGTAGATATGTTCAGTGACATTCTGTTCTCCTTGCCACAATGTTATTTTATCTATTCGATCACTTCATAAAAAGAAAAACATGATAAATTTGTGGATCCTTCAGGTTTACTACCAGTTTTTTTTAAATCTCTCTACACCATGAATACTAACACTCAACAATATTATTTCTAATGCAGTTAGAGGATCAAATGGGATTTATAAAAATTGCAGATGTCTTGGGTATTGAGAGAACGTGATAATAATGCACCATCTGTTTATTTAGCTATTCTCCTTATCTTGACATGCTGAAAGTCTGATAAAGCAAAGTAGATTTTTCACATAATTGCATTATAAAATCGGTGTTAGTGTTTGAGCAGACAGAGGTACATTTCAAACAATGCTGTCTGATACAGTTGATAAAACATTTCAGTAAGTTTAAGGGAAAGATTGTTTAATTTTAAGAGACATGAGTATGTAGGATATTTCATGAGCTTCTACTTTGTTAAATTACTGAAATACTTAGAATAAGAATTTACACAGAATTAAACACATACTCACCATAATGTAGGCCTAAGCATTTTTTTAATAAAATAATTTAATTAGCATTTAATCATATGCATTATACCAAATAGACATTAATAAGATGCTACACCAAAATCATCTTATATTAGTTTTGAAATAGTCAGTGGTAATCTCTCATTCTCATTCTCTTTTCTCATTTTTTTCTATGTCTCATTCCAAACTTGCTTTCTTTTATTTTCACACCTGCAAACAAAGGGCAAACAGATAGATAGATATTCCAACTCGCCTACCCTTGTGATTTCCATGAGCTTGTAGTAGCTGTATGTTGGGCAGAAAAGTGAATTCAGAATTCTATGCTATTATGTTTCTTAAACATTTTGTAAATTATGAAACTCTTTTTTTTTTTTGAGATGAAATTAAAGCTGTCCAGCAAAGTATCTGTGGGACTCTTAGATCTTTCTCCCTCAACAGCCCTTCCCTCCCAACATCTTAACAAACAGAATGAGGAAGTTACAGAGTAGTATAAAACCAAGAGTTCTAATAGTGACTTGCCCCAGCACAATGTGCTAGAATTGTGTTGCCACTGAGTGTTTCAAGGCAATGTCTATCAATATATGAGCATACATACATTTATCAGGAGCCTACCACACTGCCAAGCTTCATATGTGCGTCATCTGACTCAACTACCACAGTTTGAGGGCTCTTTCAAAACTGCCCTCATTTGTTGGAAGTAATCCTGCTTCTACAAATTTATGGATATAAATGAACATATTGTACTAGAGATATATTATATTTTATGCAAAAGTATTGTATTTTAGTCTGCGTATAAGGGGAAAGGGTCCCACAGAAATATGATCAGTTTTTAAAATATTGTGTTCATTCGAATATTCCAAATTGAAATTCTCTACTATATGATAAAAAGGAATTGCCTTTACAAATTAGTCTGACATATTTGAGAGAAAAATAAAAAATATCACTTTTAATAAAACTAATTTTATAGTCATGTAAATTTGCTTCATTGTCACATATGTATCAAAAAAAAACTTTTATAGTAAATTGAGAAGCCCATCGGAATTTAAGAAAAATTTTACATTAAAACATTCGATTACAGAACAAATGTAAAAGAGTATTATTTATATTGGAAAATGTGTGAATTTAAATAAAGCAATGGTTTTAGGGTTTCCTAAATAGCAAATTTACCTATGATTTTTATAATGTATTTAATTAGGAGAAAGCTTGTGTATAACTTTTAAATAGAAAAAGTAGAAATATGGTTTAAGCGATTGTTCTTAAATTGAGCTCTTTAAGACTACTTTTCTTAGTAACTTTAAATAGCTTTAATCTCAGCATCTTCTCATTTTATCATTGTTTAAAAAAATTGGATCCATTAACTTCCCATATATCAAATCATATTTAAATTATGATTTTAAAAATAAAAAGTATGGATATGTAAAAAATTTTAAAGGAGAGTAAAATAAGAATAAAAAGCCTGAAGCTTTACTTTCCCAGGTCTCATATATCAACATCTTTCCTACACCATGAATTTGATGAATGTACTCCTTTGTTTACAGACATGTTCTCTTAAAAAAAAAAAAAATCCATCAAAGTGTCTTTATTCAAAAAATTCCTCCTGACTTTGAAATGCTAATTCAAATAGATTATAATTTACTTGATTATGAGTTTCATCTATGTCAAAGACAAAGATAAAATTAATTATCTGTACATTTAATTTATTCATTTGCCACATACTATTTGCTACACATTGCTTATAAAGCTATGGTGCAAGAAATCAAAGAATTTACATTCTAATAAGGCCAGAAAGAAATGGTATACATAACTAATAGATAAATAATTTATTTTCTGAGAAAATAAGTGTTACCCAGGAAAATAAAGCAGCAATGAGGATTGGGAGTGAGGGTTAAGACTGGAGGTTACAGTGTTAGATAAGCTGACCAGTGTAGACTCTACTGAGGAGGTATTATTGAAACAAAGACTTGACAAGTGGGAGGATGCAAGTTGAATGGATATCTCAATGCTATGAACATGGAGGTGCATAGAGCTTTACAAATTATTGTTTTGGTTTCCTTTGGATAAATACCCATGGTGTTTTTGTTTGTTTGTTTGTTTGTTTGTTTAACGTATTATCATACACAATGTAAGGATTTATTGTGCAATTTATACTATTACTTTAGAATTTGTCTTATCTATACACACAACGAAACGCACAATGTAAAGCTCCTTGAGGTTATTATATCTTTTAAATGTATATACTCCTATTTGTATGTTTAAGGGAGTCCTAGGAATAAAGTTCTCATTAAATAAATATTTATTCAATATAAATGGAAGAAAAGACTATTCTTTAAAAGTACACAAATACCCAAGTAAACCTTTCATTTACACCCACATATGTAACATACCCACACATATACATGTGTATATGCACATATGTACATATGTATAAACATATATAATATGTGTGTATATATGTTTGCGTGCATAGATTTTTTAAGTATGTGGGATGTTATGTGGACCAGAAGAGTTACATGGCTATTAGACTTGGGTAGAAGAAATTACTGCTGAATGTATTCCGAACAACATGTTTTAATAAAAAATAAGCTTGGGGCATCATAGTCTATACATTATATATTCACTTTTGCAAATAGAATATAGACTATTACAAGTTAAAATGTGTACTAGGTGTTTAATTACCTTTTTGTTGTTGTTGTTTAATTCAGTTCATATTAGACCCAACCAATACTGTTCCTAAGATGATGAAGAAGAAACAGCAGTAAAAGTTATTCTTTCTGATCACCAGCATCATAATAGAGCTAAACTAGAACACCTGGAATGGGTCATAAAGGTGGGTTACACAAAATGACTTATAGAACATGAATTCTGTGTGTTCACATAGTAGTAGTAGTACAGTTGTCCCATTTCTTGCATCTCTATTTCTGGAGATTGGCAAGTGCCAGGGAAACTGTAGATTACTTTGTGAAATTAGCAATTCTTTGTAATAATGATAGTCAATGTAGTAAGAATTAGTTGTATATAAATATGTTCCAGTTAATGTTTGTTACCAGAAGTTACATGAGTGTGGAGGATATAAGGGAGTCAATTCTAAACTAGAATTGAAAATTAGGGGAATATGTAACCCCACCAAAATATCTTTATCATTTGAAACTTAAGAAAAGAGGAAATGTAAAGATCCCTTAAATTTAGAAGTTCAGAATCTCTTCCACTGTTTCTTTCTTGTTTAATAATTTGATTACTACTGATAATAAGATTTGAGGTTGTAGTTTTCCTCATATACTATAGACATATATATGGATGGCTCTGTGTATGATTTGAATTAAATTACAACACAGATTCATTCAAGAGTTGCTAGATAGAAATACACATCTTACTATGAATTATAATCCAGTGTTTTAGATTTATTTAAACTAATGCTTTATATTTGTACAAATCATTTACAAAATTTATATATATATGTAGAAATTGAATATTTACACTCTGATAATTATTAATCTATTTTCCTTTGAGACTACTTTTTGAGTGTAATATTTTCTTATTAGATATATCTAGAAGCAAATAGGATGATATTATACCTTAATCTATTTCTGTGCTCCAGGTATGCATGGTAGTCCAGAAATGGGTTTGGAGATTAAAACTACCTAGAGAAAACAGAAGGGTTACTAGATGTCTCAGTGTTTGTTTTGTTTTGTTTTGTCATTATTGTAGGTACAGATTTAAAAAAATGACCTCGACATTTGTTAACAGGTATAGAATTAACAGTTTTGACATAGATTTTTTTTATTTTGAATATAAATATATATATATAAATATACTCTAACTATAAATATACTCTAACTATTTTTGTGTGATTTTTAGAGACTTCCTAATAAATTATTTTATTCTGAGGATAAGAGAATATGTCAGAGAACAATGACCCAGTGACAGTAACTGGAAAATGAGAAAAATGAAACAATGAAACTGAAAAGTTTAATCCATAGTATGGGCAAAAATTATGAGAAACTTCCTGTCAAATGGGAAAAGAAACTGCCTCATTTAAAAACTAGTCTTCATTTCAAAGGCTACATACAGTGACTTTCTAAAACCCTTATTCTTCATTAAATAGGAAAAAGTGTATAGAGTTACATATGCTCTTTGTTTTATGACTCTTCACCATCTTTTTTAATTTGGATCTACATAAAAAATAGAACAGATAATAAAAAAGCAAAGATTCAATTTAAAAATATTTTTACTGTATTTAATGACTAGTGTGTAGAGAAATGCTTTCTCTCTATGTTGCTCTCTCTATTGATACCCACAGTTAGTACCATATTTGAATGCTTAATTTTTGTAGTTCGATTAGTTTGGGAAGGTTAGATAGTAAATTATATATCAGATTCTTCTTTATGTGTTTGTTGATATCCAGTGTATACTATCTTTAGTTTATTCTGTATAGTTCCAGGTTTATAGCTTCTTAAACATTTGAAAATTAAAAAATATATATTCATGTCAATACACTTATAAAATTATTTCTCATAACCTTTCAGTTATAAAATAAGCTTTTTGGGGAACTACTGAGTCCCTACTATTATTGGTATTTAAATATAAATTTTGTTTGAAACATTTTTTAGAAGAGAAATAATAGTACAAAGATCAAATGCATAATTAGAATGGTTTCCTTTATTTATTTTTTTCCCCTCTTTAATTCCAACCACCCCCTATCCCCACTTCCACCCCTGACCTATAGATGTTGCTGTTTCCCTTTAAGAGCTGGATCTCTCAAAATGGGATGTTTCTTCCCACATGCTCATGTGTCATGCACCAGGGGCCTGGTCCGTGGTAGTCCATGGTTCCACCTGGGTGGTGAACCCAGGACCTTCTGCATATAAAACAGATGTGCTAAGCACTACACTATGGAGCTACTTAGAATGATTCCCTTTAAAATCAGTCCCATCACTTAGATTTTTTTCATTTACTGGTTAAATAAAACTGTTCTTTTCAGAGTGAAATTTAATTTTAACTAGTAACAATGGCAATTAAAACTTATAAATGCTTATTTTTATTCTAAATTTAAAAAATTCTTATGATAAATTTTATTTTTGTATTTTATCTATTTACTCATCAGTTCAATGAAGAGAATAACTCTATATGATATTAAGTTCAACTTTTTACACTTTATAGCAGTAATGGCATTGTATGGTCAACACCAAAGTCTTTTTTTTTTTTTTTAATTTCTTTACTTCCATGTGTTAAAGAGAATTTGAAGACCAAGTGTTTTGTGTTTAATCTGGTTTACAGGAATCCTTGTATGTTCCTGTTTTAATTTAATCATTTTCCTCAATGACCAAGAAGAGCCATCTTAAACTGAAGTGATATTAAGTGAAGTGCTCTGGTATTTAGAATACACAGTAGGAGTATGGGGAGTGCTAATTGCCGTAAAGATATGGACTGTAACATCTAAGTGCAATACTCTTTTAAAATCAGTAATAAAAATCTAGAGAGATAATCCTCCAAAGTGGACCAAAAATCAACTTATAG
This sequence comes from Pteropus medius, assembly GCF_902729225.1. Classification (NCBI taxonomy): domain Eukaryota; kingdom Metazoa; phylum Chordata; class Mammalia; order Chiroptera; family Pteropodidae; genus Pteropus; species Pteropus medius. The sequence goes on from NW_024351730.1 coordinate 15,683,680, forward strand.
GCTAAGCAGGGTAATTTATGTTGATTGCGCTTGCAGGGAGAATTTGAATTTCAAAATGAGCATAATTTTCCAAGGCAGTATTAATGGACTGTTTCCTTTTGCCTGGTAAGAAAGATACATTTTAATATCTGCTAAATAGCAAAGAAATAAGGAAACAAAAGCCATTACAATCATTTTATTATAAGAATCAGTTTAATATGCATAGAATACAATTTTGCAAATGAATAACATTTATACTAAGGATGTAATTAATATTATAAATAAAAATAAATTGAATATATTTGAATATATGCTTCCTAAATGGGCAATGCTATAAAATGTGAATGTGGGCTATGTTGTATATTCAGGGGATTTGAATTCTCTCTGGGGGATGCATTCTAAATGTGATTATGTTGATCTCTGGTAAAATTTTGAAGGTACTAGGACTATCTGTACCAGTATCAGAAAATAACATACTTTGTTAAATGATTTAGCAGTGACAGAAATTATGTTGACCTGTTATCTTTGAAAAACTCAACAATCTTCTACATTGTCTTCAAAGACAATGATTTAGCATAAAAGCAGATATAAATTTTATGTCTAATATGTTTTTATAGCAATATTAAATAGTCTTTCACAGCTATGTGTGTTAGCAAATGCACATTTCAGAGCTATATATGTTTTGATCAGAGTAAGAAATCATCTTCGATTATCAAGGATGAAGAGGAATCCAGTAAAGTGAAAGTATAGAGCTAATGTGTTAAGTTCCTGTAGAGGAGAGAGAGAAAGGAGGGAGGTAGAATATTAATAAATAGAATTCTCTAAATGTCAAAATGTAAAATGGGATGGACTAGCATATTTAGGAAAAATGATAGCAAGAATGACTATGTTTCTCATAACAACTAAAATCAGAATTAAATATTGAAAGAAAACAATGACTAACCATTTGGGAATTCTTTCTAAGTAATGCAGCTATTCAATCTCAGTCCATTTGAGTGTATCTTCCTCAAACGAACTATCTCAAAATATAGGAATCGAGGACAGATCTCAATGGAGAATGGCAGAAATTCACAGAAACAAATAACATATAAATGAGTTTATGTCATAATGAAGAATTTATAAGTTCTGTAAATGAAACAAACTTGGCTTAAAAAAAAATCAGGCTTGCATGTAATGTTATAAGACATTCAGACAGATTTTATGAGATTATGTTTCAGCTGGATATACGTAAAGCCAGAAAATATTTGAACTCTATTATGTCTCTTTCTTCCTTTGTATTCTTCATGACATATTGCTTAATTTATGCTTTCTTAGATTAAGCCAAATTATTTTTAGGAGGCTTCCAGAGATGAGACAATGTATAAAACATCTATTTATTTAATATTAAACTGGAAAACAAATAAATGAGTGAAAAAGGAGATGAACAAGTAGCTCTCCCCATTTCTATTGAGAGTGTCTTCGAAGAAAATCATGGGAGAAAATATCCTATGAAAGATTTGTTCCTACACATATAACTTTCGACCTCGGCCATAAAATTCTATTGACAAAATAATGTATAATGTAAAATAAGATAAAATTAACTTCTGGGGAAAATGATAGGATTCAAAATAAAAAAAGTAAAATCATTTTAAGAAACAGTTTTGTAAAGTATTTGTCTTTTTTATTGTTATTTCACTATCTTTTTTAGTTTTATAGGAATTTTATAAGTAGAAAAAGTAACTCCCATGCACTTCGGTTTTCTCTAGTGTGGGGAAATTGGTTTCTGCCACTTGAGGACAACGTCTCAAAGAAAGTCATAGGTAGTCACACTCTATTTAAAATAAACAATCAGGCAAACAAACAAACTCACAGAAGCTGGGGGAAGGGCACACATATACTAGGTGGGATTAGAGAGATGAAGGACGGGCACGCATCGTTGAACAGAAACCATTTAGGATACTTTCCAGTCACACTTTCACTAATTTAATTCTCCTCTGTTCTCTCCTATAAGTAAATTTCTTCTCTTTGTGTCTTAATCTAACCATATTTGTTTTTATTCCACTAATATTAGTTCCTCTTCTCAAATTTTAGTTTTAACTGGAAATTGTTCACCCAAAGAGACTCTTCCACCAAATGAATGTTCACCTTTTTTCACCTTTCCTCCCTCCCCCAATTTCACAAATGACACCAAAATACAAAGAAAAAGTGACAATTATGGGTCATTTTCCCAATTTACCTGTAGAGCATCACAATGCAACTTTTGCTGACTATATTTAAAAATTAAATATTATTTAAAGCCTGTGGCACCTGACTACAGACCAACTTTAATTATCTTCTGATAATAATAGACATGGCTCTGTATCTCGTTTCACTTTATTAGTATTTCTACTGTCTCTGCTATTAACTTTGACAATCTGAACTCCATATTATCCTCCATCATGTAACCTCAAGAAGTTGTCCACAACCAACACTCAGAGATCTCTGTATCACAGGAATACTTCGGATTATTAAATTGGTGTGTACTTTTATTATTTAGATCATATTTTAAGGATGTGATTATTGTTTTGATGGGACTTTAGATGGTTTATAGAATCTTTTTACTTTTTCCCTGGTGTTTTGAGTCAATTGATTTTAGGACACAACCACAAAATTTTGAGAAATTTGGAATGCACAATTAAAATTAAAGTCATGACACCTTAATTAATCCATGTCTTTTATTTGCAAAGATCCCACAGAGAGAGGAAAAGTTTATTTCCAAAAATGGATCCTAGATGTCATGTAAGTTCAATTACAAAATCATAGTATAACCAGTGCTCAATTGGGCATAAATTAAAGGTAGCTTCAGACAGTTAAATGGCAATTGCAGATGATTATGATCTTCTCAGGGGATCTATATCATTAATATGACATATCTATTTCCTCAATGTCAAATTGTTAAAAAAATAAAAACTAAAAAAAAAAAAACCATAAAAAACAAAAACCTATTGGACACAGTCTAAGTGTTATGCCATCCAGTTTTAGGTGATCTTTCCCTATTTATATTTAAATCATCTTTTCCAGCCAGTATAACTTTCCTCAGATTTTATTTTATATGTTATTTCTCTACCTCATATTTTCTGCTTATTTATTATGTTGGCTCTTGATTATACTACTTGTTCCTGATAAAAAAGAAATAGCAAATCTTTCAGTAAAGAAGATGGATCCCATTGACTTTACCCTCTATATGCCAGAAAAAAATTTTGTCTTAAAAAAATTGAAAGTAAAGGGAAATAATAATAAATATTATATGTTCATTCTCATCTATCTCCCCTCTTTTCCTTGAAACACAGAATTGCATAGCTCCTCCTCCTTGAATTTAGGTAAATCATGTGATTTTTGATTAAAGTTTCATGAACAGAATTTAGATTAAAATAAATAAAAATAATACTTTCCTTGGCCAGCCAGCATTTTCTATTTTTTTTCTTAAATTTACTGCTATATGACATATATCCAACATATATGACATATATCCAATAATGTTACGTTATTAAGTGAGTTTGTGCGTACATGTGTATATTTTTAAAGAAACATTTAGAGTAATAATGTATTGAAGCAGATGATATGATACAACAGCAACAATATCTAAATTACTGTTTTCTACTATAAAAATTTTATTATTTTTATCCTCCTATAAAAATTTTATGAGGACTAAATAATTTTGAAATTAAAGCCTACTCTTCTTTTTTTTTAATTTTGCTAACACCTTTAAAATATCATTGTTTTCTCTCCCTGTTCTCATTTTATATTTCCCACCAACATAGTAATTCTCATGCTCTCATGTTGAAAAGGCAATCTGATTTACTGTGTTGTCTGCTCTTTGGTTTTTCCTTTCTTAGGCATCTCATGCCATGTTTAAGCCTTAATAGTGACTATGGTTGAAAATTCATTAATGTCCTTAAAATTATAACTAAATATATAGGTCAAAAAGATAAGATTTTCTAGAGGTATCTCTGAAATAGCAGCATGATTTCTTTTTGCTGGCATTTACCTTCTTGTTTTTTGATCTCGTAAAAATTAACAATTTTAATATGAACTTTTTTTGTTATAAATATGACAGTTACATGTGAAAACAAGAACAATATCTTAGTCACTTTCATAATCAATAATTGTTATAGTGCTGCAATATGGCAGATGTTCAAAAATATATTAAATAAATGAATACTCACAATAATGCACTACATTTCTCTCACATAGAAATTTTAATTGAAAGAAGTTAAGGTTGAAAGATAATACATATAACATGTGATTCAAATTAATTATATTTGAGTGATTATTCAAAGTTTGACAATGATTCTTTTGTTTTGGGCTAGGCTAATCAAAGCTAAACTTACATTGCAAAATACAACGTGAATTTACTTTTATTTATATTTTTTTAAATAAGTAGGGGCATAATATTACATATTCCATTCTTAGATTTAGTACATGGGATGAACTTCCAACAAAGCCAAATCTTTTCTGAATGCTGGTTTTTTCTTGATATCTTGATAGGGATATTCACTTGCATAATTCAGGTATTCTGATAATTTTATAATGTGTGCTTTAGTATAGATATATTTCAAAAAACTTTTAAAATATATCTTAAATATCTTTGATGACTTTAAGTATTTAAATATTGTATTTTAATATAACTATGTTAAATATTTACATAAGAATAATTTATTACATGTTGCTATTATTAGTTTATTAATAAAACATTTGTTCTTCAATTCCAGGCAGGCTAAACTGTCACTTTCTGTAATACACTTTCTATCATTTACTCAAGCATCAATTTTATTTCCAAAACACTTATTATACTTTTTATATTGCCATAAAATTTACAATTCTTTCTCTTTTTCCATAAATTTTGCAATACAGCAATTGAACAAAAATAATTGACTATTGTACTACAAGGAGAAAACAAAAACAAAAACAAAAAACAAGTTAATACCTGCTCTTGGAATTAAAGCTTATTTTTCAAAGCCGGAAAATATGTGTACATGTATTTGCTTTCCTTAAAGAGTCAAAAGTCGAACTTCACAGAAAAGATTGTGATGAGGTTTTCAGTCTAAGTAGGAAGCCAGACTTTAGCCCAAATCATGTAATTTCCTTCAATACTATTTTACACTCCTTGATTTCTATCAGTTGATTTTTCTTGGCAACAGTTTGTTTCAGATGCTAATTTTCAGGCTTGTCAATCTTTTAGAATTTATTTTGTACCTTTGTGAAGCTGTGTTCTAAATACTACCCTAGCAATATCATAGTAGCAGCATACTTTGAAAATAATATATCAATTCAAAACGTATTTGATGTATTGGAGCTCTCCATTCTGTTTTTCAAAAAATGACTCTCTCATCTCTTAGCTCACAGGAAGCAGGTAGCAAATCAATTTTTTAGACATAAAGATACTATCTTCCTTTTACTATCCTTCTAATTCAACTTAAATTAAAAATTAAGAAAGTTTGATCTCTACTATTAAAAGTACTAGTATATCACATTATTATGCCCAATATAAAAGACTTTACAATATTTTGCATTTATATATGTAATTATAATTAGTATGTCCCTAACAGTATAGGATTTTTTCTTGTCATTTTCAGGATGATCAATAAGATTTGTCAATTTCAATATCTAGTAAAGAATATAATTAGAAGGCAATCATGTTCACCACTATACTACCAACACTGGCACTAAGAAAAGAATACAATTTGAATTTGAATGATTGACATTTGTCTTCATAATAATATTGTCAAATCATCATTACTCAAATTCTTTTCCAAAATATAGAACTGCGTCAGTTCAAGATAGACACCTCACTCACTTACCCTGATTAAACAAAATGGTTTAATTATTTATTCTTATTGGTGAGGAAAGAACATTTCTTGGATACCACAATAGTTAAAACTCCAGTCTAGCATTCTGTCTTCTGTCATGAATTTCACGGGGAGGGGGCGGGTGGGGGGGCACCATTAAAAGCAAGCCTTATACCTACCATACAAAAACCTGTTTTTAGGAGAAAAATAAGATGTTATATACACACACATGGGCATATATAAATAATATGTATATAGATTACCTATATAGATTATCTCTTTTTTTTTCTAAAAGCATTTGTCAGGTATTTGTGGGGTTCTGGTCTTTCCTAGCAACCAGTCTTAGTCTTCTACACCATAGGAGAAGATAAAGATGTAATCATATTCTGAATGTCTAATATGCATGCGAGTTTTCCTTTTAATTTTATATTATGTATTTTAAAATTATTTCTGGTCTTATAAAGTAGTTGTTTTGTCTCTATTAAAAATTTAACCCAACTTTCACATTTTTTGTTTAAAACCAATTTATGCACATTAATAATAACTTATTTGGCAAACTGGTTGAATATATTCTTTAAGGAATTCAAAATACTTTGGAGAGAGAAAATATTCAATATTCACTGTTGCTTCCTAATTATTTTGCTTAATTATACTTTTGTCTATGTTCTGAAAGTTATAACTATGATATGTGTTATAATGCAAATACTGTAAAATGTTGTAATGCTGCATATCTTTTCCCAAATCTGTGTTCAGCTCTCTTGGATGCTTGAAATTGGGCATGGTCACAGTATTTACACCATGGAAATGGGCAAACATGACAAATCAGGGCTTAATTTATTATTTTATTGATTGTCTGGACTTACAAAGATAATGGAGAGCGTATTAATACAGAACCAACTTAAAGTCTAGCATATCTGTAGCCATTATGTTGTGAATAGCACCAAAAAATGAGGAAATACTGTGCTTTCATTTAAATCTATCTAATTTGACAAGGAATTTACTCACATTGACAATCAAAATTCTGACATGTCTTTATTGCTTCATGTTGTCTTAGCCATTAATATAAATGAAAACATCAGGCAACATTCATGTTAGAACTATGCCTATTAAGCACTGACTCGAGTGATTTCTTCCTGATTCATTAATAATAAAACATTATTCATAGTCTGATTTTGTGAACATTATTGTTGGTACCAGAATGATAAAACTGATGGCAGATTTTGTGAGAAATAGCCATTCACACTGAAGTTATAGAAGTAAATTTAAAAAGAAAACAGTGTAAATATTTTTGCTAAAATTGGCCATTTATAAAAATTATGTAAGGAAGGAAATACTAAAACTAATCTGCAAGTGGAATGGTAAATTTTACTCACATATGTAGTTATACACACACACGTGACGTGCGTGCGCACACATGCACACACACATGCTATCCCATATTATTTTTTTCAAAACTCCGTTAATAAACATTTACCAGCACATGACTGCCAAGCATTATAGTTTAGGTACTCATTACCTCTCACTGGAGCATTGAAATTATCTTCTTTCATATCCTTCTCCAGCTTTTCACCTTATCGCTACTCCTCCCACTTTGTGAGCTTTACAGTCTAGTAATAAGAATATGCTTATAGTTCCTCTACGCAATTTGTGATGTTTGATGACTTCATGTCTTTGTTCTTTATATTTCTTTAGGTTAAAATGCTTTATCTTCCTTTTTCACTAGTGAAATTTATCCACTATGATCGGGCTGAGGTATTTCATGTACATAGTAGATATTTCATTATAAATTCTTTGTTCTCATATTATCTTTTCTCTGTTTTAATGCATATAAATCTCAGTTTATTCAGCTGTTAAATGGACTGTTATTTCCTTCCACACATATTTATTCAGGTCTAGTATGTGCCAGACACTGCTTTGGTCAGTAGGGTGGGATCATGAAACAAAAAAGGACAGGGACTTCTGACCTCACAGAGACTGATAATGGGTATCATCTAAACTAGTGATGAGGTATTTATTTCTCACAGTTGTATCCATCTTCTAGCTATATTCTCACATGGTAGAGACAGGAAGCTCTAATGTCTCTTTACTTTTTATAAGGGCACTAATCCCATCACAGGGGCTTGACTCTCGTGACTATCTAAACCTAGTTACTTCCTAAAGACCACAGCTGCTAATCCGTTGGCCGGTGGGATTTCACATATAGATTTGGGAGAGAAGGACACAGACATTCAGTCCACAATAACATTTAAACTTTAGTCATGATGATGATGATATTGTGATTCAAAATTGAATAATTTGTCCCTAAACTTAGCTTTCCTTATGATTTTATGCATTTATATGCCTTAAGATAAAAATTCTCTCTAGATTCTGCATTGTCCTTCCCTTACCTCAGGGGCTTAAATGTTGGTAATCTATTACCTAGGGAAGAATTAGATATTATAAGGAAAAATCAAATGTGTGTTTTGTAGTTTTTAAAGTTACAATCAATAAAGTTCTTATGAGTTTATATTTTTAAGAACTCTGTTTCTAGATCTAATGTTAGTATTTTGTTAAAAATAAACTGTGGTTTGGGTGAATTTTGTAAATATAAACAATCGATTTAGTGTAAATTGGAAATATATGTTGTTAATTCAGATAATTGAAGTACAGCAATGAATTCAGTGATTTATTCTAAGACATGAGGGAGTGGTGATCACTAACACTTCCTTTGATTAGTGGTCAAGACAAATTTAGCTGAGAAAATAAATGTTCTACATCTATCCAACAGCGTGTTTCTGAAGGCTTTCAATCTTACTTCCTTTATATAATATTTAATATGTTTCCGTTTTCAAAACATGGGTGTGATCATTGCTCAAGGATGTTTAGTAGAAGTGAGATGATCATCAGTATTTCAAATGTAGCTTTAGTTGCATTTCTGTTAATGTTATAACTTCATTATTACATAATATATGTGTGTCTATATATTTAGTTTTGAAAGTTTGTTTCAACAGAGTTCTACATCTTTTGCTTCATCTCAAAACAAACTATATACAAAATTATAATTTTGTAATGAGTTTTATTAAAGAAGATAAATGGTTTCCATGAACGATGAAGTCACAATTACTTTTCATAAATGTTCATAGCCAAAATACATATGAATTGAAATAAATTATGCTACAACTCGTAAGATTTAATTTGGCATGAGACATAGTGTAGAACAAAACCTGGTATACAAATCAAGGAAAGGTAAATATTTAAATGAATTATTAGGTGTTGAGATTTATAATGATTGGTTATAGACAAAATAGTAATAGAATATTTATATAGCATTTTTGATAGAAAAAGTGTGGATTTTGAAAAATAATCCAAAATATCCCATTTTAAATATTGATTTTTCTGGACCATTTATCAGAATTATCCACAAATTATTATATATGTATGTAAAATATATATGTACACATATATATACATACAGATATACTATGTAAGGTTTTTAAATATTTCAAAATTTTAAATCTAATATGTTCTCAAGAATATTGATAATTTAAAATAAGGTCATTTTACAGGTTAAATATTATTAAATAAGTGGGATAAGTAAAGAGACCAGCTTTGTGATAAGCTCTATCAAGAATTTTCAATGTATGATCTTCCTGACTATTATGCTAAAGTGGTTAAAAAAATGCTTGTTCCTCAGTTACTTAACATTAAGTAAATGGACTTTTTTTCTTTTTTTTTTTTTTTTTACTATTTTAACATCACCATTATTTGTGCTATTACCAGGATTATTATGTGTTGTTATTGAAATCTATTTCTAAGCACGTGATATCCATATTAATCTTATTTTGTGATTGAAGAATAAGTAAATATAAACTGCTAAATAGTAATTATTTTACCATTATTCTTCTACTTGAGATTTTATGACAGAGTAAAAAGGATGATTTTTCTCTTCTTAACATTTTACAATCTTAATTTATATATAGTTAAGCAATATGTAAGGGTCAAAAGCTTATACTGAAAATACATTTTTTTCTTGTTGTTTAATTTCTAATTAGTGCAGAAGAACATTTGAAACATTGACAGGTAAGCACTCCTCTAACCAATTTATAAAGATGTTCTTTGGATTCTTGTAACACATAGATATTTTTGTGATTGTGATTTGTTTTGTCCTAGTGCTCTGAATCTATTTAAAGAAAAAAAAATTATTTTATGAATCTAAATATGTAACATCAAATGAATTTTTAAAACATGCCATCATCAGAATATTTTGGAAAATTATACATTTTCAAAATTTAAAAGGATTTTAGAGAATTTCCAAAAATTTTATTTTCTATGCCCAATAGAGAGGTCTGGGGAGTTGTGGTTAGGAGTACAGGACCCAGAGTATGGCTTGCTAGGTAGGAATCTTGGCTCTACCCCTACTATGTGAACTACTCCTAAAATGTAAACTTAGGTCAAATAACTTCTCTAAATCTAGATTTTCCAGTAACCATCTCATAGAATTTGTATAGGGACTGAATAAGTTAGTGCAGACAAAGAGAGTTCTGGCTGATAAATGTATATAGATCCTGGGTTTATTCAGTATAAGCAATCCTTTAGCCAAATATATCTTGCTAAGGGCATTGAAGATATAAGATCTCTCCCTCTTAGCAAATTTATTAGTACATTTACATGGAGGTCCAGTTGATAATGAGATTATTCAGAAATAATCAGAAAACCTGGGTCCATGTTCCACTTTACATTTACCAGTTGAGTGACCTTGGAAGAGGAAGTTCTTTTATCTTCTTTCAGTCCCTCATTCCTGAACTGTGAGAGAACATAATAATGACTGCGAAGATTACCTCATAATGTTTTATGTTCATCAAATATATATAGTTTATATTTTATTTAATATTACTATTTTAATATTAATATCATATGTCAATTCATTATATGTAATATAATATATAATAAAACAGATATGTTTTAAGATTTCGTTCTTTTTATTGAGATGTGACTGACATAGCATTAGTTTCAGGTGTATAGCATAATAATTTGTTCTTAAAAGTTATCCCAAGAAATAAAAAATTTAATTATATGTGATAATAGATGTTAAGTAGACTTTTTGTGGTGGTCATTTTGCCATAAATCACCAACTTAAAAAAATTATTCCCAGTAAATACAGACTTTAGAAAATAAACACCTTAGAGTTGATCTCTTTAAGATAGTGTCTATACATGTAATTCATTGTTTTTTAGTTTGATATTAGGGCTTCTCTTTTAGTGTTAAAATTCAAATATTTGATTGAGGCCTTTTCTTCCAAAACATCTTTAATTTTTTTGAGATATTATTCCATTTGAAATTATAAATAAATCTGAATTTGAGCTTTCTAATAGAGGCTACACCTTCATTTAGAAATAACTAACTCTTCAGTTTGCTTTAAAATTCAGCATATTTTCAATTGTTTAACACAACTATAGATGCATAAATTACTTTAAAAGAATGTTTTGTAGCTAAAAATGTTCCTTATTATAGACATTTTTATAATTTAAAACTTGATAGCTAGGGGAAAATCTTATCTAAATCATATTTTAATCAACTATTTTATTATGTATGGTTCCAAGATGGGAAAATGAAGTCACTGTCTTCCTTGTCCATGTTTAACATTTTGCATTATAATTCTGCTTTCCTAAAGAACATCTGATTATTTGAGGCATCTATTATCCAGTTCTGCCATTTCTTTCTCACCCTTTGTGATCATCTATGGCCCCTTGTCGATCTTTCTGAATTATTAACAATTTTGGAACCAGTTTCGGAGTCTTCTTTAACTTAATTTCTTCTAGTTTTTGGAGTGACTTCAATACTCATATGATGAACCAAGCAATGGTGTATTTCTCTACATTTGAAATGAACGGTGTACTAGCACAGACAGCTCTTTCAATCAGAAAAATCCCAATTTTCCTTAGGCTTTAAGCAATAGTGCTATAGGCTGGATTTTAGAATATAGCTATAGTCTACCAATGCCTTATGTATCAGAGTACACTAGCAGAGAAAGTTCAGAAATAAATCTTATTATTCAGAAATAAATATTCTGTTATACTTTATTTGCAGGTGCTTCATGAGGTACAACCAGAGAAATTGTCAGTTTGACATTCAAGAATTTTTCTTTCCCTGGAAAGTAGAAGTAGAGGGCCCTGTGTGAAATGATCTCTTCTCTGTAACCTTCATGAAAAGAGAGCAGTTTGGGTTAGATTTATAGTTTGTCTTATGAATCAGTGTCATCCTTGAAGAATTGTTCTGTTTTATATATTAAATAAGTATTTATTGAGCTCTTATTTTCCAGCTCCATCTGAGTTGTGAATAAAAAATTCTTTAAAGGAACATGCATGTAGGGTTAGGAAAAATATAAACAAACTAATAATAAAAAAGTACTTCATAAGGAGATCACAACAATAAAACAGGGATACTGGAGAAAGAGTAAAAGAAAAGACACTTTGGATAGAATGAACAGGAGAAAAAGCTGTTAGAAATAGGGACTTTTGAAAAGAGATTAATGATTAGAAAAATCTATACATTTAAGCATTAGGAAAGAGGATTCTAAGTAGAGGGAATTCAGGCCAATTGTATAAGAAAGAGAAATGTAGCTAAGAGATATGGCTGGAGTTTCGTAAATTTTAAAGAGTATAACATGAAGGCTGATAACATAGAAGACAAGAGAGGTTTCAATCATAGTAGAAGGAGAGTTAGTGAGAAGAGTTTATGGAGGGATACAAAGACTAAGCAGCTTTAAATAGATAGTGATGCCACTAGAGTTGTGAAAACTAGGGTAAGAGATTTGAGATAGTTAGATATGTTTTACAGTATTAGAAATCGATTGTATTCCTCCATAATTAAAGTCCTAACCCCTTATACCTTAGAATATGAGTGTATTTGGAATTAAGACTTCTGAAGAGGTAATGAAGGTAAAATAAGCCTGTTGCAGTGGGGCTTTAATCCAATATGACCGATGTCCATAGATGATAGGTAGATCGATGATAGATAGATAGATGATAGATAGATAGATAGACAGACAGATAGGAGGAATGCACATGTCCAGAAGAGAAAAAAAAAAAAAAAAAACAATAAAAACATGTGAGGGCACAGCACTAGGGCAGCCAACTGTAAGCCAAAGAGAGAGGTCTCAGGAGACACCATCCCTGCCAGTTCCTTGATCTTGGACTTCTAGTCTATAGAACTATGAGAAAATAAATTTCTGTTGTTTAAGTTATCCATTTTCCAGTATTTTGTTATGGCAGCCTTAGAAGACTAATAATCACAGTTTGCATCTGAGATGTACACTAGAAAACCAGTGAAGTTGCCAAGTAAACTATTGGAGTAGAATGCTAGAGTGAGAAGTTCAAATTTTAAAGAATTCAGCATTTCAATAATAATAATAATAAATAAGCATATCTAGAAATTGTTTGTTAATCTTAGTATAATTCTAAGGAGGGAAAGACAAATTGTTTTAGGTAATAGATAATATATGAAAAGTTTGTTGGCTCTGTTCATTGTTTCTGCAATGCCACTGATGGAGAAAACACTATTATAGAGATTTTGAAATTGACAAAAAGATGTCAAAACGTGGCTCCAATAAGATACATTTGAAAAGCTGTCAATTATCAAGAATCAGTCTAGGAACACTAATTGCTTATAAAAGTTAGGTAAAATATGACCCCAAAATATTACATATTACTTTTTGGGGAAATGGTAGGCAAGAATAGATTTTTGCTTCTGAATCCAGGCAGTAAACCTGAAGAAACACTGGAAAAGAACATCTCGAATGAGTTTCTTAGATGTCCCATTTAGTCTTTGGAACATTGATCAAAAGAGATTGAAGTCATGGCTGACAAAATTGAATGGTGAAGTTGAAACCTTCAAACTTGCACAGCACCGAGAAAATATTATTTTAGTCTGAAAGTTGCAAATAAGCATGTTATAAGAGAAAAATGATTTTGTTGGGTAAATGCGTGGATTATATATCTGGTTATTATTTCTAAATAAGAGAGTAAGATATTTTTTATAGGTTTCTAGTGTATCATTTTGTGCCTGGTTTTGTTTACTCATTCTCTTATGAATGTTGGAAATTACAGAATCAAAAATTTTAAGAAAAGCTGGTACCTTATCTTGGTGTTGAATGTAGAAAGGACTAACATTTCTAAGAGAGAGAGAAAATTTTTTTCTTTAAGAAAATGATTATGCCTACTTAGCACCTACTCCTCTCATCTTTCTTTTCCCCTAAAAAGCCTCAATTTTGCTCAGCTAATGTCTCAGGGAAAGCTGATCCCCTCATCCCTTTCCTCAACCCTAACTCATCTCAAATGGGACTTGATTGGTCTGAAGGCTGCCAATTCCTCTTGCTTGTATTTGGTTCAGAAATGGGCACGTGACTCATATCTAGCCAGTAATTCATGAGAGAAATCAGGTAAAGGTCTTCTGGGGAAAAAAAGCTGTATGAAAGGAAGGTCTTTGTTTATTTCAGAATACATTCAGGTCTAGATATCATGCTTAGAATTGCTCTTCACACAGAGTTTGAAACAAAATTGAGAATGACACTAAAATGAAATGAATATAATCTGTGTCTTTGATGGTGTCATGAAGCCACTGAATCAACTAAATATGAAACTTGCTCAACCTTGGAACTTCTGTTATGTAGAATATTCCTATTTTATAAACCATTTTAAGTCAGAGTTTTTATTGCTTATGTTGAAAGAATACTGTCACCATTGGGGCCGATCTGAACTCCTGTGTCACCCCAAAAGCATGGCGGGGATAACGACGTGGAAGTGTAGTTAGCGTTTTTTCCTCAGTTTTTCCTGAGCAATCACAGGTCAGTGAGATTTAGAAAAGATTTATTAAAAGTGTATTTTAGAAAGACAAAGTATGTCCCAAGGAGGCACATGGTTTTAGTGATGAGAGCTGTAACAGAGCACTGTAACAGCAACAACCACCGCCACCACAACAAAAACCAACAATAAAGACCACGAAGACCCCAAATATAATGTCTGCATTATATCTGGGCCATGATGGGTGGTTCCAAAGGCATTCTTAGGTCATTGGTAAGTGAGGTCATTTTGATTGAGACTTGGCTGCTATATAACTATTTGCCTACTGCACGTGCGCTTACCCAGAATTCTACTGCCATTGAGATGTTCTTTGGGCAACCTCTAGGCTGGGCTCCTATTCCTTTGTTCCCCTGTTGCTCATATCTGACTAGCTGCCTAACAATACTTTTTAAGCGTCCTTGCTGTTAGTTTCCTAAAGCTGCTATAATAAATTACCATAACCTGGGTGGTTTAAAACAACAGAGATTTATCTGTCACTACTCTGGAGGTTAGAAGTCCAAAACCAAAATGTCAATAGGGTTAGTTCCTTATTGATAGCCCAGAGGGAGAATCTATTCTATGCCTTTCTCCTAACTTCTCTTGGTTGTTTGCAATCCTTGACATTTTCTGACTTACAAATGCATTACTCTAATCACTGCCTCTGTTTCACATGGCAGTCTCCTTTGTGTGTTTGTCTTTTCTTTTTCCTTTTCTTTTTTTTTTTATAATGATGCCAGTCATATTGTATTAGGATTCACTAATCAAGTATGACCTCATTTTAACTTGATAACATCCACAAAATAAGATCAACTTTACAAATACTAGGAGTTAGTTTCAACGTATCTTTTTGGGTAACACAATTTACTTCATAACAACTACTAATTTATTTACTCTGACCCATGTTAAAGCTTTCAGAATTAAATATATCTTCCTTATATCACTGAACATTTTGCACAGTATTTTTGAAAGGTGCATATTAAGATTTTATTAATTACTACCTATATTCATTCACCTGAGTGCTCATCATCAGTTACTATATTGCTTTACTAACCCAAAATCAGCTGATATGCTGTTGAGTGTAATGTCACAAGGGGACAGAGTGTGGACTGGTGTTCCTGGACAGAAAAAGGAAATACAAAAATCAAAGGCATCTAGACAAGTTTTGATTTCATAATTTGGGTATTGTGGCTACCTCAAAACATTGAAAGCTCATTTTGTCTTCTCTGAAGGACATTTTAAAAAAGGATATTTATTTATCCCATATTTTCTGAGACTAGATCTGTTACATATATGCAAACTGCTTTGTGATAGAAAATATACTTAGTGCATTACCTTAGAAACTATTTTTTTAATCTAGTTTCAAGTATTATCATCTTGAGGAATTATGGGAAAAGAAAAAAAGTCTATCAAATGGAAAACTGCCAAAGACAGTTGTAAAGGATATTATAATATTTTTGTGTTAGTTTATTTAACCTATCTAGAAATACATATTTACAAAATAAAGAAAATCTATGAGTAAAAGATGTTTTTAAATAATAAATAAATACTGATAATTTTTTAAATTCTAAAGTTCAGCTTTGAGATGTTTAAGAACTATTTTCAAAGTCATAGTAAAAAGACTGTTCCATTCACAAGAGTAACAAAATCATAAGGGGACTTTAGAATGCAAGGTGATATTTAAGTGAGAAAATTAGCATCTCTGAGATATTCTAAATCTGACATCTAGATATATGCATTCAAAGAAAGGATTAAAGTAGGCCTGCTGAGCCTATCTGCTGTGGACTGGATGGGCATACTGATAAATAAAGTGTATTTTGAGGCAAGATAATTTTTTGTCCTTTCAGCTTGTTGGTGATTAATGACTAACAGCATTTGTTTTGAATCTTTCATTCTAAATCTTTTATTGTGACTTCTTGATTAGAGTTGCTTATATTTATATTAATGAATCTGGATCTCTTACTTCATAATCATTTTATTCTTTTATTTGTAGTTATGGCAATGAAACAATATATAGCTATATCTGTATAAATTAGATTATTCATTTGTATTGCATGAAGTATCCATTTGTAGTTGAAATAATATAAATATATTGTGTTATATCAGATATCGTATGATGAAAAAACGTGTAGACTTTTTCATCACTGTAGATTTAATTCTGCCATACAATGTTTATTTGGAAATATTGATTTGGATATTTTCTTGTGAATAACTAGTTTTTTTCTATTTTAAAAGCTTCTTTAAAGCTTTCTAGCATCTGCTGGTTTTCATAGCTTATCATTTTTATTGTTATTTTACTATACTTTTTCATTCATACATTTTCCTACCACCACTTATTTAAAAATTATTTTGGTGTTTTCTGATTTATTCATCTCCTCTATACTGCCAAGTTTGAATTTTGTTATTTTTTTATTCTATAATATTGAGATAGAGAGTTTGTCATACCAAAATATGCCTCTGGAATATTATTTTCATACATTATAAATTTAATGATTCTTTCCTGTTAATCTACCTTATGCCAATTTTATTATTAGACCACCTAGAAGAACTTAGAAGGGTAGAAAGTTATTTTTTCTCCCCAATAATATCAATTTTGCATTTTCTTATCTATTTTGTTAATATCAACTCTCAGAGCTTAGATTTAAGTTTGTAGAGAAACAGTTTCATTTGTTCCATTTTATATTATTCTACTGATTTTGGGAGGTTTATTTATATCTAACCAGTCTGCATATCTCATCATTAATTCAACATGTAGGAAGCTGTGCTTTCTCTAAAAGTATTCTTAAGTACATACATTACTAGTATTTTCATAGATAGCCACTATATTTTAAATATTTTGATACCCAAGTAGAAAAGAACACATCTGAAAATTTTCTAATACACTATATCAAACTTTGGGGGGACTAGGAAAAAAGAGCTCTGGGAAATGTGCTTAATTAATATTTCTGAGAAATATAATTGTAGTTCACCTTTTAAACTGGAAATATTTTTCTACAGTGATTTTAGATAAATAAGATCTCCTTTTGGAAGGTAGAATGATTTCAGTATGCTATAAGCACAAATGGAGCTTTTATGTCTTAAGAAGCTCATGTACCTATGAAAGGTCCCTTCTCTCAACACACGTGCATGTGTATGTACACGGTCACACAGCAGTATTGGATAGGTATTGCCTCCCATTTTGGGAGCTAATTATACATCCAATAGGAGTATGTTTGGTGAGAAAATGTAAAATGGCCACAAGTGAGTCATAGTAAGACATGGCAAGGAATAAACACAATAAATACAATATTTTCTGAGAAGAACATTTAACTTCATAGAGAGGAGATCTAAATTGACCATTGGTAATGTCAGTGCTGGTCTTTAATCATATCTGACACTGTCTGATGACCCAAAAAGGAAGATCTGCCAGAACTAATCAAGACAAAGGCAAAGAATTTCCTGAAGAAAATTTTTCTCCAGGATTTCATACATAGTCAAGTGAAGGAATCCAGAATTTTGTCACTCTGTAGTTGTCTTTTGAGTTATTGATTTTGAGCTGTTTTTAAGAAACAATACTCAGAAAGAACATTTGACCCTTCTCTCTTTCCTGCTCAGGAGATCCAGTCAAAAAATCCTGCTTTAGGAAGGGAACCTTGGCTTAATCCCCTTAAGAATCTTCACCCTAGTGTTAGTGAGGAAGATGCCAGCCCTGCTGCCTAGATATCCTCTGTGTCCCATTGTTTCTGAGTTGTCCAGCAAAAATTTGCCTGTCCTGTATATTTCTCTCTTCCTCAACTACTTGTAGATTGCCCATTCTCACTTTTGAAACCTAATACCACTTCCTCTCTTTCTCCTTTGTCCTAAATGTGTTCCATACCTAATGTTGCCTCAATGTCTTCGGAATTTTCATGTTTAAGAGAATTTCCTAGGTGCATTTATTAAAATTTGGTTTTCTCCTGTTAATCTGTCTCTGTTAATTTTATTATTAGTCCATCTAGAAGAACTCAGAAGGTGGGAGGAAAAGTGGCAATTTGTTTTAGCACTCACACAAGTAACAAAATATTATTACCTGACAGGAAAGTTTGGTTGAGAATGCAGCATTGTGGATGTCTCAATGGGATTTTACTTCCTCTCCAGAACTCTGAGATTTTCCCAACCCGGCACATGTAAGACTTAACAAGATATTTTTTAACAGGTATATGTAAAACCACAATAGTTCCTCCCCCGCACACACAAGCTTTATGTTTGGTACTGATGTGGTAAATTACAACATAAAATGATAGACAAATATAACTGGAAGAATAAAGCAGGGAACCTATATGATACTTTTACTGCCCTCTACATATTAAGTGCTTCATAGATTACACTATTCTGCTACATGAAGTCTCCAATATATCATCAGGGTGCCAGTGATCCCAGTAAAAGTGCCAGAACATAGTTGAAAGAAAAAAAAATAATACCAGTGGCAGCAGAACTGTGCCTTTGAGGAGCAGGAATATTACACAGGCATGTTATTAGTAGTTCATTGTAGTGCCCAGTGGAAGAACCTGTCAAGAAACAAAGAAAAAAACTTATAGACGCGTCATGGTGTTACGGTTGGGGAAGATCTAAATCCGTCATTACCCCAGTGGCGTTTAGGGGACCTCCGTTCTTTTTGTCGACACACTAAAGAATTACAGAAAAGCAAAATTTAGAAAAACTAAGATTTATTAAAGTAAGTTTCAAGAGAAAAACAGGCTACATCAGAGATGTCCATGGTGCCATAGAAAGTAAACCTTATATTGTGGCCATGATGGGTGATTACAGGGACGGTGCTAGATGATTGGCATGCGAGGTCATTTTGATTGACGGTTGACTGTTATATAACCTTTTGTCTAATGTGCATGTGGTTACCCAGAATTCAGTCTGTTGTAATTAGATTCATGAACTTGTGGGCATATGTGTGATATGATGGTATAATGAGGATAAGGTCAAGAAAGGACAATATACATACTAACTGCTCAAGCACTTGTGGCCAGACTAAATGAATGGTTATTTCTGTGGTTTTCACGTCCCGGTATTTCAGTATGTAATGGTAATCTTTAATGTAAAATGAGTGTTTCTGGGAGGTCTTAAGGGAGATCCCTGGCTTGGGCCTTCATTCCCCCATCGCTCCTGTCTATCTAACTGCCTAACAATGGTAACTGAACCTTAAGGTTTTCATTAATGGGTTCATGTGAGACATCTTCAAGTAACATAGGAGAGACTTCTCTGGAGGCTAGTATCCATTGTAGGTAGGAGCAAGAGTCAGAACAAAGTGGGAGAAAAAATAAAAGTGTTTGATAGATGGTAGATGAACAGTTAGACAAAGACAGGTAAACTTAGTTTTTAGGATATTTTGGTAAGGCTAGTAAGAAAGAAAAGGAAAAATATTATATTGTCTAGTCTATATGCTATTCTAGAATACTGAAAAATTTTAACTATAAGCACTTTTTTGAGCCATAAAAATAGTTTTGTGATACCTATGGAATATATGGTTGGTGCTGATATTTTTGATGTTCATTTACATGGCATATGTAAAAATATATACTTTTAAAATTAAAAAAATATTGACCAAACTGTCTTCTGTGTCCATTTTCACTTTGTGAAATTAATATAAGCATCCTGAGCTCCACAGAGCCACAAAAGACATTGGAGGTAAAGACATTTAGAAAGAATGAGG
Organism: Pteropus medius; assembly: GCF_902729225.1. Lineage (NCBI taxonomy): Eukaryota > Metazoa > Chordata > Mammalia > Chiroptera > Pteropodidae > Pteropus > Pteropus medius. Next base: position 15,703,959 of record NW_024351730.1, read on the forward strand.
AACTATTAATCTCAGGACCAAGCATGCTTTAGTTTGCAGGTGCTCTGCTTTTTTTAGAGGAATTTATCACCTAATCAATATGCTTGTGTGAGCCTGAGGGTTTGTAGTAAGGAAGGCGCTAAGCAGGAAGACACTTGTAACCAGGGTGTAGTCGCCGTAGAATTTCAATTTAAAGTAATACTATTGGAAGTTTTGCCAAAGATCTGAGGTTAAGGAAAGAGAATAAGATCTCTGTTAACGTCTAAGCAAGATTATATTCTAATATCTTTAAGTTTTACTTTATCAAAATGCATTTTTGTAGGCAGCGAAGAATTTAATACATGAAATAAAACTGAACAGAGAAGAATTTCTTTCAAGGGTTAACCTCTGTTCGATATTTCATGCCCTTATTATGGTTGAAACTGGCAAATTGCCTATGAATTTAAGCTTTGGTTTGAAATCTGATATCAGAGAATGAGTCTAGGTCATTATTTGAAAGTCTAATTCTATGTGTTCAGTGATTCTTCTCATTCTGTTCAAAACTCCCTGGACTAATGCTGACCTTGACTCTAAAAAGTTAGTTATTACATAGTTTTCTGAAGACTTATCCATTTGATACCAAATTACACAAAAAGAACAGATTATATGTATTTTGTAACATATAAAGATTTTATGTGTGTGTGCATGTATATATATATATATATATATATATATGTATAATGTATGTGTGTGAGTGTGTGTGTATAATCTTTACAACTTGTAAAAAGTTACTATTTATTTAATGTTAGATGTTAGACTTGGATTGAGAGTGATGTTTTACCTTCTTAATATTTTTCATAAATAGAGTATATGTTTTATTCACTAAGAAACAATTGTGTATACTGAACTAAAACTTTTAAAGTTTACTGTTTTGTGAAAATTTGATACCTCGAAACTGGCTTGGAAAAATAACTTATTAAAAGTAAATTTCAGAACATGAAACTTATTTTTTATCTTAAAATCAGAAGACTTTTTATCGTCAAAATAAATACAGCAAAAATTTACAATATTTGTTCTTTTTTCCCCTTGACTTTACAATCTCTGAATAAAACATAGAGCTCAGTTCTTTATCTACCACTTTTCTCACTTCAGACCCCCATATTAAAATAGAATTTCTAGAGCCAATAAACCTATGCGTTCGGCCAAGTAAAACAAAAATTATTTTGACTTAATGTAGAAGGAAAGTGGGAAAAACTTTTAAGTTTTATTTTCTTAGATTATCTAATTTTAGATCAGAAATATAATTTTAATTGTCATTAGGGTTAATTAATTACTCTCTATGGAATTTTTGGATGTTATAAATTACTTTATGAGAACCAGGCCATTTATAAATGATACAAATAATCTGATTGTTTTTACATTTTTGAAAAGTAACCACAATGAATAATAATAACTAATACTTATGTAATTTTTTAAGTACTAGACACTCTCCTAAGACATTTACATGTATTAACTCATTTAATTTTCACTACAATACTATGACCTGATTAATATTTTTATTCCAACTTTAAAGATGACAATGTAGACACGTGGCATACTATCTTGCTCAATAGCACACAGCTAGAGTGTAGAAGCATCGATATTCAAATAGAAGCAACTCAGTTCCAGAGTAGAAACTGAAGGTCAACAAGAAAAAGTTTCTGTATAGACAAACACGAAAATGAATTTCTTAAAAAGATATACCACTTCTAACTTTGCAATATATTCTAAATTGAGCTATTTTCATATATTTAACAAGGCAATATTTTTTGTTCCCAGAGAACATACATAGAGAATTTCAACTTTTATTTCAATAATGTCAAAGCTCCTCAATTATTTTTTGAAGTAGATAGGTAATTAATCATACATCATAAATAATGTTTTAGTTTTTTTTTTAAATCATTTTTATTGCCTAATAATTCTTGCCTTACACTTTTTCATCACAGTCATTACTCTTGAATCTTTAGGTTATCTATAGCTCACTTAATAAAAATTTGCATGACTGGCCCTTAGAGTTGGATAAAGTATCCTTGGATAAGCAGAAAATAAAATTTTAAGATAAGATTGGAATAGAAATAGGAAGTGTTGTGTGAAAGAAAATGAAAAAAAAGAAAAGGATAGAATAATGAGAAATGAACAACAAAAATTAAGAGAAAAATAAAGGAAAAATATCTGTATTTTGGACACTCATTTTGGCCAAGAACAGATGTCATTGCATAAGGAAAGCACAATATTTTCTGTTTATAAACATAAAAATGTGGTGCTTTTATTGGCAAAATGTCCTTATCATAGATAAACAGACAGATCGATCATTTGATTAATCAACAGTTCAATCAGGTACTTAGAAAGATATAATTCAAATGAAAATAGTATAAAAACAGTATTTTAAAAAATCTTACTAAAATTATCTTAGAAATAGCAAACAACTTTCTAAAATACTGTACTTAAAATGTTAGTTCTATTAAGAACTCAATTGACTTGCAAAGGGTTATTAAATATCATTATTTTGTCTACATGCAAATTTATAAATTCCACATCTTTCCTTTCCTGATAATTTTTTCTTCTTTAAAGTTCTCCTAATTTCATTGAAAAATATCATATTACAGCTTCCTAAGGAAAATTTCCTGAGGAAAATCAAATTTTAGAAATAGTTTCTGTTTGCTACCTCTCTCACTCCTTTGTTTCCCATTGTTCTAATTTTAAAAATAATGCTTGCTCAATGTCAAAATAATTATAGGATAGAAAAACATAAAAACAGAAAAAGTCATCTATACCTTGTTTACTCAAATGCAAACTTTGGGGATAAATTTACTAACTTATTTTTTTAATATACTTCAAATATATTGCAATCATAACATATATGAAATTGTTTATGCTTTTCTACTTAGTTTTATATAGTAAGAAAGTACCTATACAGCAAAACACATTTTCTGATGTTCATAGTCATAAAATATTCTTCTTTTGGAGTAATGCTTATAAAGGTTTACTTTCCCCTGTGCTTACTAATTGGGTTATTTCCAATTTCTATATAATGAATAACACTGTACAGAATAATTACTTAAAGCTAAGCATAATTCTCAGACTATTTCTGTGAGATAATTTCTTAGTCATAGAATTTCTGAGTCAAGAAAATGAACTTTTAGAGTTGAGATCGTTGGACTTTTTCAATCAGAACTCTGCAAACTTATTTTTCCATCTGGAGAATAAAATAGACTTTTTTGGTTTGGACCTATATTAACCAGCATTTCCTATGTAGATTCTTATTATTTTAAACAACTTTATAAATTTATTATAAATGTGTGTGTCATATTTGAAATAGGTTTTAAATTTTCTCAAATTTATCAGACATTTGAATTCCTTATTGAATAATCTATGTTTATTTTTGTTCCTTCACATTTTCCCTTTGCAGAGGCATGTTCTAGTTACTGATCCATGTGAAATATTAAAAAAAAAAATTATAAACACTACTATATAGCCATGGAAAATTTGTTTTATTTTTTTAAAACATAAATGCCCTACAATTTTCATAATGCTACAATTCCTTTTATCATTCATAAATGCATTTTGAAGATCTTTTGATTGAAGTGTTTTAGTTTTTCATTTCCAACTTCTATGTTTATACTACATTTTATTATTTTCCCAATTTTGCCATTTAAAAACAATGGTAAAATAAAAGTCAACATATATGTCCACATTTAGATTTTATTAGCATATATAAAATATCTTCTATAATACATTTTGTTCAAAAATTAATTTTTAAATTTTCTGTAAAAGTGTAGGGAGGAAACATCGCCTTTTTCTCTACAATGAAAAATAATTTAAACTTTAATATTGCCTATTGTTAGAATCTCTCCTGTTGGAAAGTAAATAGGGGAAGTCAAATTATTTTTCTGTCGGGAGTCGATATGATGTAGATTTTAAAAACTTTAGTCTCTGATGTTCTAATTTACACATCCTAAAAATTATATATTTATGCTAATTTGTCTGAACAACCTCTTCAAAAGTTAGCAATTGAATATACATTACAAATATTTGCCATACTGAGTCTTGGATTTCTGTGTTTTAATTTGATTGTTCTTCTTTTTATTGATATATGCTTTTTAAAAAATATTTATTCCTTTAACTAATTTAGAAAGCCAGGTCCTAATCTGGTCTATGACTTATTCTGTGTCTTTATACAGAAAAAAAACAAATTGGTGACACAAGGTCTTTATCTGTCCGCAGATATGCATTTTGTTTTTGTTGCTTTTTATTTGTTTGTCTGTTTTGGGCTTTACTGTAATTTTCCCTTTAAGTTTCAATCCTTTAGAGAGAAACTGTATTCTATTCTTTCTCACAATCCCCTTGACTACCTATTGTCTTATGCTTGAGTTAGTTACTTCATATAACTTGCTTGTTTTCTTGGTGTAGGTGAATATTTAGCCCTTTTGTTAAAAGAATTTCTTCTCTGTGAATTATTTCATTACCAGCTCCTCCTCTATTTTCCCTTTCCCATAGTAACCAAGACTAAGAGTTTGCATCTTTTCCTCAGCCCATTAGGGGTGAGTTTAGAGTGAGAAAAATTAAGATAATGTCCTAATTAACTATTGCCCAATGAGCTCAGGTAGAAAGTTACCTTGCTCCAGCTTCCCAGCTGCACTTTAACCAGAATTTATTCCAAAATTGTTTCTCCTCTCTGGCTATCATTGTTGATTATATTTTCATATTAATCGTGAGTTTTGAATTTTCTGTAATTTCACTTCTGCTTTCACCATCATTATTCCATTATACTATATTTAACTATATTTCCTTCTACTTTATTGTTTGGTCATCAGAAAACAATGTGCTTTGGTCTTTCTTTTTCTTTGGCTTTATTAATAAGTTCAGAATATTAATAATGTCCAAAGAGTTCAAAATGAGTGTTTTGTAAATAAAAACTACAGTTATCTTTCTTCAACATTTCTTATTCTCACTTATATCAACAGTTCCATTGGTGGAATGCTATAACCATTTCTACGTTACAAATGTTCACACCATTGTCCTGTAACCCTATCACTCACAGAAGTCTGACTGTTATTACTTTCTGTCCTCAAAATAGAAAACCAGGCTACCATACTTAACATAATTTTAAAAAATTACCACTGAAAAATTAGAAAAGATTAAAAAGCTTAATAACTTACTAAACTTCTCAGACTGTAAATGACATCTCTGAAATTTGCCTTGTGTGATGTCATCTAAGTACTAATGCACTAGGCACAAGGAGTTTGAATTGTTTGTTGTTGTGGTTTAAAAAAGGTACCTCCAGAGATAGATAAGGTTAAATAAAGTAATACTAGAGAGGAAATTTGAAATTTTTCTATGAATGGTAGAAATCTTCTTTTTAGATTAAAATAAAGAGATTCTGAATAATTTGACTCTACAGAACAAGAAAATCAAAGTCAGATTCTTTTGATCAATGTCCAAGACATGCACTATAATTCCAGTGGGCATTAAACAACGAATTATAAAAATGTGACAATCATTTTATATTGTTCACGTTATAAAAATGACAAAGACTCTTAATTATGAATTAATTATTAATTTATACGATTTAATATTTTTGGCCTGGTAAAGCTTATAAATATAGATAACATAATCAGGCTACTTATTTTTTCTCCAAGAAGTGCATATACCAATTTTTCTTTCTTCTCTTAAACTCTGTTACCTTTTTCGCCTGTTCAGCTCTTCCCAGTTGCTGAGAAAAACTTATCAAGAAAATATAATACAGATTATCTTTACTTAACACCATCTCAGACCTGAATATACCTGTCATTAATTATTATTTTATTTTTGTTAAATTATTTAATTTTTTCTTTCTCTTTGTATTATAAAATATAATGCCTTTAAAATAACTCTAGAAAACCTAGGTATATTAAAATGACAACAAAATCTTAAAACACAATCCATAAGACTCAATGAATTTCACATGAGGTAAATCTCTTCATGATAACATAGTGTTTCTCCCTCCTCTTGAGGCCCTTGGGGTTTGTTACAAGGGGCTTTGTTATCTATTATATCAATGTAATTGCCATATTGTAGCATCTCAGATTTATTTCTGTGGAACACTTGTCATTGAGGACTGCCTTCATTTTCTGTTTTTCAGTACTATTCAAAATTCAACACTAAGCTCAAGACAGAACAGGCATTTTCTTCTGTTGATAATAGATGATATATAAAGGAGAACATCACAATTCCTGTTCTTTTTTCTTTTTTCTTTTGTTATTTTTTTTCTGACTTGAATGCTATCTACGGAGAATAAATTCCAGTGGGAGAATAAAAATCTATAATAGACACAAATGAAAAAAAGTAGGAGTTTATGTATTTCATAGGCTGTATAATATCTGCTTCTATCAAAACTTACCTACTGTTGAGGAGATAATGGTGCTATGTCAATGATATTTTTGTTTCTTCATTTGTGTGAGTCTAATTCCTGACCCTTCAGAATCGTTTATTCTGTGTGGCATGGTAATGTGCACTGGTGCTTGTCAGCCCTCAAAATTTTGTTGAGCCAGCACTACAGATAAGATTGTATACTACCTCCTTCTTCACATATGTCTATACGGTAGCCATATACATATCAAATATATCTATACATTTTTTTTTTAATAGTTGCTTCTGATTCTTAGTAGAAAGTAACCTGTGTTACCTCTTTCTCTCAGGTATGGATGGAACTATTCTTTAAAAAAAAAATTGTCCAGGCAATTTTAACATTTCTCCTCTAACATTTCTCTTCTAATATTTCTTCATTCATAAACGTACCTTTAGTCCTCTCTCTTCTCCATACTTTTAACAATTATATTTTATAGAGATATAATTTATCTATCTAAAATTAACACTTTTACAGTAACAATTCAGTTTTTTTTCTTTTTTTTTTAATAATAGTATATTCACAAGGGTCGTTCTATGATTTGTTGCCTCTATATCCACTCATTTTTGTTGTTGTTGTTATTGTTTTCTTTACCAAATCAAGCCATTCTATCTTTTGGAACTCATATTCTCAGCTATAAAACTCTCCTATGACCTGAACATTTTCCATATACTTTGCCTCCATCTCATCGCACTAACTGAAATATGGCTATCTGCTAAGAGTATAACTCCTAGTACAGTTTCCTCATTCTCTTGTATCCCATCTACATAAGTGCTAGTAGATAGGAATTATATACAATTCACTCCTGAATGTAGTTTTAGAAATTACTGCTCCACCCTCACATTAAAAGTATCTGTTCCTCTGAGCTTTATGCCATCGAGCTGTGCCTATTCCTCCAACTACTCAATTTTAATCACTATTATTTTACCAAGTATAACTTCCTCTCATTTACTGAAAAGTGCAGTACTTAGCATGGATAAGTCTTCTGCACTCTAAATTAAGCCATTATTCAGGTTGACTGCAATATCCTAATGGATTATATATCCAACACTATACAACATAATACAAATTACCTTTTTTTTTTTCCCAACAAACCCTCACTGCCATCCCTTAAATGTTCTGTTTTCACAATTTTCTCTCTTCTCTATAGAGACTATTACAAAATTTTTTCACTCTTTTCAAGCATGTAGTCGGCCACCTCATCACTTATTCCTGATAGAGTTCGTATTTTAGTTCTTCAAAAAATCAAATGAAAAAGTTTTAATTTCCTAACACCACGTTAAGAATAAATCTTTGTCTTAATGTAAGGCTTTGTCTCTTCTCCTTTTCTACTTCTTTAGTAATATTGATCCATTTCATTATCCCAACTTTCTCATATATTTTCAATTTGTCCAATCTCCTATCTTGACATGTTACCATACATTTAAAAGTGATCATATATATATGATAACTTGAAAAAAGAAAAATGAAAAAAGTTTAAAAGAGCTTGCCTTAAATTTATATACTACTCCACCAATTATGTTACCTGTTTTTCCTCTTTTGTAAACAATTTCTTTATAAATGTTGTCTACTTTTACTCTGCTTCAAAAACTCCTGATTATTTCCTGAAGTATATGTGGGTACCAGATCTGGCTGAATGCAAGGTCTGGCTGGTCCAAGGTCTGGCTGTGATCCAGGCCTGTGGTTAGCAATAGGACCCCGGATTTAGAATGTTACATTAGTGTAGTAGGGCAACTGCACCTAAAAAATATAAACATATGTCAGTTTACTGTATCACACATGTGTGGCTGAATGTCACTATTGTACTCTGCTTTATATAAAGCCATGCAGTCCTCTGGAGAGTGGAAGGGGAGCACAAGAAGGGGAGCAGAAAAAGGGTACGCAATACTGCACTCCCCTAATAGAACTACACTTGGAGCAACAGAAGCGTGCTCTGCACAATAAAGTTGGTGCTTGCTGTTTCATTCTCATATCTGCCTTGTGCATTCTTCCAACTGGGCATCTTATCATCCAACCTTCCCTTCTCTATCAGCTCGGCGCTGACAGTATAGAAATCTCAATTTTATTTCTACCATATAATTTATTAATAACATAATGTTTTGTCCTAAAGTTACCTTAAAATATATCATAGACTAGGTGACTTAAACAACAAAATTATTTCTTATAATTCTGGAGGTTGGAAGTTAGGTTTTGGTGAAGGCCCTCTTCAGGGTTTCGAGGTGACCGTTTTCCCATATTCTCACATGATGGGGTCAGGAGAGAAGAAGAGAGGAAAAGGAGTAGAGGAGAGGAATCTCTCTTCGTTTCTTCTTTTAAGGACATTAATCCTATCAAAAGGGCTTCACTCTCATGACATAATCACTTCTTAAATGCCATATCTCCAGATATCATCATGCTGAGAATTAACATATCAATACACGAATTTTAAGGGAGATACATTCAGTCCATAGCATGCTTTATTCTAAAATATGTTCTTGTTACTAAATTCAGCAAAAACTTTACAAATGTTACAGGTTTTCTTTCTTGTATCTTCGAGTACCATCTGGATTACCAGTCTCTCCCTTTACTTGATGTATTCTTCCATGACACATACTGTTTTTGTCTTTTTTTTTATGGCATGTCATTTCAAGGCTTAATTAAATATATTTTCTTCTAGCCATTTATTTATATTTCTGATTTTTATGTATACCAGCTAGGACTCTGTTGTAAGATACAGAACACCCAAATCAAATTGATTCACTTACTAGAGTGAATGTATTGAATCACAAAACTAAATATTGTTCTTTCATCATTCACTCTTTTCTATCACAGTGTTAGTTTTCTTCTTAGGGTCCACATAGAGACTCTTACTCTAGCATCCTCAGAAAATCTGCCTAAATCATACATTGCTATGACAGCTGTATTCTTTACACAAACATACTTTTTCGTAAGAAAAAGAGATTTGTTTCCCAGAAGCCTCACAGATACCTACTGTGTCTCATTGATTATGAGCTGTAATGATCATTGTCTATAAGGGGAAGTGATACTCAAATTGTTTTAGCCAGAGAAAGTCCATGTCTTTAGAACTAAATCCACAAAACTCAGGTTGAAGTTTGAAGATATTTTCAAATTGCAATTATTATAATTTTTTTATTTAGCAAAAGTCTAATACATATTTGGAAGTTTATAAAATGATGAAAATGCATATACTATAATGAGATTTCATTTTCAATATTTTTATTTATGTTATGAATTCCACATAGATAATAACATCCATTCCCAAGTTTCAATGATCGTCTCTACACAGTTTATGCCCAAATCTTATATTAGCTGCTTTAATCTTTCTCCGGAGCTCTACAAGCTAATATCTACTGGACACAATACCAATCTTCCTCACTAAACCATTTTACTGGCAGCTGAAACTTAACATACTAAACTTTATTTTCTACACCAAAATTTCCCTATTCTCTGAATCACTTTGGTATTGATTGGATTTGCTGGAGGAATCAAATAATACAGATTTCAGTAATTTATAACAAATGGTTATTTTTCACATTTTATGAAGGTTACAGGTTGCTTCTGGATCTCCTCCGCAGTGCAAGTCTATTATACTCTGTTTGTTGCTCTGCCTCGCATCTCATTCTGGAACTCAGAATAAAAAGGAGCTCTCATTTGAGACATACCCCAATTTTTATGTCAACTGGGAAGTTCAAAGGGGGAAAGTGAAGCATGAAGTTACATTTAAAGCTTCTGCTTACACATGAAACATGTTAAATGTATTTCTTTACTTATGACCAAAGCAACGTATGTGGTCAGGTCTTATATTTACAGAAGAGAAAAGTACAAGTAAATATTTGTGGGAATAATACAACATACAATAATGTTCTTTTTGCCTAAGATGGAAATATGGGAGTTATTTTTTCTTATTTATTGTCCTTATCAATGATACATCACTGAGACTTCTAGACCATCACTGTCCCATAGAACATTCTGCAATGAAAATAATTAACATGTTTTTAATAGCATGTCTATTAATCACATGTGATTATTAAGACTTGAAACATTGTAATGTGATTAGAGAATTGAATTTTTAATTTTATCTAACATTAATTAATTTAAATTAAAATAGCCACATGTGGATAGTGGCTACTGTACTGGAGAGTAAAGCTCTAAATTCTATTACCTAAACACTCAAATTTCTAATTTTTCTCCAATCCCCATTTTACTTTCTTCTCTCTCAATTGAGAGATAAGAAAGTAAAATGGGGATTGGAGAAAAATATATAATTTCACAATTCTTTCCAAATGTTTTGTAACTAATTTTCAAATTGTGTTCTGAGTCTCTGATCATCTAGCCAAATTATTAGTTATTGCCCATGAATTGATGATGATCCATACCTCCAGATATCTTTTCTTCCAAAAAAATAAAGTAAACAAGATAAACTTCTCTAAGTCTATACCACTATTTGGAAGGAATTTTATCACTACTGTTCTTTAGGGTCACCTCTGAGTGCAGCTATCTGCTTTCAGACATATGGAATATTGTGTGTAACTGTCTATAGATTATAACTTAATTACTATTTTCCAGTATATTGGTCATAATGAACTTCCCATATTACCACAATGCAAATTGAGAGAGGGAGAAATGTATGAGAAACGGGAGCTATGAGAATCAGAGCTACTTCTTCATTTTGCTCATTTGTACCTTTAGGACCTGTTCTAATCTGATATTGTGTTTCTCATGTCTACCTGATGATGGAATATTTCTGTTTACACTAAAATTTATGTCTTGTTACATCAGATAACATTATAGTTCATGCTGGGAATCTCAGTTTTTATGATAATATCTGACCCATGCTCAAGTGGTCGGTGTCTGCTAGGGCCCAATAGCAAGACAGATGTCATTTCTTTAATTTTTGTGGAGGAGAGGGAGAGGTCAAAATTTAATTTTGCCCCCAAATCCTGAAGGCTCCATACAGGCATCTCTTTCAGCTACAGATATGTCAAGCATCATCAAATCATTTCAGTTATATGGCACAAGTTTCAGACTAGTGTTCCTTTCTTTAAGAGACTTCTTTTCCTATGGGCTCTCTTCCAAACTGGCAGCCTTTCAGTTTATTCAGTATATAAATGGAAGTAGCAAGTAAAAATTATGTATATGTTGCCTACAAACTCTGAATAAGCTCACTAAGTTCGTACTCTTTTCTAAGTGGTAAAAGAGGCCACTTGACATCCACTTGACAACTGGACTGCTAGAATTTCATTGAGCTATCAGGACTCTGAATTTTTGTGGAATTTAAGTTTCATCCTCTATCACACATAAACCTTAGCAAGGTATCAAGAATAATTACTATTTCCTGCTTAATAGGTCTAGTCAGTGCAGTATAACCAATGCAGTAGACTAATGTCACATCCTATGGAATAAAGAGGCCATCTGCAGACAAGATTGTTCAATGGATAATGAGAAAAGCACCATGAAAATATGTAGATAACTTTTATGAATAGGCATAGGGAAAAAATAACTTCCATGGTCTATAGATGCTTACCAGATGTCAGGAGATGCAACAGCAAAGAACCCAAATCTAGAACAGAAGCTTCAATTGGAACATACAACTAATTGAATAACTATAATTCTCTTTTATCCACCAGTCTTCTGCATTCATATGGAAGGAATCATTACTTCTGCATCTTCTAAGTCCTTGATGGTGATGCTGTTTTCTGCAAGCTCTCCAGGAATATTATATGTTCTTGGTTTAATACTTTGGAAGATAGAGGCATAATAGAAGTTTCCAATTGGCCTTTCTTACTGTAATAGCCATCATTCTGTAAGGCTAGGATATCAATTTAGGAATTGCCAATTGCCTAGTATCTATTACAATTGTGCATTCCAGAAATGGAAAAATAACCTCAGGTTAGTTACAAGGACCCACTGTACCCTCCATTAAACAGATCCTTGATAAATTCCATGAATTATCTGATCTTTATAAGTCTTTGATCTGATTGATTCACCATTGTGGCATTTGTTTCCCCCAAATTAATGTAACTTCAGAGCCACTGTCTACTATTTTCTGAATATCTAGTTATTTCCCATTCTTTTATGGATAATGAAAATTTTCTAGTGCCATTCCTTGCCTGCAGCAAAGAGCCACTACAGAGCTCTGAAAATTTCAATGGTGAGGATATAAAAGTCTAGGTCATGAATACTAAAAAATTGATAAAGGGAAATAAAGATAAGTAAATAGTTATTTAGGCTAGATATATTCATGGCCCACTACATCTAAAATAGAGCCTTGCTAGCATACAGTTAAATTTAAGGGAGCAAGTATATTGAAAAGAAGTTTTGTTTTAATACTCCACTGGCAAAACACCATGTATATTAACAGTTTATTTATGTTATTTGAATACAGAACCCTTGCTCTTACCATTATCTATGAAAAATGAAAGCGTCAGAATTCAGTGTGAAGAGAGTCACAAGAATTTATTAGTGACATAGATAAAGGACTATCATAAATTCCCTCAAAACTAAGTTGTCTAATATTGTGACAAGTGTCACACTATTGGTTCCAGAGATTCATAGGTGGCAGACAAATGCACCACTTTTTTTATCCTTACATGTGTTCTGTCTAAAGATGCCTACATATTTTACTCAAGTGTACCAAGGAGTGTCACGTGCTTGTTGGTTATGCCATACATTATTTATTACCTGCATTTCTGTATCTATATCAAATTACTTAAGGTAGTCTCTTGTGTTTCTATGTTAATATTTAATGTTATATCTTAATGTCATGAAACTGGATATTCATGGTCTAATGCCCTTTATAAACTACAGAAAATCAAACCTATGCTGAAATGGCATGCTTTTCACCAGACACAATGTTATAGAAATGGATTGAAGGGTTCATCCCTCTACTGACTTATATAACTCAAGCATAGCTATTAAATATCAGTTCATAATTATTTATCTGTTATTTATTATGTCTACACAGTGCTCAATTTGTCTCTTCATCATGCCAAACATTGTCAGGTAAAGAAAACAATTTACTATAACTATTTTATCATGTATAAGCCTCAGTCTGAAGAAAAAAAATTCTCTTGCTTTTAACACATCAGGATTAGGGGTTTCATGAGAACATTAAATCATTTTAGAGTGGCAGTTATGTTTTGCTTTCAACTTACTCCTAAATCATTACATGTTACTCTGAGTTATTGGCTGACAACCAATAAGTAGAAAAATCCAATTAAACCAAAAGAAGATCCAGGCACAATTGTGAAATGAGACAGTTTTGCTTCCTATTTTGTCTCATCTCCAAAATCCTAATGTCACTTTGCTGAGGGACCCTTTTTGTATGTGTTCTCAGAATATATTCTTCTGATCAGGATGCCATTCCTTCCCAAGGAATCACAATCAATTATCTTCAAGCTCCTTTAAGAAACTTTTCTTGCTTTATACCTCATCATTACTTTAAAAAGGCTTAGTTTTCCTATCTTTGAAATAAACAAAATAGGAATAACAATAACGACAGCAAAAAGTGTTTTTTCAACTTCCTCTGCCTGCTGCAGCTCTTTATGTCCAGGTGTGAGCTTCTTGAGAAAGTGGACTGCATTCATTGAGTCAATTTTTTTTATCTCCCATTTGCTCCTCAGTGTATTATCATCTTCTATGCCACACCTATCGCCATCACTGCTAATGCTACACTAACCATCATGGTTACCACTGACATAACTGATGCAAAGGAAAAGTGTAGTGCTTATTCAGTCTTTTTCTTGTTATTGGTCCAACTGCATATTGTCCAACTGCAGAACGCCCTCTCCTAAATAACATTATTGAATTCCTTGACATTACTCTTTTCTGGACTTCCCTGCTCTCTCTTTGGCAGCTTATTCTTATTATCAGTTTCTGACCTCTTTCTTAAGTGTTATTTCTGTTCTGTGCTGCACACTCTTTCTAGATAAGCTCATGTACTTATCATTTCACCCAATAGATTTTGTGCTGATTTCTCCAAAATAGGTTTTTAGCCCACTGACACTACTGTGCTGTAGCTCAATGTGTTCTATTGCCTTCTGAATTTGGATCAGAGAGATTGCTTGCTGCTGATAAGTTTGCCTAATTGTGAGGTTTAGTTAACAAACTCATATTCAGATATAGAATCCAATATCTGTTAGCGATAATGGTGTTAATGCCATTCCCCTTCATATTTTATCTTTTGTTTGATCTCTTAAGTTATTTATAAACCATAGGACCTTCATAGGACACTAACACAGTGAAGAAGTCACTGAGTGTTCAGGCACTTATCTTTCTTCTCTGGATCCCAAACCACATGGCCTTTATCCTCAAGGTAAAAATATGACTACTGAATTTCCAGAATTTTTTTTTTACATTTTCAGTAGAAAAGTGGAGGAAAAGATAATATAAAAAAGGCACATGACAACTGAACATGTCTCTTTTTGTCATGAAAATTATAGCTCTAGTGGAATTTCTATTTAATACACTTTTGCTTTGTCCAGAACTAAATACATGGTCACCTTTAGCTTCAAGGGAGTCTGGGAAGGAGATCTCACACCATGATAATCTGAGCAATTTCAGACCTACATTAGAACAAACAAACAAATGAAAAACAAAAACAAACAGAAAAACAGGAGGAATATAGATATTTATAGGCAACCCACATGCACATGACACGTAAATTCCAAGCTCCAAGAATACTTACCCACTTGTAGATTATTTAACTCGCCAAATATTTTCACTTCATGTGTCCTCATGTAATCTTTTCTCTTTTTGTAAAGTCCACTCTTGCTCAATTTACCTCACCTGTAAGATTCATCCAGGCATTTTCTCTATCATAAAACTTAATCTCTCCCAGGCTGTGGTAGGAGTTTCTCCTGAGAGTTCTCAGCACCCTGCACTTAGCCTCATCATACTACTTATCACACTAAATTACCAACATTGATTTTGAGATGTAAGAATAACAATGCTTTCTAAATTTTTATTTTCCCTTTTGTATGTTTAAATCTGCTTATATACTCTAAAAATGCTAAGATTTTTTTGAGAAGCATTCTTCATAGACTTTTAGTTCTTAAATCAGAGAATGACTCATAATAATCTATTATTCGTTGGCATATATATAGCACACACTGATTTTGAAATAATTTCATCTCATATCACCAGGTTTTCTGTCTTACATAATGTTTTAAGAGATATTATCTTCTTATAATAACCTAAAGAAGTGATCTTGATGATAAAAATATTCCTGTTAAATCAGTAGGAAAATAACTCAAATTCACCTGACTTTCTAGAGTCCTTAAATCACAACAGCGAGGTATCTTTCATTCCAGTTTTATATGGAATTCACCTGAAACCTAGAGATAAGACTACTGAAGAGATCAAGGAGTAGAAAAAAGGTGTGTATGTGAGAGGAGGTTGGGAATGAGAAGCTTGTTAAGCATATGCTATTTTTAGGTCCTCTCATTTTCCTATTTTCTACTTTATCTCTTTTAGATGCTCTAATTTTTGAACTGAACTGATTCTCTCTTTTGGCTTTTCCATACAATAATTTCTCAACCATTGCTGAATTAGTTAACATCCCCATGCCTCAGTTATATTATTTGTAAAGTGAGGATAATAATAGTAAATATCTGTCAGCTTTGTTGTGAGTATTAATTAGGTGAACATGTTAAAATACTAAGACCAGTGCCTCATAGATGCTGTGTTTATGTGACATTGGTTATTATTATTATTATTAATTATTTTGTTCATGCCTTTTTCTTCCTTTTTAGAGAATACTAAAACAAGCAATAGAGAACACATTCTGTACAAAAGTAAAGTGTGTGTGTATGTGTGTGTGTTTAAAGAACTACTAACTATTCTCAATTCATCAGATCAGATTTACAGAAATTTGATGACATGTGCTGTCTCTGATATAAAGACATAACTAAATCCTACCTAATAATAAGTATCGAGTATACATGAATTTTAAAGTTGTTACTTAGGAACATTCTGGTGTTTTTTTGTTTTGTTTGTTAGTTTCTTCCTCTGTTTTGTCTACAGAGAAGTTTAAAAGGTTGCATTTATACCAAGATTAGTTCTTCATGTGGATTTGGGCAAGCTCTGGACCTGAGTTTAAGATCTGATTTTACTTCTTAGCTGTGTGTCTTAAGGAAAATCATTGAACCTTTATCAACCTTATTTTCAAAACAAGAATAGTCATATCTTCTTGGTTTTCATGAGACTTGAAGGAACAACTAATCTGACATATGTAAAGTGCTTAGAAGAGTTCATGCCACATAGTAAGAAAATAATGTTCGTAAATGTAATAATTCATACTATAATTAGCCAAACTCACAGGAAAATTATAAACAACTAAAAGGCAATTTTCCAATTTGTAATTACAGCCAACTGTGTAGGAAATTATTGCTTTATATCTTGTAATGAGTAAAGTCTCTCTTTTAAAAAAATCTATTTGGGAAAATAAAATCAGAAGAGTTATTGATAATCATAGTCTCTGAGAAAGAGGACTTTGTTTTATGGCAAAAATATTAATGACATCAACTGATAACCTGATGCTTTTTTCTTCTCAAAGGAGATAAACATTTACCCAAGTTTGGAAAGACTGAGTCCTTAAAAGAGGACATCATCCTTTGAACAATGCTTAATGTGTCAACTCTTTCTCACTGAAATTCTTATTTCAAAGGCCTAATTTCTTTCATCTTTTATCAAGTAACTATAAGAGGGATATTATGGAGTAGTTTTAGGATTAACATCTGTGGAAATGAGAGGAGAAGGCCCTACTGAGCAAAGGAAAAGTTGAGCTCCTTGGCAATCCTAAAGGGATGCTCAGGCAACCCCCCAGACATATCTGGTGCATGAACTGCCCTTTGGATTTTCTAAAATTGGAGCAAGATGGCCATTTTTTTTCTGTCATGTTAATAAGCATTTGGGTATGGACTGCCTTGGGAAGTGATTGTGATTAATAGTAAGACAGTGTTCTTCAACTGAGGCAATTCCCAAAGGGGAGTGACAGCCAGGAGATACCTGGCAGCAGCAATTGCAGTGGCTGTATAATAAGGCCCTTGTTTATTAAGAGCTTCTGAATGGTTCAGCACAGCATATATCCCAGAATCTTTATTCTAGTAGACTACTTCTACTAGAATAGTAAATTCCACTAAAACAAGAGGTAGCCCCAAACATAGCTGTTCTCC
Source organism: Pteropus medius (assembly GCF_902729225.1). Taxonomy (NCBI): domain Eukaryota; kingdom Metazoa; phylum Chordata; class Mammalia; order Chiroptera; family Pteropodidae; genus Pteropus; species Pteropus medius. The sequence goes on from NW_024351730.1 coordinate 15,721,515, forward strand.
TAGTATCTTAACTAAAATAGAGGAATACAGCCTTTGGATCTAGTAACAAATTTAATAATCTACTATGTTCTTTTTAATCTCCATCGATAAATAGTGTCCAACAGTTTGCATTTACATAGGGAAAAAATTTCACATATCATCTACTCTCAGACTAAGTTAATTCCCCTATGTTTGTTAAAGTTTGGTCTAAAAGGACCTCGATAAAGTTGATATAACATATAATATCTAATATACTGATAACATCAATCTTTGGTTCTCCATGTGTAGTTATATAAAGTTATTTTATAAATAGCTAATAAATATTTAATATGAATTATTGCATGTACTAACTAGGCCTATGCTGAGTAGTTTTGTTGTAAACATCTTTGCCACAAGCATTTTCACTGAAAACATTTTCATCACACACTAATTGGCTATAAGTTAATTTTGCTGTAAAAGATAAAATAACTGGTTGACAGTTTTATTTAATTTCTCCATAAGCAATTAAAACTACCTTCAGCATACTTAATGTAGTTAAGCCAGTTGTCAATTTGGTTTTATTTCCCCATTGAAAAAGTTCCCACCGTATGTCCATTTTTGTATTATAAAAATCTTATCAGATTTCATAATATACTAGAAAATAACGTATCAGTTTTTACAAATCCTTTGTTAAACATGATTATCCCTCTCACCCATCAAAACCAAAAGTTTACCAAGCTATGGCAAATATAAAAGAGATTCACATACTCTTTGAGAACATTTAATTATTGATTCTTTAGTTGGAAACTGATACTTTGTTTTATGAAGAAAGAAATTTTAATGAAAAAGAAAAAAAATGTGATGCCAAATGAGGAGACAAATCAACAAGTAAAAACAAAAAAGTATAATACTATAAAAGACTTTAAAGACAATGTATTTTTATTTTCTGCAATAAAGTGTTTTTTAATTTGATTATTTTAGCTTTCATTATGTTCTTTTTAATATTCCACTTTTATTTTTTGTTCTTTTATCTTCTATGGCAAAATTATCCTATGGCCAATTAGTCCTGTGATAAAAATGCTTGTGGTAAATATGCTTGTAGCAAAGATGGTTACTGAGAAACTAAGTCGAACCAAAGGGGCCTATTTTTTTTTTTTATGTGTCTATTTTATCATTTTGTGTGTTTTTTTTTAAACTTATTTAGTGTATTTACTTTAGTGAATATGCCTTTATTTTGCTTTTAATTTACTATTCATCTAAAACTGGGAGGCATAAGGGGTAGTATGGAAAAATGTGATAATTTTATTTTATATTCAGCTTTGTCTGAAGAAAAACTCCAGTAATAACTACTTTGTCTGTGGACCTAGAATGGATCTACATACTTCACTGAGACTATAAAAATTAGTTTTCTCTAATTTGGGTCCTTAAAAATTTTATGTTATCTCACTTTCCAGATATATTATAAGAGGATAAAGTCAATGGAAGTTGAAGGCAAACATATACTGCAAGGTTTCTTTAAAATATTATAATATTGTATGCATAACTTTTAGTTTTTAGATTTATTGAGTTGTAAAGTTTAAGATATATGATTATGACTTAAAGTTTTAACTAACTACATGAATAACATCAAAAGTTTTAATTCTATAACATATTCAAAAGTAGCCTGTTGATGTTGCTTTCTGAAACATTAACTTTGATCTAGCAGCTGTTTAATTTTTCTGACTCTTAAACTTAAATAAAACTCTAAATCTTACAATAGAACAATTAGTACATCATTCTTCTCTACAGCTGTTTAAAAAAAGGAAGAAATTTGCATTCTCTGATAGTTATAAAGTTACATAATTGCAGTAAACCTCTATAAAATAAGAAATGAATACATATAAATGGGATATAAATATGATAATTAGGCATTAATTTATTCTCTTTTATATCTGTAAAATGTAAAGATATATTGTCTGATTCACTCTAGCCTACCACTGTTTGGGAGTAAACTGCGTTTTGAAGATATTTAATGTTGTCCATAGTAAATTAACATGAGGAATGAGACTGCTTCAGGTAATTAAATCATGAATATTTCAATTAAAAAATTATTTATAATAAACTTGTGCTGCATCAAATGTCAGCATACCTTAAGAGAACGATAAGATTAAAATTAAAAAAGAAAAAAGAAAAACTATCTCCTTAAAACCTTCATGGAAACATAATAACAACAATAAAAACTTTCCTGTGAGGTTGCAGTACCATACCTAGTAATAACGAATAACAGAAAATTCTGGGAGACCATCCATTTAGATAAATAAAATTATGTATTTGTTTCCACTAACCTCCAACTAATATTTACATTTTATTTAATTATATATGTCAGGCAATAAATTGTAGTAATATTAGTGATACCTGTAATATTAGTGATAACTTTTTTACTAGAAGAACTCACATGAATCTTCATGTATCATTACACTAATTGCAAATATTTCCAAATATTATTTATTCTCATCATTATTTTAGAATTATGACTATAATTAAATCTACCAATAAAATGTTTATTCGTATGTTAATCAGGATGCATATATTTAGCTACAGTACATCTTTTGTTGTTCTGAGACCCAAATTTTGATGTGTGGAGATGGGGGGGCTCATATCACCAAGCAATTCTTGGACATGAGGAGGACGTCCTACAATTTAACTCCATTCAACTCAATTTTGACATTATCTACCTGGAGACAGCAATATATCTCACAAGTTAAGGGTTCAGTGTACACGACTCCTGATTCCCCTCTCCCCTCTCACTTCAGATGTTTGTTACCTGTGCTTCTGCCAGATGGCAGAAGTTCCCATAATCCCTTCCTTGGGTTCTATTAATTTGCTAGAATGGCTCACAGAACTCAAAGCAATATTATACTCATTAGATTGCCAGTTTAACTGTAAAAAGATATAACTCAGCAACAGCCAGATGGAAGAGATGGAGAAAAGGTATAGAGCTTCCTCACCTTCTCTAGACACAACATTCTCTCAGCACCTCTACTTGTTTACAAACCTAGAAGTGCTCCAACCTGTGTTCTTCTGGGTTTTTATGAAGGCTTTATTGCATAGCCATGGTTGATTCAATCATCGGTCATTGATGATTGAGTCAACCTTCCTGCCCTCTTGCCTTCACAGAGGTTGTGAGGAAGGGATGGGGACTGAAAATTTTAACCCTTTAATTATACTGTTGATTCTTCTGACAATTACTCTCATCCTTAGATGAGGTCCAAAATATATCAAATTAACATAAAAAGGGACATCTTTGTTGCTCTTATCTTAAAAAATTCCAAGTGTTTCAAGAGTTCTGTGGCAAAAACTGGGATGGAAACCAAATAATACTTATTATAAATCACAATATCACAGTATGTTTCTAATTTCTTAATAAATTTAATTATAATTGATTTCCTTTGTTAGAATATATATTTGTTATTTAAAACATTTGTTATTTTAAATATTTTTTTGAGAACATTTAAAAACATACTGAGAAAGAGGCCATAGATCCAAGGCAAACAAAAACAAAAACAAAAACAAATCCTCTACAAACAAACAAACAAAATAAAGACAGGCTATTAGATAAAAATCTCAGATAAACTGGGAGCAAAAAAGTTCTTTACTAAGTCAGTGAGTCTAAAAATCTGGAAAGTAATCAGAATATTAAGAAAATGTCCTGCTTGTTTGCTGTACATGGTATAGCTGCATCTATGTATATGAGCTGAGAGAAGCTTATTCTCCACTTAGGAAGAGAACATTAGAGATGATACAAAATAGTGTGTAATCTTTGAAACAGGAAGGGCGGTCCATGATATAATAATTAATTTAACATAAAAAAGAAGTAAGTTCTGAATTCAAATAAATTTGAGTAAATCTGAATACACATACATATATATTTATGTTCCTCTGGCATTATATATGTGTGTAAATTTATTAATATATTAATTTATATATAAATGTATTATGATATAATTTAAGTATATTTACATATATATCTAATATGACCTTTCAGAACTCTTAATTTTTTTTTATTATTATTATTTATGCCTACAGCACCTGATCTTCATAGGTGGTCTCCCATCCAAGTATTAACCAGACCCGATCCTGCTTAGCTTCTAAGATCAGACATCAGGCTTGTTCTGGGTGGCATGGCCATAGACCATGGACCATGGCTCCACTGGGGCATGAACCCAGGACCTTCTGTGTGTAAAGCAGACGTGCTAACCGCTACACTATGGAACCACTTCCAGAAGAACTCTTAATTCTTTATCAAACATTGTGATAATTAAGTATTTTTTAAGTTTTGCAGAAGCGTGGAAACTTCAAGCAAAATATGGTAATAGAACCCCATACATTAGAAAATCTTTCCTTTGAATAATAAAAGTAAAAGTAGAAATTCTTCAATGACTACTACTTCTCTTAATAAACAGAATAAAATGTTCAGAACAAAACAGGAGTTAAATCAATAGATAAAAGAGAGATCAAGATTTCCAGAGATCAATGACTTAGGTCTCCAAAAAAAATAGTGGAGTTTTTAATGCCATTGCTGGAGGACCTGAAGGCTAGAGTAGGATTTGGGAGCAACCAGGGAGAAAGTAGCTTTAATATTTTATTTTGCAGAGGTGACAGTCAACACCTGTTGAGTTACAAAGAGCGTCTGTATTTGTGCAAAGTGACGTGCAGCAGGAAGATTCAAGAGCAGATCTAATATCCATATCAACTCTCAAATTCCTGGGCAAGTATGAATTACTTCCAAAATCAGTTGTGGTATGTGACTCTTGTTACCCATTGCTAACTTCTAATTACTATGTGCTTTCTTAGGGTTAATAAGCTATATTATTCTTAATAACACACATTTCATTTTACATGAAAGTATTCATAATATGAGTCTAATTCCTGGGTCTTGAGAGAGACAGGAAAGGTAGAAATTACCCAGTTTTGAAAAAGAAATTTGGCTCTTGAAGCCTAATTGGTAAGAAGCTTGATAATCTACAAACAATACACTGGAAGTGAAATCTTAAGCTGGGTTCACTGCAACTATGCTGGGCAATAATGTCAAGATGATAATAACAATGAAAATAGTAAAAGCTGCCATTAATTGAATACTTACTAGAAGTCAGGCTGTGTGGTGGTAAAGTTACAAGTACTTTCATCTATTTTTTATAGCGATTTATAAAATAGTGTCATTATTATCCTCAGCTTACAAATAAAACACCCCTGATTCTTAGAGAAGTTGAGTAATTTACTTTAAGTGATTCAGCCATGAAGTAGCCAGATAGGATTTAATTTTAATTCTTAAGATTTCAAACCTAGGTTTTTAATGACTTGAACAGTATACCTCTAAATTCAAAGAAAAAAAAAAGATGTTATTTATTTAGGGGGTAATTGGTGAATTTGGGTTATTAAATTATTTTTCCTATTTTCCTGAAGTCTTCATTGCAGAGCTTATAGTTCTAAAACACATAGTTAAGTTAATCAATGGAATTTTGCACCAATATAAATGAACCACCCATTTAGGTTTGTAAATCATGAAAAAATAAGTTTTATTTGGTCATAAAGAACACTCGAGTTTACAATATATTGTCGTGGAAAGAGTTTGAAGACCCAAAGGCACAACTGTGTGTCATAGTTCTATCTCTATTAACTTCATTATCTTGAGCACATCACATGACAATTCTGAGACACAATTTCTTTGTCCTTAATTGGGAGAAAATATGTATCTGCCTTACAGCACATTGTAAGAATATAAAGATATATAAAAATAAGAGATTAAAAGTCCAGTTTAATAACACTAGTGTTTCTCAATCAAATTATTTAACTGAGAAAATAATTTAATTGAGAACAGATGCTTAACCTATGCTAGGTAATCTGGTCTTTCAATTAGGATCATGGAATGCTTTAAATTCTCTTATTCCGTGAAAGATTATCAATTATAAGTGCACTTTCTTTATGTTTCAAATAAACCTTCAAGAGAAAGTGCCCCTGGCAAATCATCAATATCTTACTCCTAACCTTTGATATGTTGTGATTGTTCTTCATTATAATTTTATTGATAAGACCTTGACAAAAAATAGAGATTCTTTAACATTTCTTTTTATTAGGTAAAGGAAATGTTTAAGGTGGAATTTATTATAGATCATGAACCTATAATGTAGAAAACTAATATTCATGACTTTATATTCATTGAAAAAAAAACTTAACCTTTAAGGATCATTAGTTTTCAGGGTAGTGAATAAAGTTAAACTGAGCAGCACAAGTGCAGATGTAGAGGATTAGGAAAGAAAGTAGATCATAAACACTATTATAATTTAACATTTGTTGAACAGCATTCTCCATGCTCTCCACAAGTAGCAAAAAATATCTTTAGAGCTCAAATTTCTAAAGTAACCTACCAGGAGAAATACGTTGCTTTTTAAAAATTATTATTGAAGTATAATTGACTGACAATACTATATTATTTTCACGTGTACAGCATAGACATTCAATAGGTATATACATTACAAAGTGATCACCATGATAAGTTTAGTTACCTTTGTCACCATACAAAGTTATTACAGTATTATTGACCATATTCTCTATGCCATTCATTATAGTCCTGTGACTTATTTGTTCTATACTTGGAAGTTTGTACTCCCTAATCCTTTTCACCTATTTCATCCATCCCCTTACCCTGTGTTCCTCTGGCAAAATACCAGTTTATTCTTTGTATCAGTCTATCTCTGTTATATTTTGTTTGTTTATTTGTATTGTATTTTAGATTCCACAGATAAGCGAAATAACATATTTGTCTTTCTCTATCTGACTTTTCACCAAACATAATACCCTCCAGTTTTATCCATGCTGTTGCAAATGACAAGATTTCATTCTTTTTATGGCAGAGTAATATTCTATTGTGTATACCACATCTTCTTTATCCATTCATCTATCAGAGGACACTTACGTTGCTTCCTTATATTGGCTATTGTAAATAATGCTGCAGTAAACATAAAGGTACATATATCTTTTTGAATTATTATTTTTTCTTTAAATAAATACCCAGATGTGGAATTGCTGTCATATAATAATTTTTAAAAAGTTTTTGAGGAACCTCTATATTGTTTTCCATAGTAGCTACACCAGTTTACATTCCTTCCAATAGTGTATGAGGGTTCCTTTTACTCTACATCCTCATTAACACTTATTATGTTTTGTCTTTTTGATAATAGCCATTCTAACAGGTTATAAGGGGTATCTCATTGTGATTTTCAATTTTATTTCCCTGACGATTAGTGATATTGAATATCTTTTCATGTGCTTGTTTTCCCTCTGTATATCTTTGAAAAAAATGTATATTCAGGCCCTCTGCTCATTTTTAATCAAAAATTGTTTATTTTTTTGATATGTTTTGGGTATTAACTGCCTATCAGATTTATGATTTGCAAACATCTTCTCCAACTCAATAGGTTATATTTTTGTTTTGTTGATTATATCTTTTACTATACAAAAACACTTTAGTTTGATGTGGCTCCAATTATTTATTCGTGTTTTTGTTATCCTTGCCTAAGGAGACATATCCAAAAATACATTGCAAAGGCTGATGTCAAAAAGCTTGCTGCTTAAATTTTATTCTAGAAGTTTTATGGTTTTAGGTCTTATGTTCAAGTTTTTAATCTATTTTGAGTTTGTTTTTGTATATGGTGTAAGATACTGTTTCAGTTTTATTCTTTTACATATACCTGTTCATTTTTTCCAACACCATTTATTAAAGAGACTATCCTTTTATCATTGTGTATCCTTGTCTCCTGTGTCTTAGATCAATTGACTGTATATGCATCGGTTTATTTCTGGACTCCATTCTGTTCCAATGACATATTTTCTTTTTTGTTCCAGTACCATATTGTTTTGATCATATCACTTTCTTGTATAGTTTGAAATCAGAGACCATGATACTTCCAAGTTTGTTCTTCTTTCTCAAGATTGCTTTGACTATTTGGTTCCATGCAAATTTTAGGATTATTTGTTCCATGCAAATTTTAGGATTATTTGTTCTAGTCTATGAAAATATCATTGATATTTTGATAAAGATTGCACTAAATCTGTAGATTGTTTTAGATTGTATAATAATTTTTGACAATATTAGGTTTTTTTAATTCATGAGCACAGAATATCCTTTTATTTATCTGTGCCTTCTTCAATTTCTATTATCAATGTCTTATAGTTTTCAGAGTACAGATCTTTTACCTCCTTGAATAAATTAATTCTAGGAATTTTATTGTTTTTGATGCAATTGTAAATGAGATTGTTTTCTTTTTTGTAATATTTTGTTATTCGTATATAGAAATCCAACAGATTTCTGTCTATTAATTTTGTATCCTAACACTTTATTGACTTCATTTATTAGTTCTAGTAATTTTTTGGTGGAGTCTTTAGTTATATATATATATATATCATGTTATCTGAAAACAATGACAGTTTGACTTCTTTCCAAATTAAATTGTTTTATTTGTTTTTCTTGCCTAAGTGCTGGAGCTAGGACTTCAAATATTATGTTGAATAGAAGTGGTGAAAACAAGCATCCTTGTCTAGTTCCTGAGCCTAGAGGAAAAGCTTTGAGCTTTTAACCATAAGTTATAATGTTAGCCATGTATTTGTCATATATGACCTTTATTATATTGAGATATGGCCCCTCTATACCCACTTTCTTGCGGGTTTTTACTATAAATAAATGTTAAATTGTGTCAAATGCTTTTCTTCACTGAGACATCATGATTTTATCTTGTTTTGTTAATGTGGTGTGTCATTTTGTTTGATTTGTGGAAGTTAAGCCATTCTTGCATTCTTGTAATAAATCCTAATTGATCATGGTGAATGATCCTTTTAATGTATTGTTGAATTTGATTTACTAATGTTATTGAGGATTTTTGCATCTATATTCATCAGTGTTATTGGCCTGTATTTTTTTTTTTTTGTAATGTCTTTGTCTGGGTTTGGTATCAGAGTAATACTGGCCTTCTAAAATGAGTTTGGAAGTGTTTCTTCCTCTTCAGTTCTTTTGGGAAAAATTTAATAAGGATAGGTATTAACTCTTCCAATGTGATTCCAATGTATGTTTTCTTATTGTTAGGTTTTTTGTTTTTATTTTTTGTTTTTTTAGCTTAAAAGAGTCCCTTTTCAAGCCTCTGTTTGCATCAGTTTGCTGACACCCCTTGACTAAAGCAAGTCATATGGCTAATCGCCAAGTCAGAGTGGGAGAGGGCTGCAAAGCCACAGAACATAGATATTTAGAGGACGTTAATTCTGGCCATTAATTCTGAACATTCTGAATATAAGCAGAGAGATGAAGCTGAGTTAAGAACATTCTCACTTACCCCTGTGTTTATAATTGATTATGTGAGAGCATAGTCTACTAGACAGACAATAAACTAGACACACTCTTGCTGGTATTAATAAATGCTTTTCTTTCCAAAACTTCTCAGAAGGGAGAAAAAGTGCTTGTTGTATTTTTTCAGGTAGAAGTAGCCTTGTCTGCTGGTAAACATATGATTCCAGAAAAGAATAATATAAACCCTTAGTAAGATGCAGTCTTGATGTGGGATTCCTGCCTCAGCTACTCCCCATCAGAACCTTCTCCAAGAATAGCCGATAGTATTGTGCCCTCTCATCTCCAATATTCAACAGCTTCTTGAGCACATTTATTTAGTTGATAATTAAGGCTTATTGATTCAATTCAACCCTTAAACAATCTTTTGTAGGAGACTGAGTCTCATTATACTCTAAAATTATACCTTCAGCTAATTCATTCTTCCATTCTTATTGAATACATTAGTCTGTGATACATTTATTTCTAATTTCTAATTAGTTACAGCACATAATCCCAAACTTATTATAGAACACCTTATCAATATATCTATGATATGGCCAAGGTGAAAAATTCAATGTTCATCTCATAATCTAAAATTTCTTTTTAATCTATTTTATAATTTCCTCTTTTGACCTTCATACAACCCACTAGGCCCTAGAGAGTTTAGCAAGCACACATAAACTTACTTTAGCGTGCTAATATATTCTTTGCTTTTATCTGACATCGAAGGCTCTTTTATATTTATATTATTGTTTGTTAATCTCCCACTTCCCTTGAGAAAAATAGTTATTACTGTATGTTATTACAAATCAGAAATAGTCGAGGACACCAAGGCTAGGCAGGGTGAGGTGGCTGATGCAAAGTGACTAAGTATGTAAGCGAAAGAAAAAGGATTCAAAACCTAATTGTCTCAAAACATCAAGTATTTATTGGCTATTTAGATAGATAATCAAGCCAAATTTAACTAGCAATATTTGAAAAGTAGATTGTCTTTAAAAAAATGAACATTTCTTGAATTTTTGTAGTGATTCCAAGCATAGGCTCTATTCTGGAAGGGAGCTAAATTATGCACATAAGTAGTCATATTACAAAATAGAAAGTGATATATGATATAGCAAAGTACTGATGCATTTTCCAAACCAAGTTTTAACTTTTTACCTACCAGGATAATATTATTGGAACTTGATAGTAAACAGCAAAACCACAAGGTCATAACAACTATGCTCTCTCACCTCTAGTGAGTTTGATTTCTATAGTCTTAACACATTCAATTTTTGACATAATTTATAACTTGCTACATTATCTGTTGCAGGACACTGTTCAAAATATTTTACATGCATGCTATATCATATTTATTCAAAACAGACATTAAAATATGCTCATTTACTTTGTAAATTCTAGACTGACAGATATTCTTTGTGTGAATCTCAGAACAGGTAACACTTTTTCAAGAACATATATGAGGTGATAAATATTATCTTTCTAATGACTACATTTTTTCTCCCTTTCTTTGAGGAATAGCTCAGGATCTTGATCATGTTTCACTGCAGAAACACGTATCTAATGATACATGAAAAAGATAACAAAGACAGAAGTTAAGATGAACTGAATAAAAAGTCATTGATGAGCATATAAAAATATTCAGAAAAATGTTTGGAAAGAAAATGGAAATTTAAAAAAATCATTTTCTTCTAAATTTGTTGTAAATAAATAAAACAAAAGCAGCTAGAGGATTCTTTTTTTAAAGAATAAATCATAAACATGTTTCTTTTTCTTTTGTCCTCACTTCTAATTTACTTTCTCATCAATCAATATAATCTATAGGCCTGAAGCATTAAATCCACATCCAGCAGAGGGTGGGAAAGATTTTAACAGTAACTTTAACTTGCCATTAAAATAGCGAAGGGACAGAAATAGCTGAAATTACTAGATGAGCTTCAAAATGTAGTGGTTTGGATACTGCAGTTGTTGCTCTATCACTATAGTCAAGGATTGGACATATTCTTGGATGAAAAGTAAGTCATTGTTTTGGCAGTTAGAGACTGTTGTCTGATGCTACTGGAAGAGATAGAATTCTTTATTTTTATGAAGTCCAAATGAGACAACATTTTATTGGACTAACTCTGAATGAGCCAACCTTAATTGAACGAAAATTGTCAGGCAGCATTTTAATACTATTGTCTGCTCCATGTTGTATAGTCCTGTGATTTTTCACATAGGGTAAGCAATAATAAAAAGTAAAAAGAAAATTAAGAATGACAATTTAAAACAATTTATTTTAAAGAAACTTTTACAATGATAATATTATATGATAGTAATCTTAATTTAATTCTTAACAGTTGAATTTTTATTATGACCATTTTTCAGTAATATATTTGATTTTAAAAGTACATATCTAAAAATTTTAATTGATGTAAGAATACTTATATTCATTTATAAATGTTATTCAAGTTATATCAGATAATAATAATTGTGGATAATGTCAATGTTAAATGCAAGAACAAAATGATAATAATTGCATATTAAAATTCACAAGAGCATAAAATAAATAAAATAATGTCTTTATAAAAGAGTGACACATTTTAGACTGCTTAGCAGGGAAGGATATTTTTGAATTGTCAGCATAATAAAGGGGTGACACAACCTACATGTTATTGGATGAAGTCAGATATTGTGGTGATCATAAACAGTTCTAATTTGGTATGTGGAGTGGAAAACGGGAAATGAGAAACTTAAAACTAGAGCTTATTCAAAAAAAGGAGATAATAATATTATGTGTAGCAGACTGAAATATGCAGAGTTTAAAATCTGTCTCACAGGAGAGAGTGTGGATGTTGAAAAAGAAAAAGGTAAAAACATACAAACAAAAACAACTGGATGAAATATGTCATTGCTAGTTCAAATGTGGTTACATGACAATGTTTGGGTGTGATAGGCCTCTTTCTAATGTTAGAGCTTTGTTTTGCAGACTTAAAATCAGAACAAGAAACGTGAGTGTTCAATGTAATAAAGCTCTGATGAATCAACAATCATCTAGAGAGGCATGTATCTTTATAATGGCTCATGTTTGCCAGATAAAGTTCCCCTCCCTTGCTCAGTATTAAGCTCTGAAAATTTATTTCTTCTGAATATATTTTTGCCCACCTGCCTTCTATGATTTAGCATTGCATTTCTTCAGTTGATCAATTTAAAAATAATAGATTTAGTAAAATTCTAGTTTTGAGGCTATATTCGGCTAATCTTCATTCACTCACTGATTCCTTTCACTGAACCTATATTCTTGCAAAATATATTGTTTACTTGTAAAACTTTTTAGATTTTATAAACTGGAATCATCCTATATGTATTCATAAATGATTTTTTACTCGATATTATACTTTTGGATATTAGTCCATTTTAATAAATGTATATATAATCTAATCTTTTACTTTCTTACTGTATTCATTCTTTCTTTTAACTCAGGCTTTTAAAGTGGGTCAATTATAAAAAACAAAGTGAAGGAGTTGTCTTCTTTACTCTTTGTCTTTGGTACTCTTTGTCTTTTAACTGCAAAATTGAATTAATTTATATCTATTTTAAACAATACATAAAGGTTTGTCTTTACATGTTGTTTGTGCTTTTCTGTTTCTATGCCAAGGTACTTGTTACACAAAAATTATGAGATAATATGTGTTAGTCTAAACCATAAGCTTTGGGGTTATTTGTTACATAATAACAGATAATAAAAAATACTAAAATATTAAGATAAAACAATCCCTTAACTAACATTCTATTTTGAAGGATGACTTTGACCAGATATTTCTCATCTTCCTTCATTAGTTTGTTATGCACTGTTAAATATCTTCCTTTGAATAACACAGTTGCTTGGCAGCTGTTGAACAGATCTTCTCATTAAAATATAGACCTATGTAGTAGATTTTTTCTTTTTCCCTTTCTCCCCTTGGCAATCTTTCAAACATCAGGCCATTGTGAAAGCTGCAGACAATATTTCATTATAAAAGTAGAGAAAATATCCACATGTTTATTAGCAAAAGTGGTGTGGAAGCTCATTATTAGAGGTATAGTGGTTATGAATTTGCATAGCAAAGACAGTCTCAAGTTCAAATGTTGGATCTGCCATTTATTGTTTGACCTTGGACTATTTAGTTTCTTGGAGCCTCAATATTTTTATCTATAAAATGGTGTTGAAAATAAAATATCTATCATAGAGTTGTGAGGGTTAAATGAATGACTTTGTTTAAAGAGGTTAGAACAGGGCCTGGCTTACAATTTACTCTTAAGTAACTTATGATTATCTTAAATAAATATTTTCCTGAAAGACTTGGCCATTGGGATGGCTTATTTTTCTTTCATACTTTATACCTTCCCAGTCTCCAAGGAATCAGATTTATAGTGGCAGCCAGTAGGAAACCAGAAATCCCAAGGACAAACAACATAAGAAAAGTCTGAATCACAAAAGGAGATTTATATGGACTGAAAGGAAGGAGTTCCAGGGTGGGAGAGATTACTCTGAACCTTGAGGAGGAAGACATTAAATATCTTGCTGTCAGCAATCGAGAACAGGTATCACTGAGGAAAAGTAGGAGAGGGGTAAACAGTGGAATAGGCAGCAGAGCTAGTTCCCGATCTCTACCAGATGAGGATGTGGTGTAGGATTGGAATTTGCAATTTAAATTGAAAGAAAAGAAAGCCTTAGATATGCTATGTGTGTGCTGACTAGCTAGAAGCAAGACCATTAAGAATATAAATTGTATTTGTCTTTTCCTTTCATAATAAGGTTGTAGTAGTACTGTTAGTACACATAGAAAAGGACAAAAAACTCAGAATATTATTTAATGTGATTTTAAAAATTTATAAATAATGTTGAAGTTAGCATAATTTTATATTTCTCCAAGTATAGTTACATGTATGAAGAACTAATGTCTACACAGTATTTCCTCATTTTCTAAATGAGGATACTAATCAACTTATAACTACGTATAGTTTATACATTCAGTTGTTACTTTTCCATTTTTTCTTCCATAAACCATTTCTTTTGTTCTAGTTACAGATTGAAGTGTTGTCATTGTAATTTTCAAAATCACAGAATTTGTGCCAAAATATTAAAAGTGTGCTCCAATATTTATTTACTTTCTCCACTTACCTACTTGTTTAATCAAGTCATTGTTAGTCCTCTCTGCAAATTCTATGTAATTAAAGACAGATACACTAAACTTTTTACATCAGGAACCATTTCAATAGCCTCTCCTTTGGAGCTAAATTAATAAGTAAATAGCATACTACACATAGCAAATTTCTGAAAACTCTAAGATTAATTCTAAGATTACCACCAAATGGGAAGCTACAGTTTCAAAGCTGTATCTGTCTTTAAAAGATTACTCTCAACACATTGCATTAATTTCCTAGAGTTTTGTATTAAGTAAATCTCAGATCCTATAAAGAAGTATGTTCTCTATTTAATTTGTTGAAGAAAAAAGTGCACTGAAATCAAGTGTTATGAAAATTATTTTTAAAGTTGAATTGTGCATGCTAATTAGACTACTTCTTTTGTGATTTAATATTAACTTTTATCATGATAACATGTTTTTAATATTCTATTTTTAATTCCAGAAAATTTAAAATTACCTTCAATAAAATCTTAGAACATTACTGCAGGAAATATTTAAGGGGGTCTTTTACATTTAATACATACTGGAGAAAATAAATAAAACTGGAAAAATAATTGAAACCATGAATACCTCAAAAACTAGAGCTGAATAAGAATTGATTATTGAAGTTTACGTTGCAGCATTCTTCAAAATATATGTACGTGTATATTCTTCAAAATATATTTATGTATATATATATGTGTATATATATATATACACACATAAAGAGTACAAATACATCTGAGATATTGTTAAACTTATGGTATACAATTAAGAGTTCTAATCTTTTAAATCTGTGGATTCTTTTTTAAATTTTTAAATTGTGTTAGAAAATACAGAACAGAAATTTTAACATCTTAACCATTTCAAAATGTGCAATTTAGCAGTGTTAAGTATATTTGCATTGTCGTGCAATCAATCTCCCTCAATCTTTTTATTTCGCAAAACTGACAACAATGCCTCATTTGGCCCTTCTCCTAGTCCCTGGCAATCACTCTCTGCTCTCTGTTTCTATAAATTTAGCTACTCTGTCTTTTTGTGACTGGCTTAATAAACAGCAAAATGTTTTCAAGTTTCATCTATGTTGCATCTTTTCTCAATTTCTTTCACTTTATTGCTGAATAATATTCCATTATTTGAATATACCACATTTTATCTATTCACCCATCGATGGATGCTTTGATTTCTTCCATCTCTTGACTATAGTGACTAGTGCTTCCATTAACATGGGAGTGCTAATATCTCTTCAAGATCCTGCTTCAGTTCTTTTGGATATATATGCAGAAGTAAAATCGTTGAGTACACTATTTTTATTTTTAAATTGTGAGATTGGTCACTGTAACTTTTGCTACATATGCTGATTTCACTTCAGCACTGTATTTAATTCACACAAAAGAAGACCATAATTATATATAATTATTCATTAATTAAATTAGAATTTGGGGAATATAAACTGACAAGTATTATTTTTATTTATTTTAAAATTTATTTCATTCATCATTAATTATATGTTGAAGTACTAGTAAATTCTTGTGTGCCTCCTACAATCATGGATGTAAAATTACTAAGCCATAACACACCTGAACTATGGTAGTTGATGGGAGGGAAATTTAATGGTATAAATCAGAAAGAAAATTGTACTATCCAATATAGAATCTGTTTTCTTATGAGATCCCAATAAAAAAGTAATTCAAAATGAGAAATATTTATCTAATGATTAAAATGCCATGAGGAAGGCTAATAGCAGTAAACATATATCAGATAAAGATTGTTCATATTACACTCAAAAATCATTTCCAGTTTAACAAACCAATTTGTTAGTAATTTGGGAGAAATCTTTATGGAGAATTGAAGTGATAAAAATTCTACTTAAAAAATTTAAATATTTTGAGACTCAAAGACAAAAAACATTTTGCATTTAACAATTAAAAACATGTTACCATGTGATAAAAAACAAACATATTGCCATGTGATAAAAACACAAAACAACTTGGAAAAAGAATGTATCTAAACTTAGAAGAAAACAAATACAAAATGAAGTAAAATGGCAATATTGTATATTTAGATTCTAGAAAAATATTCATTTAATTTCCATTTATGAGCCTGGTGTCATTGTTATTCTCAAAGGGCAGTACCTGAATTATTTCCTTTCTTATAGAAAAAAATAGAATTATCAGATTGTGATATTTGACTATTATTAATCACAGTAATATTTGCTGTGTCCCTTTTTTCAGATAATGACATATAGATATAACAAAAACTGAACATATAATGTTTGTGAAATTGTTTGGGGAAATATTGCTCTCTATAGAAATTACTCTTACTTGCTGGTTAGTATATCTGTTAGAGGTAGCTTGTTCAATGAAACTATCTCAAATAAAGCAGCATAGTTATGAAGATACATTAGTAAAGACATAACTTCTACCTCGAAAGGAGCAATAGATGAGACTCATCAGAATAATCGCTTGCAACTGTTGAGCTTAGCTGTAGGTTCAGGTTAAAGTGCTTTGTTTCAATCCATTGATCAATAGAACTTGCCTCCTTAACTATTTAAAAAGAAAAATCTCACTCGAATGGCATGAAAAAACTGTATGTACAATATCTGAATATTGACTAAGTCTGACTTCTAATAATATAATGGAGGGTAGCAGAGGGAAAACAATAACAAACTGTGATCTGTATTTCTTGATGTACTGAAACTTTTGTGTCATTACTTATATTAAGGAATCAAAGCTGATTTAGGAAAGAGAAGAGGACCATATCTGATTTGCAGTATATCTTAAGATAACATCATTTAAGTTAAGCAAAGTTATCGTTGTTCAAGTTTTCATTCATTCATTTAAAAATGTGATATTTTCAATAAATCAATATTTTTGATAGTTGCTTAAACATTATGCCTTAAGAAGTCCCTTCAGGTCGTTTTTCTTAGAGTTCACTGAATAAGTGGATCCTACTGGACTAATTATATTAAGAATATGCAGTGATGGCAAAACTTTATAAAGAACATCCTTAATAGAATGCTATCTTTCTGTTACTTCTACTCAGGAATATCGCACACTTTATATAAATACTATGCTAATATTTGAGATAAAATAATAATTCTCAACCACGGTCCTAAAAGAATTTGTAGTTTATTGGAAGGACAAACATACATCTATATATCCATGTATAATTTTGAAGTATGAATATAGCATTTAAGAATATTACAAAGTACTTATATGTAATGATTTTTTTCAGAAATATAGTCTACTGTCTATGTCCTAGTAGTAAGGTTATGTTAAAGCCACATAGAATGTCATATCACACACTTATATTATGGAATTAATATTGTAGTCTGGGAAAGGGCAATTATGACAAAATATGAAAAGAAAATTAAAATCCCAGACATATTTTTTCTAGAAAATGATTTAGTAACTATACCATTGCTAAAATTATAATATTCAGTGTTGAGAAAGGAGTTTCATGAAACCAGTCTTAAGATACACTCAGCCACTGAAGAGTAAACCTTGAGTCCAGAACACTTTCCAAGAGATAAAGAACCTGCATAGCCTGTGGGCTTACCACCTTGTGTGGAAATATCTTTTCCTACTGCATTCAATGAATATGGTTTTGTTCTGCTTAATTGTGTGAGTTATATGGCCCCTGGCTAACCCCACAACTACATCTGTCCTCTGCAAAGACAGGATACAGTCCTTCTGCCATGACACAAGAGGGGTAGATGTGCTTAGGTCAATTGCCCTGCATCAGCTGCTGGGATTACCCACTGGCCATGGGGGACCAATTCTCTCCTTTGGAGCTGATATTGTTCTTTCTATTCTCTATGTAAGTAAAGCGCTGTTCTGTCCTGTTGTTAAGTAGTTAATTAGACATGCACAACAGAGGACCAAAGGAACAGAAGCCCAGCCCCAAAACAGCCTAGAGACTGCCCAAATAACACCCCTTTTTTAGTTAAAGGATCACTCCTGCATCCTGAGAGACAAAGGACTAGGTAGCCATAAACCTACAGCTGGTTTAATCTGGCCACAGATGCTTGTGCAGAAGGTACTATCCTAACCTGCTCACAGCCTTAGCCTACTGAATTCTGGGTAAGCATATGCGCACTAGGTAAAGAGTAATATAACAGCCAAATGTCAATCAAAATGACCACATATGCCAATCACTTAAGAACGCCTTTGTAACCACCCATCATCGTCCTAATAAAATACAGACCTTCTCACTTCATCGTTGTTACAGCCTTCTTCCCTGAGAATTTGCTCTTCCCTTGGAGTATATTCTGTCTTTTGTCTTTTAACCTCCCAAATTCGACAGAGCTACAGAATTCCTTAGCATGGGTTGTCTCCTTCTAAAATGTACTTTAATAAATCTTACTTTTTCTAAATATCACTGACCTGTGATTCTTTGCTGCATCAGCGGGGAAGAACTGAGGAAAAATACTAACTGCACTTCTGCATTGTTACTCACCCCCATGCTGCTGAGGCAACACCGGAGTTCAAATCACCCCCAATGGTAACACAGTGATTGATCATGTTATGGTTTCCTTTTGACTCCCATACCAAGATGCAATGGGCAGAAGTCTGTAGAGTCCCTTTCTGGGTTGATAACTTATGTACAGGAATCTACTAACATTCGGTAATTTGAATTTGTCGGCTAACAGTGTGCTTTATAATTCTGGACTCCTTTGGGTAACTGTCAGAAACTAACTTTAAACAGAAAAACAGGAATTAATTAGCTACTATAATTGAGGATTTCAAGGTGTGTATTTGTTACAAACAACGGCTCTTATTTTAGATTTGAGGCACAAAAATGTTTCCCTAGCTCTCCTCTCCTCCCTTTATTTATGGCTTAGTTCTGTTCACTTCTGTTGTATTTTATTCTTATTAGACTTTGTACATTTGACGATAAGATTTTCCCTCTTCTTGTTATCCAGAGCTCCAAGTCCTTAAAAATAGTGAACATAGAGAAAGAATAGGCATTTTTTCCTTAATACCAGTACAAGTAACAGAGGAAAGTCTGATTACACCTGGAGAAAGCATATATCTATATCTGATTCAATTGTTGCTATGGAGAGATGAACTATCCTTATGGCCTAAGTCTGAGTCACATTCTCACATTTGGTGCTAATGGGATCAGTTGCATATGAACCAGATATATAAAATTGTGTGAACATGATGCCTAACATAAAACATACCAGACTTAGAAAAGGTATATACTTTAAAAGCACTCCTAACTTTACCACTTAGTAACTGTAAATATTGAGCAAGTTATATCTCAATAAATAAATAAACTGCTTACTTTGGGTACTGTGATGAAAAAAATATGAATAATCTGATAATGAAAAATTGCCAAAATATATTATTATAATTTTTAATAGAATTGAATATTATTTTGTAAAAATATTAATATGAATAAATATATTATAGTTTGTTCATACTATTTATTTCTAAATTTATTTTGGTTATTATTTTAAATAATCTCAATACATTTTTATTTACTCCTTTTTTCTTCACAATCTTAATCAGGTTTCAGTATGTTCTTTGATTATTCTGTTGCTCATTCATTCTTTCAGTCTGACTTCCATCCAAAATGCATTATATACTCTACCATAAGCGAGTTTTGTCTCTCTCTTTCTTTTTCGTTAGCTCATCATGATTTTTCACAAGTTTTCTTCATTTGCAATTCTATTCAATTAAGAAAAATTTAGTCAGCATGTAGAAAATGTAAAGCAATAGTTAAGTAATTTGGAAACTGAAAAAATTAAGTTTCTGCTTGTAAGAAAATTATAATTATAATGTAGTAATTGAAATAGGAGTACACAATAAGGTCTACAAATGACTAAAGTTAACTGAAGATATGATAAAGGCTTTTGTAAGATTCAGAAAAGATTGATAAGAGTTTAGAGAAAAGAAATTAACCTATTATATTGAGGAGGTAACGTTTTATTTAAAAAGTGACATTTTATCTGAATCTTAAATTTTGGGTGGAATTTCAATAGGAATATATGGTTAGGTCAATTTTAGGTAGCAGGAATACTTGAATAAAGCAGGAAAATGTAGGTGTCGTTGGAATATGGGGAAAAGATTGATTTTTCTTATGTTGTAGAAGTAGCAACGAAAGCAAAATACCATGAATTTATGGCTTGGAAGGTCGAAATGTGAGACCAAGGGACATAGGCTTTATTCTGCTGGAAATGAGTAGTGATTAGATTTTTAACAGAAAACTGATATGCACATGACTCTAATTTGTTTAGCTGTATTTAGGTAAATGAGAGAATTGAGCATTAATCATGTTATTATTCTATTTGAATTAAAGGCCAGAACTATAGTAATTTATTTAGAAATAAAAAAGAGTTAAGAGAATTATACTGTCTTTCCTACCTGTTCTTCTATTTATCCTTCTGAAGTGAAGCTAAAATATCACCTCCATGAAGGTTTCTCACATCATCCAATCTTCTTCCTTTGAACTTTGAAAACATACTATTTGCCTTTGTTCTTCTTTATTTTTCACATTTTGTCTTAATTATAATTATTTATTTAATATTATTTCTATCATTTTTAAACAGCATATAAAAATGAATATTTATGTCTCTCCTGGTACTAAATATAGGCTTCAAAACTAGAAGGCAGATGGCAGAGACAAAAGATGAAAATTTTTATAGTAAAGGAGCAGTGGCTCTAAATCCTTAATTTTTCAAGATTTGTGGGATATTGGGCAAGGTACATCTATGAATTTGTGCCCATATATGAAGAAATCATACTAACAAATAGCTCATGAAGTTGCATTAAAGATTAAATGAGCTAACATAACCAATTACATGGAACAGTTCTGGCACATAATAGGTATAGAATGGTTATAAAGTTAGATACTCTTTCCACTCTCTCTAAAATTCATTTAATAAACATTTGCTCCTGAAACAAATAGTATTATCGAAATTTTCATAAATGTTAATTCAATATAGACTTAGAGCTTGCCAGCTTGGTTCATAGTACTACTTAAATAAGCCTGAACATAAAGAAGAAATAAAAATAAAAATAAAGGGCAGATGAATCACACAAAGATTTCATTTATATTTTAATAATATACTAATTTTAAAATAATATAAATATAGTTTAAGAAAAAAATAAAAAGAATCAAACATAAATAAACATAAAACATCATTCTCTATGTTGTAGAACCAAGAAAAATGTCTGTAACAATAAGTTCATATATTAATGGGATATAATGATTTACCAGAATATAAAATTTTGAATGGAATTTATTATATTCTCATCAGCAAAGAATGAGGGCAGTGTAACTAATTTATGCCAGATATCTAAAGATGTTTTTATTGCAATATTAGATGATAAAACCTACTTCTTAACAAACAGCTATAAAAAAAAAGTTTTAAGATTTCAGTAAAATCATTGTCTGGAGACTTATACCTGAAAAAAGAAAAATATTAAGAGGGTCATAATGCTATTTTATTTGTGAGTGACAGGAGTTTTCTGAATAACATCTTTTCCACTTGAATACACTAAACGATTAGACACTGTAGGGGTAAAGAGAGAGTTGGAGAAAATGGAATAGTTTAAACTGGGACAGAACTGATGAAATGACTTAAGGATGTCATCATTGAGAAAGAAGTGGGACACTGTATTTTAGTTCTCTGAACTACTTATCATGCAAGAACGTATTTGAGGAGATAATTCTGTTATCTCACAGAGGACATGAGGCTGTATTTTACTGTACATTTTAGTATCTTTTGGGGTCCAAGTTATCTTCAAGGGATTGTGTATTATTTTTGTATTGTTTTCAAGTGAAAATATATTTAGCCTTCTTGTTTTAATATCCCCCATTCTCTTCAACTATTTGAGGGCATTTTCAATATTACTAATAGTATGCTTTTGTAGATATAATGAACATTTTTATTTGTTTGCTTGAGTATTTTAAAATGTTATATATATTTTAACATCTTTACTCATAAACCACTGATATTAATGAAGGGCAGATAAGATAAATGAGGTGCCCATTATATTTTATTTTACAACAATGTCTGCTTATAAAAGTGATAAACCTTGGAATTTCTGGATTATGTACAATTTTGAAAACCTTGGAGATCTTCAATGTAAACAAACAATTTCTAACAATCATTACCTATCATAAATTGATGTGATTTAGATAAATTGATAAATATTTCATAACTGCAAAAAATGATTTATGGCACTGTAATTTAATCATGTATTTAAAATTATTTTGAATAAATCTAAAGAAATTCTGGGTAGTTTATGCATCTTTATGCTTGATTTAACCAGTCTCTTCTTTAATTATAATGGGCAGATGTACTTATTCTAAAAACCACTCCCCCACCACCAAAATAAAACTACAATAATTTTTTAAAAGAAACTGGCCAACATTTCACATAAAGATAGCCTCTCAAAAAAAAATTATCTGAATACGTGTATAGGTTATATTTTAAACATCTTTAGTGATAGGAAAGTCACTACCTTCCATATCTGCTTATTTCATCATCAGGATGCATAACACAGATTTTGATTATATTGAGATAAATTCTCTCTATGAAAATGTTCACTTCTTAGTAATTTTTATACACTTTGTGTTTATATTGAATAAACTCACTTTTTTTACAGATAATCTTTCCAAATTTCATGAAGAATACTATGTCCATTTCTCTAACATTTGCATTTCAAAAACTCCCGGTTTTCAAACAGAACTATATTTGGCATTGGGCTTGGTTATGTGCTAAATTTTAAAGACACACACTCTATAAAATGTGTCCCAGTAAAATTATTTAAATTGGCCACATTATGGTAATGTTTATTTTTCTTACATTAATAAAATTAATTGGTTTGGGGACTATCATTATCTCAATTTTGAAATAAACTCTTACGCAAACAGTTAAAGTAATGTGCCTAAGGCCATACAGATATTAAGTTATAAAAGTGATTGTCCAATTTATACAATAAGACACAATGGCTATGCTTTTGTGGATAAGTTGTAGGAATAACTAAACCAATAATAATCCATATTCAGAAACAAATCCTGTAACTGGTTGGAGTTCAATAAACATTATTTTGAATAGAGTGGTTAAACCAGGTGCTGACTTATCAGTTGTTCTAGCATCCATCCTATTTTCCTAAATCTTGCCCACAAGTATAATATGTTTTACTGAAGCCTCAGTACATTATTTTAAGTACATTTCCTCATCTACTAATCTATAAATCTATAACAACATGGGTTAAAAACACCTATTCTTATTCAGATACATAATAGTTGCCCTTGTAATAATTCAATCTAGAATTCTGTCTGGAATTAGTGACTTGATTTACAAAATAAATTAGTAAAACAATAATTTTGTTTCTTGACTAAACATGAAAAAAGAAAAAAATTGGAAAATAGAATAAAGGGCACATGTTACTCTAATACTCAATAATGGAATGTAAATTCCCCCAATTTTACACCTTAGTGTACTCAATCATACTTAATTTAGATGAACTCTGGCAGTAAAATTTTCTATGGTGTTAGAAATGTTCTGTATCTTCACTCTCCAACATGTTAAGTAGTAGTCACAGGTGGCTATTGAGCACTAGATTAGGGTAATATAACTGAGGGGCTTAATTTTAAATTCCACTTACATTTAATTAATTAAAATTTAAATTTACTTAGCCATATGTGGAAAGTGGCTACTTTATTGGCCAGCACAGATCTACACAAAGGAATTTGCACATACACTTGAAAAAAAATTTGTTTTTATCTTTATCAACTTGAAGGGTATTGCAGATGAAGATTCATTTCAGCAGAGTTTTGTTTTGTCCAATAATCTTTTAAGTGTGAATTCCTCTCTTCTTTATAGAAATAGAAATGAGTTTTTGTTTCACTTTACATTCACTCAGGGTTAAATGGTCAGCTTAGAACAATAGGGTTTTTTGTGCTGTTAGTTTCTTTCTCTGAACATAACTAAAAAACAACAAAAACAACATAAATATCAAAAGCAGTGATAAATGCTAAAAGTAAGACCACAACCAAAACAACACATTATTTTGAGATCCATATTTTCTTATATTATTTTAGAGATTGATGTCACTCTTTATTGATTTTGTGCCCTCCATATCTTAATAGTTTCCATACATTTTGTCAATGGAAAACCCCTTGTATGACCATCATGTTTTTATCCTGTTTTTTCTTGTAGATCACACATAAGTACAGTTAAAACTTTAAGAGCTTCTCATTTCTTTTCATGGATTTCCATCTCCTGCTTTGGACTTACCCCTATCACTTATCTGATATTTTTAAACAGTTTCTCAAAGATCTAGAATTCACATATCTAATTATCCACTAGCCTCATCCTCCAAAGCTATAACTCACTCTATGGTGACTAGCAGGAACCACTTCATTTTTAAGAACAGCAGCACTCTCTTTCTCAGCCCCTTTCTTGCTCTTATGAAATATCTATCTCGACATCTGATTTTATATAGACCAAATGATAACAACCCCAATCTACTTTAATAAAGTCAAAAAAAAATTAACCTTGAGGGGCTAAAGGGGAATACAATATAATAAATGGCAGAAATTAAGTCTGAGTAATTTCTTCAATTCAATTGGCAAAATAGAAGAAAAAAAATGACTGGAATTAGAATCAAAACCAGCAGTCTTTTAGTTTCTTTTTCTCCCCATCAGGAAACTTGGTTATCAAATGGAAAGTAAAGGGTTTAACAGTTGAACTATTTTCTGGTGAATGAGTTGCAGTGAAGCTATGCAGTTAGTGGAAATTATTATTGCACTTTGCTCCTATTTCAGATTTAAGAGCGTTTATGAACCATGACAGAAAAACTTCATCTATTCTCTACACCTGGAAAATAGGCCTGCAGTATGTTATATACTAAAGGCATCACTTCTGTTCTTTTTTTTTTAATTAATTAATTTGAGAGGGACATCGATTAACTTCTGAGAACTTATCTATATTCTCTTGATCATCTACTGCTCTTCTAAATAACAAGTATTTTGTTTTTGAGAACCAGCAAGTACAATTGTGTACTCCTGCCAGAGCCACCTTGAATATACACAATATATTATAATACAAGATTAATGACAATGCTTATTAAATGTTAGAGTTATTTTGGCATGAATTGGATAAATGTAACCATTTACATGAGTTTTTACCATTATGTAAAAAACTACAAGAATTAACCTTAAAAATTTAAAAAGTGACTATGGTCGTGATAGTTAAAAATCACGAAATAGGAATTTAATGATAAACAGATAAGCATACATTTCTCAGTGAATTATTCTATTTAAGATTTTATTATGCATTAAATTTCCATTTTATCCCAAATTTTCAAAGTTTGAACATCAAGTACTTTGGGTTATTGAAGCTGAAGTTTCATAACTAAATTATCTTGTATAAGATATATTTTTTTCTTTTTTCTCTTTTTATTGGAACATTTTAGATCAAAATGGTCAACTACTTTTGCTACATTCTTACCATTCTGGTTAAACATTTATTATCATAACAAATATTTATTGAGCCCATGAATTGGGCTAGGAGCTTCAGATATAGTGATAAATAGTAGGCAATCTGTTGTCCAAGATATCAGTCTATTCAGGGAAATAGGTAAGGGAATGAATGATTTTTCAAATATGGTAACATGTTAGAGGAATAAAGGACATAGCTCTCTTGGTTTAGAATGCATTTTATCTTAGGGAACTCTTGGAGGGTTGCAGAATGTCATTACTCAACTGCTGTTTAATCTCTCTCTCTTTTTTTTTTTTTAATCTTATAAACCTTTCGAAGAGGAAGAACATTTTAAAAATTATCTCTTTGAGCTGAGCATAAGATATAATATTGACATATGTAATTCTAAATTTTGTGTTCATCATAGTATAGGAGAATTTCTTTGATTCTTGCTACAAGTCAATACTTTTATTTCATAATAATCTTCATTTGTAGAAAATTCTTAGGTTATATACACGATAAAGCTGTTCTTCAGCCATATGTTATTTTGTTTTGTTTTGTCTTGTTTTTTTCTCAGTTTTTGTCTATGTGGGACCAAAAACAAAGTAAAGACACAAAAGGCAATCAATTAAGGTCTTATTATGAATTATTCATGCACTCCTGAGGTTCTCTGAGTTAAAGCATTTAACTCAAGAGAAATATACTTTGATTTTTTAAAAGGTTGCTGTGAATGTTATCAACAAAAATCAGAGGGAGGAAAAATCTCCAAGCTGGTGCGATTATAACACACCATCAGTGAAAGTCAAGTTTCTCATCCTTGACTGCCAAAGGTGTAAATGAGCATCTGAGGCTAGTGCTAATTACAGCAATCTAAAGACAGAAACTGCTGTTCTTAAGTCTAAGAAGCAAAGTGAGATCCAGCATTGATTTCCAAAGTGTATAATTTTAGAACTCCTTCCTGTGATACTATGTGTTTGATCTTTCTAACGATGGTTCACATTTAAATAACACATCTAAAGCATTTCATTAAAACTGTTTTTAAAGTATTTATAAATACTAATTTGTAATTAATAGCAACATAAAGGACCATTTCTGATGGTCTAAATTAATTGGATATTCAAAACAATTTCACTAATACTCTTTCAAAAAATCGAAATACTAAAAAGAGCCTGTAATAATTTTGGCAGTGATGTATTAAGTTGCAGATATAAATGACAGATTTGGATCTTGAGAGTAAGAAATTGACACCATTTAAATTTGGAAGCATAAGAACCTTTTTTTCATTATTTATCTCTTAGAAGTAGAGGAAGCAGTGTGTTGTGGTAGAATGGAGCAAAACGTGACATAGTGAAATCAAGTGCTTAAGTAAGTTATTTATTCCTTTTGAGCCCAGATTTCTAACTAGAAGATTAAGATCGGAGCTTCTCTAATGGGAGTATTATGAGAATGAAATGAATTATTATATGTACAATATAGAGAAAAAAATAACTCACATATAATAACTCCTTATTCTTTTTATTGTGGTTATTGAAGCTGTGATCACTCCTCCCACACTGATTCATTCTTCTCTTCTTACAATCATGTTAATTTTCCCCATGCTAAAGCCATGTTCTTTTGAGCTATGACATACAAGATGTCTCATCTTTTTTTTTCCTTTTACAGAATAACTTTTTAAAAAAATAATTTATAGTTTTTATTACCAGTGAGAGTATATTCCATACATTTCCACGCACATAATTGTGTGTAGTTATAAATATGGGCTTATAATATCCTTAATAATTTTGCCCTGTTCACTTCACTAAATTTTTTGTATGAATATCTTTACAGATCAGCAAATTTAGAACTGTATTATTATTTTTATGGATGCAAAATTATAGTAATATCAGTTCCCAATACTTTAGTGAATGTGCTACATTTTTTCTTTCTTTTTTTTTTTTTTCTATTGGGAAAGCAATATGGTATAGTGCTTTGGATCATAAACTCTACATTCCAGACTTCTAAAGTGCACTTCTTGGCCCTGCTACTTAATAATTGAATACTTCGGATAAATAATTATTTGTAGTAAACAGAAAGTTGTTATTAGATACCAGGATGAAAAAAATATGTATCACTCCATAACACTTTCAAATCTGAGACAGTGATTTTCAAATCACTTCTAAAGGACATGATTTAAAGGATAGCTCAGTCTCTAAGAGGGAGGACTCTGAAATACCAGTGCAGATATATACAACATGTATCCTATTGTTACATTAGTGTACACTAAGAAAAGATTAATACCAAGATTAGACACAGGGGTGGGAAACCAAATTTGAACTGACACTAATTTTAGGGGATGATAAAAACCATTATATTCCCCTGTGAGTACAGAGGTGGTTGGAGACCAGGTGATAACCTGAATCTTAAGCCAGTTTTGTCTCTAGGAGTTCATATTTGGCACGGATATATATTTTTTATTATTTATTATTATTTATGCCTACAGCACCTGGTCTTCCTAGGTGGTCTCCCACGCAAGCATTAACCAAGCCCAACCCTGCTTAGTTTCTGAGATCAAACATTGGACTTGTTCAGGGTCGCATGGCCTAAACCATGGACAATGGCTCCATTGGGATGTAAACCCAGGATTTTCTGCATGTAAAGTAGATATGCTAATCGCTACACCAAGGAACGACACCTGGCGCAGATATTCTTAATAGCTGATATAACCCTCTCATAAATCCTTGACCTGAAAAGTAAAGAGCCATTGGGGTAGGAGAGACTAAGTGGAAGTACTGAATCTGTACTCCCCACATGGCCAAGACAGTAAATTAGAACCAATAATATATCCCAAATGCCTGCTAAATATTTGTTACAACTTTGGAGACTTAACAAATAAAAGGTGATAGGACCCCTTCCTCTTTTTAATTCAGTGTTCTTACTATCACAATGGCTAGGTAAATCATGGTGGAAGTTATTGAACAACTGTAACGTACAAGGAGTAGTTCCAATCATAGATTTTGTAGAGTAGGTGGTAATTTTATTTTAATAGATTGCAGATTCTCTAGATCTGATATGTGGCTATTTCTCTGGTGAATGTGTTCTTTTCAATTTCAATCAAAAGCAGTTCACATTCATCTGGGATGAAGAGTGGCATTCATGTATATATTTATATTTTGCCAAGGGGTAAGCTATATTGCCTGCTTTCTGTCACAATATAATGCAAAGGAGCCTTATTTGTTTTGGCATTTACCAAGAATATTACATTAATCTAGTACATTGATGGCAGAAAATGGTTAAATGCTCTGGATATTTTGGACTACATACCAGAAAGTTTAGAGATATTTCATTTTAGATAAAATTTTAAGGGCTCAAAGATCTAGACATTCTGAAATGTTCTCTTCAAGATAAAGAAGGAACTCTTTTCCTAACACCAAAAGAGAAAGACAGCTTCCGTTAGGCCTCTTAGAGTTTGGAATGCTAATTTCTACTATACTTAGAAGTAGAGCTCCAAACCATTAAGAGAGTATGTTACTTTCCTATTATTACTGTAACAAATTACCACAAAATGAGTAGCTTAAAACAACACATATTTATTATGTTATAGTCAGTGGTCCAAACTTGTTTTCACCGGACTAAAGTCAAGGTGTCTGTATGGCTGGTTCCTTCTGGAAGAAACATGTTTCCTTACCTTTTTTTAGCTTTACAAGACTGGCTGTATTCTTTGGCTCCTGTACCATTCCTGATTTCACTCCAACGTCTCGACTCCATTGTCGCAGCTTCTACTTCTTTAATCTTCCTGCCTTCTGATTCCATGATTTTAGATAACCCAGAATAATCCTTTTATCTCATGATTATTAACTTGAAGGATTTGAAACATTCGTTTTGGCTTGTAATGTAACATAATTATAGATTCCAGGAATGAGGTTATGAACATCATTGGAAAGCCATTACTCAGCCTACCATAGTAGGTAACTTAGAGGGGTGTCATTTTTGATGAAAATCGGGAAAAAGAGAGGGCACTGAAAATGTACAACCTTCAGGACAAGCTACTCTGTCATTTGTGTCATGCGATCCATCAGACCCTTGACACATTGGTTAAGTTCTAGGAGTCTAATAATCTAAGGCATGACAGGATGCCCCTCTGAAATAAAAGGCAAGTTAATATACCTTGTACCTACTACCAACAAAAAAAGATTCACAGTGCTTACTGGACCTCTCTGAAATTTGGAAACAGCATTTACCCAATTGGAATGCATCTCAGACTAATTAACTTAGAAACCACTGGATTGAAGTGTAGCCCTGAGGAGAGGTTTCTGAGCAGATCCTTAGTATTATAAATCAAGGCTATGCTCTCTGCATCAAGCTATTTTAGAAAACTTTACCTTGTATACTACTGAAACCTAAGTGACATTGAGAATCTAATTTTGAAACGACAAATGTTAATATAACTGGAGCTGTCCACCCTTAAATGGGTATTATCAAATCTACAAAACATAAGTTTGGGTGGGTGGAAAAGCAATCCACCACATTATAAGAGTACATTTTTAATTGAGGCTCACATGGTCCACATGGCATAAATATATTACTTGTACAGATGGCATTGATAATCATGTCACCTATGTAAATAGAAAGTTCTTAATTTCCCTTTCAGACTTTTCTGAATTCACTTATTCTATTTCTTTTTTTCTTTTTTTTTTTTTTTTTGGTATGTAATCATCAGGGTTTTCTACATATAAGAGCATATCATCTGCGGACAGTAACAATTTTACTTCCTTCATTCCAATTTGAATGACTTTGTTTCTTTTCTTACCTAGTTAAGCAGGCTAGATCTTCCAATACTAATGTGAATAGAAGTGTGAAAGCAAGCATTCTTGCCCTGTTCCTGGTCCTAGAGAAAAATTACTCAGTCTTTCACTGTTGAGTATGATGTATGCTGTGAATTTTTCATATATGATTTTTTTAATTAAGCTTATTGAGGTAACATTGGTTAACACAATTATATAATTTTCAGGTTACATTATAATTTGACATTTACATATTCTATTGTGTGATTACCACCCAAAGTCCAGTTTCCTTCAGTTACCATATATTTGATCCCCTTTACACACTTCACCCTCCCCCTACATCCCTATATTTGACTCCCTCTACCCCATTTACCTCCCCACTTCTCCCCCACTCCCTACTCTCTGGTAACCTCTAGTCCATTGTCCATGTCCCTGAGTCTTTGTCCTGCTTGTTGGTACTTTTAGGTTTGTATCCCACACATAAGTGATATGTGATTTTCTACTTTTTGTGTCTGACTTATTTCTCTTAGCATGATTATCTCAAGGTCCAACCATGTTGTCACAACTGGCAGTATTTCATCTCTTCTTATGGCTGAGTAATATTCCATTGTATATATGTGCCACAGTTTCTTTAGCCAGTCATTTATCATAGGACACTTCAGTTGCTTCCATGTCCTGACCACTGTGAATAATGTTGCTATGAACATTAGTGTGCAAATATCTTTTTGGATATGAGTTTTCGAGTCTTTGGGGTAAATACCCAGTAGAGGGATGGCTGGATCATATGGTAGATCAATTCTTAGCTTTTGAGGAACCTCCATACTGTTTTCCATAGTGGCTGTACCAATTTGCAGTCCTACCAGCAGTGTATGAGGGTTCCTTTTTCTCTGCATCCTCTCCAACATTTGTTATTAATTGTCCTGTTGATAGTAGCTATTCTAACAGGTGTGAGACGGTATCTCATTGCAGTTTTGATTTGCATTTCCCTAATAGCCAGCAATGTTGAGCATCTTTTCATATATTTGTTGGCCATTTGTATGTCCTCTAGGGAGAAGTGTTTGTTCAGGTCCTCTGCCCATCTTTTGATTGGATTGTTTGTTTATTTGTTTTTATTGAGTCATATGAGTTCTTTGTATATTTTGGATATTAGGCCCTTATCAGAGGTGTTGCTTGCATATATATTTTCCCATTGAGATGGTTATCTATCTTGTTGATGATTTCTATTGCTAAGCAGAAGCTTTTTAGTTTGATGTAGTCCCATTCATTTATTTTTACCTTTACTTCCCTTGCCTTTGAGGTAAAATTCATAAAATCCTCTTTACAAGTCCAAGGTCCTTGAGTTTAATTCCTATGTTTTCTTCTATGCATTTTATTGTTTCAGATCTTATATTCAGGTCCTTAATCCATCTTAAATTAATTTTGATGTGTGATGATAGACAACAGTCTAATTTCATTCTTTTGCAGGTGGCCTTCCAATTTTCCCAATACAATTTATTGAAGAAGCTTTTCTTTCTCCATTATATGTTTTTGGCTTTTTTGTCGAAAATTATTTGCCCATGTAAATACAGGTTTACTTCTGGACTCTCGATTCTGTTCCACTGGTCAGTGTGTCTGTTTTGCTGCCAATACCATGCTGTTTTGATTACTGTTGATTTGTAGTATAATTTGAAGTTGGGCAGAGTGATGCCACCAGCCTCATTCTTTTTTCTCAGGACAGCTTTGGCAATTCAGAGTCTTTTGTTCTTCCATACAAATCTGATGATTATTTGCTCTATTTCTTTAAAAAATGCCAATGAGATTTTGATGGGGATTGCATTAAATCTGTATAATACTTTAGGTAATAAAGTCATTTTGACTATGTTGATTTTTCCAATCCAAGAACACAGGATATCTTTCCATTTCTTTATATCTTCTTTGATTTCTTTTAATAAGGTCTTATAGTTTTCATTATATAGGTCCTTGACATGCTTCCTTAAATTTATTCCTAGGTATTTTATTCTTTTTGTTGCAATTGCAAAAATAATTCTTTTTTCCACTTCTTTTTCTGACACTTCATTATTAGAGTATAGGAACGCTATGGATTTTTGAATGTTGGTATTATATCCAGAGATTTTACTGTATTTGCTTATTGTTTCTAGTAGTGTTCATGTGGAGTCTTTAGGATTTTCTATATAGAGAATCATGTCATCCTCAGATAGTGACAGTTTGACTTCTTCGTTTCCTATTTGGATGCCTTTTATGTCTTTCTCTTGCCTGATTGCACTTGGTAGGACCTCTAATGTTATACTGAATAGCAGTGGCAATAGTGGACAGCCTTGCCTTGTTCCTGATCTTAGAAGGAAGGCTTTTATTTTTTCACCATTAAGTATAATGTTGACTGAGAGTTTGTCATAGATGGCCTTTATTATGTTAAGTTACTTTCCTTCTATCCTGATTTTGTTAAGTGTTTTGATCATAAATGGATGCTGTATCTTGTTGAAGACTTTTTCTGCATCTGTTGATATGATCATATGATCCTTATTTTTTAATTTGTTTATGAGGTGTATCGCATTAATCAATTTGCGTCTGTTGAACCATCCTTGTGACTCTGGGATGAAGCCCACTTGATTGTGGTGTATAATCTTTTTAATATGTTGCTCTATTCAGTTCACTAGTATTTTATTTAGGATTTTTGCATCTGTGTTCATGAGAGATATTAATCTGTAGTTTTCTTTTTTGCGTGTTATCTTTACCAGGTTTTGGTATCAGGATAATAATATTGGCCTCAAAAATGTGTTGGGAAGTAGTGCCTCCTCTTCAATTTTCTGGAAGAGTTCGAGGCGAATAGGTATTAAATCTTCTTTGAATGCTTGGTAGAATTCACTGGTAAAGCCATCTGGTCCTGGACGTTTACTTTTTGGTAGGTTTTTGATGATTGTTTCAATTTCCATACTACTTACTGATTGGTCTATTTAGATTTTCCAGTTCTTGATTCAGTTTAGGAAGATTGTATTTTTTTAAGTACTGGTCCATTTCTTCTAGGTTATTAAATTTGTTATTATATGCTTTTTCATAATATTCTTGTATGATCCTTTTGTATTTCTGCGATGTCAGTCGTAATTTCCTCTCTTTTATCGCTGATTTTGTTTATTTGTGTCCTTTCTCTTTTTTCTTTAGTGAGTCTAGCCAGGAGTTTTTCAATTTTATTAACCTTCTCAAGAACTAGCTCTTTGTTGTATTTATTTTTTCTATTTTTTTTTTGTTTTGTTTTGTTTTCAATTTCATTTATTTCTGCTCTAATTTTGACAATTTCTTTCCTTCTTCTGAGTTTAGGCCTCATTTCTTTTTTCTTTTCTAGTTTTTTAAGATGAAGTGTTAGGTTGTTTATTTGGGGTCATTCTTGTTTTTTGGAGATAGGACTATCATGATACGAACTTTCCTCTTATGACTGCTTTTGCCATGTCCCCAAAACTTTGATATGTTTTATTATCATTATCATTCATTTCTGTGTATCTCTTGATCTCTCTTTTCATTTCTTCTGCATGTGCCTTATCTCCATTCCTCTTTGCGAATTTAGATCTTTGAATCCTCTCCTTTTCAGTCATTGTTATCTCAATTTGTCAGTATGTATGCTGAATGTTCATTACTCTCTTGCTATAGTAATTCTCTTATTATTATTTAAGCTTATAATGCCCTATTCTTAGTAAAGATTGCACTCCTTTGCTTCTATTTGCCTGATAGTCATTTTACTCCTAATTATGTATTTTTTTGTTGTTGTTATCAGTATTTTCTGTAGTGCAGGTCTCATAGTGGAGAAATCCCTCAATTTTTGTGTGTCTGGAAAGATCTAAATTTTTCCTTCATATTTAAAGGAGAGCTAAGCTAGATACATTATTCTAGGCTGGTAGTTCCTTTCACTTAATAGTTTAAATATTTGATTCCACTTCTTTCTGGCTTGTAAGATCTGTGCTGACAAGTCCGATGATAATCTAATGGGTTTTCCTCTCTAAGTAACCATTTTCTTCTCCCTGGCTTCCCTGAGAATTCTATCTTTGTTGTTGATTTTTTATAACTTTAATACAATGTGTTTTGGTGAAGGCCTTTTGTGTTGAGATACTTGGGTGTTCTGTTGACTTCTTGAATTCCAAGCTCCAGCTCATTCCTTAGATTTGGGAAATTCTCATCCACTATTTGTCTGAAAATACTTTCTAGTCCCTGCTCCTTTTCCTCACCTTCGATAATGCCCATTATTCTTATGTTTCCTCTCCTTATAATATCAGCTAGTTCTTGTATTTCTCTTTATTTTTCATTCTTCGGTTTCTTTCTTCTTCCTTCTGTTTTATTTCTAGATTTCTGTCTTTGATATCACTGATTCTTTCCTCCATTTGGTCGATTCTATTTCCCTAGTTTGTTATTTCATTTTTTAACTCTTGCAGTGTGTGTTTTTTACCTCCAGAAGTTCTATTCTGTTCTTCTTGAGAGTTGCAATCTCTTTACTCTGCTCATCTAGTTATTTTTTCAATTCCTGAAATTGTTAATTTGAGTTGTTTTGGATCTCATTGAGTTTTTTCAGAAGTACCATCCTGAATTCTCTGTCATTTAAGTCGCATATTTCTGTGTCTGTAAGCTTATTTTCTGGAGATTTTTCTCTTCTTTCTGAGATGCCTTGTCACCTTCGTTGTTCATGATGTTTAATGGACTATTTCTCTGCCTGGGTATTAATGGAAGTGTATTCTGCTGTTTTTCAATAAAAGAAGTTTATCATATAAAGATCTCTCTTTAGCCTGCTGCAAAGAAGGTGCTTTTCTTTTGGTTTCCAGTAGCTGGTGTCTTAGCCTCTTGGATTCTTGCTTTATATAAAGCCTAAATAATGTTTTTGTTTTTTTTTTAATTTTCTTGTAAAAATTTAATCACACTTGCTACTCTCAGTTTCAGTCCCTATCAGTGTTAGCAAACAGTTTCTGTAGCGTTTGCTCAGATTCTCCTGGGACTCTGTGGTGATTGGTCTCGGAGGGTGGAGGGAGGGGCCCTCTGGGTTGGGGGTTGTGGGTTGCAGTTTTGCAACTGCGGCTGGTAAAAATCAACTGTTGTTTCTCTGCAGCCCCTTCCCGCTTCTCTACTTTCTGCCCTGATGACTGGGCCTTGCTGCTGGCTGAATAAAAGTCCTGGTATTTCCAGGCAGGCTGATCAGGGAAGTTGCAACACCTTCACCCTCCCCCTCCTCCTTCAAGGAGCTCCAGTGGCTGTGAGAGGCAGCTTCTTTATTTTTCCCAGTCCACCACCCAACACCCGGGGTTCTTACCTATGGTAGTTATGCACAGATCTCACACTCAGATGTGCTAATATGTAGTTTGGGTGTTTTTTGTCCAGTTTTAAATGCTCAGCTTATTGTTGTTTCAAGGGGAGAGATCTGAGGACGTCTCTCACTCCACTATGTTCTCCAGAATTCATATATAATTTTCATTATGTTAAGGTAGTTTCTTTTATTCCTAATGTGTTGATTGTGGATTTACTCCTGTCATTTTATTGTTTTTCCATATGTCTTATAGCTTTTTGTCTCATTTCCTATGTTACTGTCTTATTTTGTGTTTAGTTGATGTTTTTTGCATTGAAATATTTAAATTACTTTCTCATTTCTTTTTGTATATTGTATAGCTGTGTAAGTAATTTTTTAAAATATATTAGTCTATTAAATTATGTAGAAAATAAATTGTGGAATTATAAACTGAAGTTACAATAATACCAGCTTTTAAGCTAAAAATTACTGTTTTAAAAAATGTATTAGTATCTTAATCATGTGGAAAGCAAGAAGGGGAATTACAAACTCTTGCTACAATAATGGTAGCTTTTATAATTGCCTATGTATTTACCTTAATTGATATCTTTATTTATTTATATGCCTTTGAGTTACTATCTAGTCTCCTATTTAAACTTGCTGTATTCTCCTTAGCATTTCTCACAGGGCAGACTAAGAGTAACAGACTCCTTCAACTTTTGTTTAACTGGGAATATCTTATTTCTCTCTCACTTCTGAAGGACAGTAAAGGACTTCTGAAATATATAATTTTTGGCCAGCAATTTTTTCTTTTAGTACTTTGAATATATCTGCTTCACTGCTTTCTGGCCTCCAAAGTTTCCGATGATAAATTTGCTCATAATTTTATTGGAAGTTTCCTTTATATGACAAGTCATTTCTCTCTTGTTACTTATAAGGTTCTTTTTTTGTCTTTGACTTTCAAAAGTTTGATTATAATGCATCTGGATATAGGTTTTTGAGTTCATACTACTTGTAATTCATTTAGCTTCTTAGATGTTTATATTTATATCTTTCATCAAATTTGGAAAGTGTTAAGCCATTATTTTTCAAATATTCTCTCACATCTTTTTTTTTCCTCCTCCTTTTGAAACTCTCACAATATGCTTAATATTATACCAAAAGTTTCTTAAAGTCTGTTGATTTTTTTCAAAGATTTTTTTTTTTTTTCTTTTTGGTCCTCAAACTCAATAATTTCCATTGCCTTATCTTTAAGTTTGCTGACTTTTTTTTAGTCTGCTCAAATCTGCCTTTAAACCCTGTTAGTAGATTTTTTTCTTTTAGTTATTTAATTTTTCAACTTCAGATTTTATTTTTTTATTTTTTTAGGTTTTCTACCTCTTTATTAACATTACCATTTTTTCACACGTATTTCTTTGACTCATTCCACATCCTTTAACTCTTTAAGCATTTTAAGGAAGTGTTTAAAAGTCTTTGCCTAGTACATTTCCTGTCACATCATAGTTTGGGTTGATTTTTTTTCATTGAATAGGCCATATTGTTCTATTTTTTGTATGTCTTGCGAGGTATTTTGTTGTTGTTGTTGTTGAAAACTAAATGTTTGATTTAATAACATGGTAATCTTAAAATCAGATTCTCTCTGTTTCTCAGAGTTTGCTGGGTTTTGCAGCTATTTTTGTTTATCGTTTTTGTGAATTGTTTTTATTGTAGTTGTTTTATTTTTTATTATTTGTTTATTGTTTTTAGGCTGTCTCTGTGCCAAGAATCAGCCTGATTTGTAAATTTACAGTTTTCTCAGCTCTCTTCTGAGTCTGTACTTTTCTCTGGACATGCATGCACAGTAACTTTCTAATTTTTCCCATCTTTAAGTTGCTTTGAATGTCTTCATCATTAATGCCAGGCTCCCGAAAGAGGAAAACAAAATAGAAAAATAAGAGGGAGAAAAAGGGCACTTCCCTTTTGAAACCCCTGGAAGTCACTTCAATGGGAAAAAGAGCTTGCCACAATAACATTGGCCACCAGACCCTTAGTCTGCACCTCTGCCATCAAAAACAGCAATCAGTTATCAGAACACAGATGCTCTATATTTTCAGGACAAGTCCTTTTTGCTCATTCCGGTTCCCACAAACTGTGTGCAAGCTTTTCCTGGAGCAAGTGCACAGCTACCTGCTACTTGGAGGGGTGGAAAATAAATAGCCATTGCCAAATCAAGAGCAAAAGTTGACTAAAATTAAGCTCAGTTTACCTCATAAGCCTTCCTCTGGAAGCTGCAAGCCTCTAACAGACTCTAGAGTTCCAAAATAAACAATAGATAGATCTTGTGAGTGTAATTATTGTCTAGGTGTGTGGGGACATATTTCTTGCAGTTCCTTCTTTACCATCTTCCCAGAATTTTAAAGTCTACTTTTCTTAAATTACTATCAGAATTTGACTAAGAACCTGCATTTATGATCTTAGTGCCACCTGCCCTCAGGAGAGAATTTAAAACAGAACAGGGAAATAAGAATTCCCTTCTTTGAATTGAAGTTGAACCTGATTGCTAATGTCACCATTGAATATTATTTGACCTAACAGACTTTATTAAATTGTTTAGAGGCTAGAAGTTGCCTACTTCATTTTTATTTTTCCCAGCATTCAAGTCCCCTCCTCCCTTGCTGGTTGACTTCCTTAAAAATTTTCCCCTTCTTGTTCTGACTGATGCTGAATGAAAATTTTCAGCCTATCTGAAAATATGTTCTAGGTTATACCAGCTGCTCCCAATGGGCTTTACATCCTATTACTTATACAGTGAAGTAATGTATTGAGTCAGTAGAATTTAACTGGCTCTTGACTTAATGACAATGGTTGGTAAAGAATTATCTCTAAGTCATTTAAATGTTTTAAAATCAGAATTATATCTACATGTTGGCACTTCTTTCTTTTCTCATGTTTGTTTAAAAAAAAATTATTGCTTTAAAAGTGCTCCAGCAATTATTTGGTCATTTATTTGCTCAAAATAATTAAATATTATATGTGGGACACATTTTGGAGGAAACAGAAATGAGTAATGTCTAATCCTTGCTCTTGCGATTGATCATTTAAATTTTATTTGCTTGATTACACTTAGAGACTTGATGTCAACTAAGAGATGTGCCTATCAGTGTAATGTGTGTGTGTGTGTGTGTGTGTGTTATTTAGTGGTTGCTTTTATTAGCCCTGGAAATGTATAACAACATGCTTTTTGATCAAAATAAAGGTTCCCCTCATTGAATGTAAGACAGTCATGAAAATGGAAATAATTTGTCCACTGCTTTAAAGTTTTAATTCAATAAATTGGGAGTTATTTTTTTCTCAAACAATTCCTAGTATATAGAGTACAGTACTACCAGGTTGTGACTTTTTAATGACTTGTGTTTTGAATGTATATTAATAGTATAACATGGTAATTATTGGTATTAGGTTGATTTTCCAGTTATAATATTTTTTCTTATAAAAGGTCAGCATACAAAGTAAGTTACACAAAAATTGTCTTAAAAGTAACTAAAATTATATAGTTCTATTTTATCCTTCACTCATCTAAAAAAATTATCAAAAGCCTAGTATTTATAAACCTTTCTTCTGTGCCAAAAAAAAAAAATAGGAAAAGCAAAGATAGAGTGTATATTTTAGCTATTTAAAATCATAATGAACTAATATTGATAAAAAATGTACACACAAAAATATGCAAAAGAATGAAGTTAAAAATAAATATCATGAATATGGTCCAGACAGTAATTGTTAAAAGAGTTCAAATAAAGATAAGGCCCTTAACTGTCATCAATTTTTCTGAATCTTTTATTTGTTTCCAGCCTTTAATTATAATGTTCTTTTGAAACTTATCCTATTTCTCTTAACAAAGAAAAGTTAACTTTGTCCCAGAATTTATTCAGGAAGCTTGGTGTCAAAAATCCATTTAAGTGAATTTTCTCATCTATCAAGGGCTTCTTTCCTTTGGAAAGAGTTGTTTTGTTTTGCTTTCCTTTTAAATGATACTTTTTTAATCAAAGGAAAGCTTTGAATTGTCATATATAGTTAAGTTTCTCCTCTTGATTTTTTCTTTATTCATGGAAATAACTCAGATTTCAATTATACAATTCATTTTATACAAATGGACCTAGCTCTTTGAGTATATTTTCTAGATAAGAAATGAAGATAACTGATGTACCTTTGCTTTCATGAGCTAATAAAAAATTCCTTTTTTTTATTGTAAGAAAGAAACATGCAGTTTATGATCCCTTAGTATGCTAGATGCTCAGTATGCTTTTCATTTTATTAATATTCTATTGATTTTAATGTAGAGTAATAAAATATTTAATTTTTAGTTTGAACTATTAAATAAAAACTTTTAAACACATAAAGTTATGTTCTTAAGGGCACTATAAAGTGGTTTCTGATCTCATTTTTACACTCTGAAATATCTAGCTAGATTATGATAATTTTATTTTTAAGTGAGGATAAATTTAGCACATGATTAACACCGGTCATAAATTTCCCCTATGGGTTCAACTGGTTAAGCAATTGATTGAACCACTTATTTTTTCTCTACAGGATTTAGGCTAGTATCAAACAGAATAATTTCAAATATATGTTATATAACAGTTCTAAGAATAAATGAGGTGAAAAAGGAAAGAGCATCTATCGAACAGTTACCATCTACCACATATTGTGGTCATCACTGTACAGTATATTGGTTAAGATGGCTTTGTTTGTAAATAACAGCAAATCTTAATTCTATTTAAACTAAAGGAAAATTTATTATCTATATAATAATGTGGTTTCGGCAATGTTTAATTAGATGATCAATGATAATAAAAAGAATTCTAGCATCTTTATGATATTTTCAGTTTGATTTTATCTGTAGGACTATAGAAAGATGGCTGTGGTATTCCAAAACAATATGTCCAGACATTAAAAAATAACTGGAAAGAAAATATAATTTATAGAGCTTCATTTTTAGCATGGAAAAACTTTTCCCATATCTCCTCAGCTCCCCTGCAGAATGCTCTTCATATTTCCTGCCCA
The DNA here is from genome assembly GCF_902729225.1 of Pteropus medius. Classification (NCBI taxonomy): domain Eukaryota; kingdom Metazoa; phylum Chordata; class Mammalia; order Chiroptera; family Pteropodidae; genus Pteropus; species Pteropus medius. Next base: position 15,762,472 of record NW_024351730.1, read on the forward strand.
GAATTGGGTCATATGCTTAAGCCTATACCAGTTACTGGCAAGCAAAATGGGAGTACCATGATTGAATTAGACCAATTAGGAATTACTGTAATACTGGTACAAGCGCATTGCCTTATAGAAGAATATAGATACCTATACTACTGGGCTTCAGTGAGAAGAGGAAGCGCATGTACATGGCGGAGGTACTGTTACAGAAGTGTGCTGCAGTAACTTACAGTACCATAAATTACTTCATCTAACCTTCCTATGAGCTCTAAAATGTAGATTGTTTACAAAATAAAAACATGAGACCTAAAGAAATATAATTTTCCCCAAATAACAAAGCTATAAAATTATTGGACCAGGATTAAAAATATTGTCCTAATCCAAAGCCTGTGTTCTTCCCACAAACAATAGTGTGTAAATCTAGAAACCCTGAATAATCAAAAATATCTGTTGAAAGAGTTACAATTTTCCCAAATATTATGATAGAAAAGCATTTATGTGCTAATCCTATGTAAAATAAAACATTTGTGGAGCTTTTCTTCTGTTTTTTTTCCAGCTCTTTTCTAAACACATTTACCAATTAAATCCTTTTGGGAGGATAAATTTTCTTTTATGTCAAAGTAAAACAAACAAGCAAATGATCCAATATTTTTTTAGATTCAGGTTGTATTGAGAATGTTTACAGGAGAAACAAAAAATCTACCTTTTACATTGTGTCAGCAAAAGAATCAAAGATTGATGAAGATAAAATTTTGTATCTACTCTCTAGTAATTTCAGAGTGCTTCAGGGATGAGAGGATTAATATCATGCCTTAGTCAAAATAATTAAAGCTGGAAAATAATCAAGGGTCAGGCTTGCTGAGTCCTTCAAATTGAAAAAGACGTACCATGACTGACCTTGTCTATTGGGGAGTTTTAAAATTTTGGATCTAATTACAAGCAAAAGCAGGACACAAAGAACGAGAACTAAAGCAGTTTAGAAAAGGTATTTTCTTCTGTAAACTTCAAACTCCAGAAACATAATATGAAGTGAGGTCTTTGATAAGGCATTAAATCAAACATATAACTAAGGATTGCACGCCAGATGGAGGAGACTGAGGTAGTAAGCTTTCTTGTTTATTATTTCAAAAATAAACAGAAGAAGAGTATGTGTGTGCGTGCATGTGTGTGTGTTAAATGGAGAAAACAACTTTAGAATCTTCAATCTTTTATCATCCAAACTATAGCTTCTAACTTTAAATAAAAGTTATTTTTTTTTAAATCTTCTTTATCTCTACTCCTTGCCCTAAAATCTTTGAGTAGAGGGCATAAGACAGAAAATAGAAAAACAAGAAAAAAAAAACTTATCACATCCATTTTTTTAAAAGTAGGTTTTTGAAACTAGTTAAGGGAGAAGAGTAAATACTTAAACCTAATAAAAGATTGGAACTTGCTTTATATTATTCTGGATTCTTTCATGCTTAAAAAATGTTGATTCCATAAAGTAAAAGTAAATGTTTTTTGGTTTATTAGAGATATCATTAAGGAACAGAAAAATGAAATTACCACTACCACGGGAAAAATAAAACTATGCTATGATTTCATCTTTCTATATCCAGATCATTTAATAAAATGCCTACAGGTGTAATGTATGGTTTTAATAAAATATGTTGGTTAAATACTGGAAAAAGATCCTTAAAGTCAAAGCAGAGCTTTTATTTATGTTGTAGGCCCAATTCAAGGCTGTTTGTCATGTGTACAGGTCAACAGGTCAGGTAAACATTAATACCTAATAAAGGCTTATGATAGAGACATTTCATATTAGAATAAATGAGGTAACAAACTTTTTGATTCAAATTTTATATGAATTTAATTTCAGCTTCTTATTTTCCTGACCCCCATCCCTTCTCTTTCTCCTCATTCTTCTCTTCTTTCTCTTCTTCCCACTCTTCTTTGTTTTTCTGGGAGAAATAGACATAACTTCTAATCCATAAATTTGAGGGGAACTTAATTATTTTAGATACATTCAAAGACCTAGTTGTTGATGCCACTTATTAGTCATGGCATCTATGACAGTACCCAAAGACTTAAAGAGATAAGAGGACAAATTCAGAATTTTTTTCCATACCACAAATTATATCATCTAATTTTACATCATGCTTTGAAGAAAAATTTTTACACTGAAATTCTAACAAAAATTATTGTCTGCCAGACTCTCAGGCTTTTTCAGTTATCCTTTCAAAAATAACATAAAGAACAGTCAAGGTTATCTTATAAACAAATAAACCTGATAGTATCATTGTTTTTAAAATAATATTCAATAATATTTACTTAGCACTAACTTCATTACCCATCCTACATGTTTGACCTGGCCTCTTCCTGGCTCTCCAGCCTCCCTCTACCCATTCCTTGACCACTGGGCATCAGCTGCACTGGGTATCTCTTAGTTTGATTAACATGCAAACCTGCCTCAGAAATTTTATACGTTGTTCCATCTGCCTGGAACACTTTTTCCAAACTCTTCACACTTGCTCTAAGAGTACTCTGTTCTTTGCATTCATAAAGTGTCACAATATATAATAATGTGTACTGTGTGTTTGTTTTAAGGTTTATCTCATTACATAAGACCAAACTTGTTTGATCACACAGAGAAAAAAAAAAACAAATCTCTACTTATGAATACGTTTATATTTACATATATATTTAGATATTTATGCAGGCACTGGGATTCTAATATACATAATTCACCTTATGGAGCATGAAGAAAAATAGACTTTAAAAAGGATAATAAAAAATACATGCAAATCAAAGTTCTAATATTTCGTTCTGTGATCCCAATAAATTGTATATCCTCTGGGCAAACTCATCCCAATCGAGAGGACTCAGCACTCATTACAAATAGGCTCATTTCTGCTTACTCACTATTGTATTCTCAGTGCCTATGTGTTTTACATAAAGCAGGAACTCAGTAAATGATAGGTGAATGCTTGCATGAATAAATAAATTAATGACTATGCCAAAGTATAGTAGTAAAAAGGAAAAAAGTGACAAGGCATAAAATTTCTGAAATTAAAATATGTTTGTGTTTGTTAGTTTTAATATTTCTACCAACTCATATGTGCTCTTTTTGGTTAAGTTCACATTTTTAGTCTATATACAGTGGATTTCAGTGGTAGAATTTTATGTTTCATTCACTTCATAAAAGCTCTTGGAGTTAAAAAGGCAATGTTTGTCTTTTGTTTTATAAATTGGTTTCCTCATCAAACAAATCATTGAAGGATAATAGGAATGAAACAGAGGCCAAGTTAATTCAAGCTAAATCTTAATTTATGGTTAATTAATAAACTACTTTTAGAACAGTATGAGGGTTCACAGGAAAATTAGTGGAAAGTACAGAGTTCCCATATACCCTCTGTACCTACACACAGCTCCTTCACTATTGATATTCCCTCACCACAGTGATATATTTGTTATAATCGGTGAACCTACATTGACACGTCATTATCACCCAAAGTCCATAGGTTACATTTAAGGTACACTCTTGGCATTGTACATTCTAAGGGTTTGGATAAATGTATAGTGACATATACTCACCATTATAGTATACGAAGGAGTTTCACTGATCTAAAAATCCTCTGTACTCCTATTATTCATCTCTCCCTCTTTGCTAATCCTTCACAACCACTAATCAATTCATTGTCTTCATGGTTTTGCCTTTTTCCAGAATGTCATATAGTTGAAATCATATAGTATGTAGTCCTTTCAGACTGGTTTCTTTAGCTTAATAATATTTATTTAAGTTTTCTCCATGTCTTCTTTTTATGGCTTGATAGTTCATTTTCTTTTAGTGCCGAATAAGATTCCGTTGTCTGGATGTACCACGGTTTATTCATTCATCTATGAATGATATCTTGGTTACTTCTAAGTTTGGGCAATTATGAATAAAACTGCTATAAACATCCATTTGTAGGTTTTTGTGTGGACAGAAGTGTTAAACTCCTTTGGGTAAACACCAAAGAGTGTGATTGTTAAGTTGTATGGTGAAAACATATTGAGATTTGTAAAAAATTGCCAAAATGTCTTCCAAAGTGGCTGTACTGTTTTGCAATTCTACTAGCAATCAATGAAAATTCCTGTTGCTTCACATCTTCATCAGCATTTGGTGTTGTCAGTGTTCTGGATTTTGGCCATTTTAGTAGTTGTGTATGATATCATTGTTGTTTTAATTTGTAATTCATTTATGACATTATATTTAACACATTTTCAGATGCTTACTTGCCATCTGTATATCTTCTTTACTGAGGTATCTATTAAGATCTTTTTGCCCATTTTTAAAAATTGAATTCTTCATTTTGTTACTGTTGAGTTTTAAGAGTTCTTCATATATTTTGGCTAACAGTTATTTATTAGATGTGTCTTTTGCAAATATTTTCTGCCCAGTCTATGGCTTGTTTTCTCATTCTTTTGATATTTGTTTTTCAAAGCAGGAGCTTTTAATTTTAATGAAGTTCAACTTATCCATTGTTTATGTCATGGATTGTGCCTTTATTATGGTATCTAAAAAATCATCACTATGCCCAGTATCCTCTAGATTTTCTTGTTATCTAGATTTTCTACGTTATCTTCTAGGAGTTTTATAGTTGTTGTTGTTGTTTTTACATTTAGGCCTATGATTCAGAGTCAATTTTTATAAAAGATGTAAGGTCTGTGTCTGAATTCTTTTTTTTTTTTTTGCATGTGGATGTCCAGTTGTTGAAAAGAATCTCAGTATTGTTTTGCTGTAGGACTAAGATAATATTTCCTTATTTGTTAAAAACTTGTGAGATTCTAAATTGACTAGAGATTAAGTCAAGAGGAATTGCTATCAGATTGAATGTTGAGTGTAAACAAGAAGAGAGGAGTCAAATTACCATTATTCAGTGTTTTTGACCTGAGCATTTCAGGGATAGTTATCAGTTATTGAAACGGGAAAAACCATAGTAAAATCCATCTGGTAGTGGTAGAGTGGAGTGAGGAGATGGTGATCAAGTTTGTTTTTGAAATGTTAAGTTAGAAAAGCCTATCGGGCAATGAAACAGAGGAATTAGAGTCAGAGAGATTCTACATCTCAAAAGGATTATTAGGTCTGCATCATTCAGAATTCTTTTTGCAATTTGCTTGTCATTTATAGTCATTTCAAGTCTAATTTCTAGGTTTGTGGGGTTTGTTATTTTTTTTTTTTTTTTTTTTTTCCCCCATAAACATTAACATTTACTTTATATTGTTTGGAGCAATGAGAATATTTTGGTTATACTCCTGTTTAGTAATATTATAGCCCCTTGACTGTATAGGTTATCTGTATTCTCTTTTTACAATTAATCGGAATTACATGAAAACTAGAGCAGCAGGAAGGCCCTTATAAATATTGTGAAACAAAACTTAAAAAGATTGGTAAACCCAGCTTAGCTTCCAAAATAAAAATATTACAAAATCTGAAATATAATAACAAAACAAATCAAGTAAAAATAGTTTTTATCATCAGATTAGTATTATAGTCTATTCTAAGACTTTACTAATTTACCTCAATAACTCAAACATTTTTTAAAAATAAGTATAACTACTTTTCTTCTTTTTTTGTGTGTTTTAGAAGTTACAAAACATTAATTAGAGTGGGTGCCTAGAGATAAGTGTGAGAGGGTAGAGAAAAATTACCTCAAGCAAAGATTTCATCAATGTGATGGCAGGGTTAGGATTCTGGTATTGAAATCACAGGAGAACCATTTACCATGAATGTATATCTATACATTATATCTTGCGGTTATCTCTGAATATTAATATTTCCTTTTACTCCAAATATGTAAAAGATAAAATGACTAAGTAAAATATTATCTTTGATTTACTCTGAGATAAGCATGATAGATTATTTCATTTAAACCTCATCTGACTGTTCTCTTACTAGTTATTAAGAATATGATAGAGAAGATTTTATATCTCATTAAATACTGCTTAACTTTGATGGCATCTATCCTTCTAACCAACTTCCACTACCACTTCAGTCTAGGCTATTCGACTAGTTATGTAAATAAAAAGTGAATGGAGCTAACATGAAAAAAAAAAACAAACTTTGATTATTTTACTTATTAAGCTTTTTGGAGTTTTATACAAAGAAAGAGAGATGCAAATGCTTGTCGTTATGATTGCAAGCAGTGAATATGCATGTACTCACGTGTACACAAACAATTTAACTAACAATCAGACAGATTTGAAAAGTAACTTGAAATTTTAGGCTTTCAAATTTGCTTTCAATATTTCTAAGTATTTTACTAGCTTGGTGTTTGCTGTAGATATTTTGGTGCTATAATCTTACCTCTTACATTTCACTTCAAAATATATGTTTCAGGTGAAGTTGTATGTATCTTGAAAACATAAGTTAAAAATATAAGCAACATTATTGTACTTCATTATTTGAAATACCTTTATATCAGTCAGGGTTCAACCATAGAAGTGGAACTAACGGGAGATATATATGTATATTTATATTTATATCACCTGTCAATCTATCATCTATCTATTATCTATTTATCTATCTATCTATCTGTCTATCATCTATCTATCTATCTATCTATCTATCTATCTATCTATCTATCTATCTATCTGTCATTTATCATTTCTCTCTCTCTCTCATCCATCACCTGTCTATAAAGGAATCTGCTACAGAGAATTGACTTATTCTACTGTGGGAACTAATGAACCTGTCTCTGTAAGACTGCTTTCTCCTTGCCGAATGCCAGAGCTTAAAGCTGTCAGGAAAGACAATAAGGAAGAGAAGATCATGGATAAGGTGAAAGCTACAGAACGGATCCCAGCAGGATAGACTTAAAATCTTTGTTTGTTCTTGTTGCTTTGGACCTTGGTAATGAGGATACCCTGTAGAAGCTGTAGCCATAGAGCCAAGCACACACACACAGGGTCTAGGGATCAGAGAAGTTAAGAGGGAATCTAGATGTAGACAGAGCAATAGCAGGCCCAGCCACTGCTTCTCACCAAACATATCAGCAACCACATTTATACTCTAGAAAATAGCTACTGCTTTCCTTCCACTCTTCAAATCTCACACAAATCTTGATGGTGCATCCAAAACAGAAACATACAAAAAATGAGAAGTCTGGAATATTTAGTACCAATCGACATATTTTTTTTCAAATTAGCATATGGCGAAGACATCAAACATTATTTAATACTTTTTAAAATTTTGTTTTGATAATAACCATCAGTATCACTGTCTATATATTTTGCATGTATCCAAAAAGAATAGCACAAAATTTTATTGAATATACCAGTGAAAGAAGAGATATAGATATATAGGAGTAAAAATTTTCATATAAGTTTTTTTCCTCCTTTCTTATCTCTAATTCTTTCTTTCCTGAATTGTTTTACACTAATATCACAGACTTTTGAGGGGAATACTACTGAAGTTTTCAGTTTGAAAAATTTTTTTCGAATTCATGGAATAACAGGAAGGACAGTATGATGAACGCAGGTATTCCCTGTATCTAGAATCATACTTTATTGTGCTCTCTTCGTTATAAACCTCTCACTACACACATACACACACGTACACACACACACACACAATTTTTCTTGTGCTTGCTTTGAGACTTGATTCTGTAAATATCATAATACTTCTAAACACTATGGATCCCACAAAAGGAAAGAGCATTCTCTTACAGTCTTATTCATATATATTATATACTTCATATTCTATATCATAAATATATAATTATAATTATCACCCACTTGAAATTTAACATTATCTAATACTATTATTTAATATATCTATTAAATATTCTCCAATTGTTTCTAAATGTCCTTTATTGCTTTCTTTCACTTTTTCCCCTGACCTAATAGCTTATCAAAGATTATGCATCACATTTAATTATGTATGTTTGGTTTCATTTAATATAGGACAGTTTTCTTGCAGTAAAAAAAAAAAAAAAATTCTATCATGCAAATTTTTTGATTTGAGGCCAGTGTTTTAAAAGATTCCTCAATTTGGGTTTGTCGAATGTTTGTATTATTTGGAAAAGTATGTTATATTGAGGCATTTTGTATGCTATCAGACTTTAGACAAATGTGATTTTTTTGTTCATTACTGAGTATATGGAAGTCTTATGTAATAAATTTCTTGAAAAGTGTCTGTCTTTGTTCTCTGATTCTATTCTATTTTTCTCTCTACTATCAGGTTTGTACATGACAACAACAACAAAATTTCCACTTCTAGTTATACTAAAAGGTAATTATGTTTCTATGGTGACCAGGGCTTTTATTGGTAATGTTGCTGAAGAATAACCTATCGTCAGGTGCATCATGTCCTTTAGCATTTACATTGTATTTGAAGGTGCTTGCTTAAGAATATAAGTACATCTATGTCTGGATTTAGATTTATTTCTATTCTAAGTAAAAAATGAGTAATCAAATAAATTAATTCTACTTTATAGATAGGGCAACTAAATTGTAATATTAATTCACATGCTAAAAGAAACATATTATTAAAAAAGAAAAATGTTTAGATCATATTTCACAAGGATTTTTATTTTATTTTATGTTTTAAGATTTTCGAATTTTTGTTTCAAAGTGAAGTATGGGTGTTAAAGTTTATGGGATAACAATTAGTGTGAGGTTACATAAGTGAGATCAAGTCAATGTTACACAGTAGTATTTATTTTATCATTGCTATGGTATCTATTGTGGGGGTCTGGCAGTGAGAATGAAAGCGTGGCGTTTTTAAAATACCAAATTAATAATATATCATATTATACATATAATGCATAAAATTAATAATACATCATTTATAATATATGATGATTTTAATACATTTTAAAAGATCCTGTATCTACAATCTTTTGTATCAATGAGCACAATAAAGCTACTATCAATTTGGGGAGATAGTAAATATTTTGACTTTAAGAAGATATCTATCTGCAGTCTGAGAGACCCTGATCTACATTAATTTGTAAAGGGTCATGTATTTCACTTTATTTTATTTTAAAGTTATTTATTTTTGAATAAGTAATATATGAACATTCTTAAAATCCCCAGAGCACAAAAGTAATATTCTTTTCAAACCCTATTCCCCAGCCATCTCCTTTTTACCAGAAACAACCATTTACCTGTTTCTTACATATTTTTTCATAGTTAGTTAAGCTTTTACAATCAGATATATTTAGCTGGTAAACTGTAGAAAGGCTATCTGATGGATTAAAATATTGGAACACTTCCTACCACACTAGCTTGAAAGTACTGCATGCTTCCAGCTTCTCCAGTAGCCAGCCCGCCTTTATCACCTGGTGCTTCCAAGCCTTGGCACACCCTCACCTCTCCTTAGTACAACAAATGAAGCACTTACATCTGGCACAGAAAGGGCATCCAATATCCTGTTCTGCTGATCTGGTGGTACCCGTCTTGATCTGTCACTTGCATCTTATCTCATATTCACTAAGCTTTACCTATAATTTCAGCTAAAGTTGGTATGGCCATTTCTTTGAAATCTTCAGTTCATTTTAACTAATAACATTTTGCATCAAATCTACTGTATTTCAGTTTTGACCTTCTGGTTGTACCTCTTATTTAGGGAAATGTACTCTGGCAGCTTTCAAAAAAATCTGTAGCAGCGAGACTTTTTTTTTTTTTTATCATTGTTCACGTTAACAGAGCTCCATTACTACACTTCACCTGTGTCTTAATATTTTTATGTTGTTGTTTGTACCCAAGAGAAATAAGGTCTGGAGAAATCTGGTTCACATATTTATTATTCTTGGAATTAAAAGTTTCAAAGAACATGAAAAAATTGGTTACTTGTGGAATTTTCATTTAAAATCTTGTTGAAATAACTAGCAATCTCACACAAATTTTATTACTCTAAAATTTCTAGTCCAAAGAGAACAAGTAATTTTCACTGTAACAGTTTAATGCCAGCACTATTTAATTATTTTTCAATGACAAAGAGTCTACCTTGGTAAAATTATGGCACTTGATACCTGATAAATCAGCAGTGCTTCATGAAAACTGTATCTTTTTAAAAATATATTTAAATTTTTTTTCAATTACTGTTGACATACTACATTAGTTTAAGTATAACATAGTGCTTAGACATTTATTTAACTTACAAAATGATCACCCCAATAAATCTAGTACCCATCTGACACCATACATATGTATCTTTAACTTATCTAAAGTAATAATTTTCTTTCCTTAATTTATATGAAGTAATTAAACATCTGACACTGATCCAGTACACCTGAACCCTAGAATACAGGAAACGACCATGTATTATAACAGTAGACGATTCAGATGTATGTAAAAATAATTTCATTAATTTGTTTTAACCCATTGATTATTATTTCAATTAAAATGAAATTGCTTCATGTAACAAAAGTATCTTAAGACTTTCTTTTTATCATATACACACAAAGAGATTTTACTTGTCCCTTTCACATGCATTTTCATATGTTTTTATAAATGGCATAATTCAATTTTTACTGGACAAAGATCTATGTGAAATATCTATACATCTTTTTTAGGTCAGAAAGAAAAAAAAAAAAAGATGTTATTCCAGAGAATTATAATTGAAGAGATCATGGAAATGGGTATGGAATTTGAATGTATACTAGCTGTGTGGTCAGGACACATTGACAGAATTAAATTAAGAATTACAGGATCTTAAATTGATAGCTAGCTAAAGGAAAAGCAAATTCATTCTGGAAAGACACAGCCTCACACTATTCCTGTCAGGATTCCTAAAATTAAACTGTAGTTAACATAAGTTAACAGAACTCCATTATTACAAGCCACACAAGGAAAATGAAGACATTAGCTATAGATATATGTTTCACGAAGATTGGTTACAAAAAGGAAAGAAGGACATGGGCATCAGAGACAGTGAGAGTGATAGAGATAGAGGGAGCAGGAGAGAGAGGAAAGGAAGACGAGTATAATAGTGGGAGAAAGAGGAGAGGTACTATAGATTGAATGTTTGTGTTTCCCCCAAATTCACATATTGAAATGCTAACCCCCAATGTAATGGTATTAGGAGGTGGGAACTTTGAGAGGTGATTAGATCATGAGGATAGAACCCTCATAAAGAGGATTAGTGCCCTTATAAAGGAGACTCCTGCATCACATGATGATAAGAGTGTAGGAGCTAGAACAAGAAGTTGTATGCTAATCTAAATTTATTTCTTCTGACATTGAATCACTTTCTCAGAATGAGAAAGAATGATTTATTTTTCAGTACTTCCTTCTTAATAGTTCCATCTTCTTTTCCAGCAGAAATTCCTCTGAATATGCTGGCCTCTGAAATGACATTTATCTAGCATTTCTAAAAGTGACACAAATTTCTCCCCTCTCTCCTATATTTTTATGGTATGTTTATTATTTTAGTTGAATCTGAGCAGGCATATCTGCTTAACTCCTATCATACCCAGAAAAGTCATAATCATATCTACTAATATAATTTTAGTTAATTTTAATTGTATTTTTAAGATGCACTCATTCTAAGAACAAGTAGAGTTTCATACTGATAGCAAACATATAAAAGAAAAAGATTTAATGATATTTAAATTATCATAATATCTAAATGGTCTATAATAAATGTAAGACAGCATGTAAAATAAAATTCTGTTGAATTTTTTTAAGTTGTGGTAAAGGAATGAATGTTTGGATCCCAGTAACTATTAAGTTTCTTTTAACCTGATATTTCATAAAATGGTTGGCATAGTTTTAGTATCCAAATTAAGTAAATATGTTTCTATACTACTATGTACGTTAATTTTAAAAGAAAGTAGTTTCTTTCAAATATAGGAAAAAGTGCTCAAACTATTCAAATTTGAAAATTATGCTTTTAAAATTGCAAGGTTTTAATGCTTTTCATGTCATTTTAAAGGCAATAATTATCTTTATTGACTTCAATGCAATGTCAAATACAATTATCTTCCAATTATAAATTTGATGACCTCTGTCTGAATTTCCTGTCCAAAGTTTTATAATTATAATCAAACTGCTCTATAATCAAACCCTTTAGTAGCATTTTAAAGAAAAATTCTGAAAGCTGCTCTACAGAAAGTATTATTCTATAAAGTAATTGGCATCAACAAAGCCGCTGCTGGTATTATTCTATTCATACTCACCAACAGGTTTCTATTCTAATATACATAATTTTGTAAGTACTTGAAATGCCATGATTCCTGTTACGATGTATCTCTTCTTAGATAGTGAGAATATATAGATCAATACTTTTGTTCTCAATTTTTTAATTCAGGTGAGCCTTATGTGATATTTTCTATTATTTTTTCCAGAACCCATGCTAGAAACTGATTACAATTATGTTTTGCCCTTTTAATGTTCCTAAATTTATCTTGTTTTACTTTTGGAATTTTTTTAGATCAGCATAGAACACAATGAACAGTGTTCCAGTTTGGGGGATTAAAAAGTTTGATTGCTCAGAAACATATAAAAAGTGGTGTTAATAAATTATAAAATTTAATTAATAAAATGTGTTCTAAATAACTTCTTATTTTAGTTTTTCCATTTCTTTAATAGTAGGAAGCTAGAAATTTTAAACTTGTTACTTTATTCTAGGTAACGTTTGTCACGGAAAAGCCCACTTTATGGGGCTTAATGTGGAGAAAAATACTTTTAATTTATAAAATTCTCTAGATAGATCCTTTCTGGAAATCAGTTTAAGAGAAGCATTTAATACATCTATAAATCCATCCATAAGTCAGTGTACTTAGAAACATGATGAACATAAAAGCACTCAGTTAATCTAAAGTGACAGATACTAATGGACTATTTAGTAGATTAACAGCTACTGTGGTGTCTTGTTAGGTCCATGCTGTTTATTTCGATCCCGGGCTTGAAAGAATGTACTAACCACATCCAGGTCTCTAAGCACATTTAATTCAAGTGGACAGAAACTCATGATTATATATCCAAGCCGACTATTGAACTTGCAAGCTTTATTTTTCATCTGCTCTACTGCTTCAAGCTGTGGAGATATATAATGCTAGCCTTGGGACAAGTAGTTGAAGTATCACCAAATTTTGATGAACAAAAAGCTTACCCAGTGCTTTCTTTTCCCTGATGACAAAGAAAATTTTTCATTTTTATAACACTGTCTCCCAGGTTTTTAATTAATATCATGCACAGGTGGTATAAGGGATAACCACAGTAAATCACAAAAAAAGGGTTATGAGCCTCCAAAGAACTATTATTAAATATAGGTACATCATAAAATAATGCTTTGGAATGATGAGACTGTTAGGTGCCACATTTTCAATCCACACTTTTAAAGCTGGTTTTTCTACTTCTGCAGAAGGAATTTTAGATTAAGCTATGGAGTTTACTATATTGCAATTAGGAAAAATGTTTACTCAATCTCCAATTAAATGCAATTTGATTTCAGTGATTTGTTTTTCCTACATATTTTTACATTTTTTTTCAAACAAGTTCAGGACGCAAAATAGAATGGGCAACTTTGAGTTATTAACCAAGATTCATAAAAATATTTAAAAAAATTTTTTTCTTTATTTTGAAAAATGAAGTAAATCTCAGTGAAAACTAAAAAGTCTCCCTAATTATATTCTTACATTGAAAACATAGTTATCAACCCCACATATACCTGAAAGCATTTTCATACACTTACAACAATCTTAGTATCCTTTTCCAAAAGGATTGTTTCCAGATATTTTACATGGGCATTAATCCTTCTCTTTATTCCTAACCTTCTAATCATGACCTAGCTCTGGCCATTATCATAGACCTGATTTAATTACTAGACTGATCTCCTAGAAAGTAACAATGTTTATGCATTAACAACATCTGAAGACTCACCTGTAGCTCTAATAACCTGCTGATAGTCACTCCATTTCCTTGATTTTTCTCTTCACCTTTCCCTTGAAGGAATTGTGGACCATTCCAAAACATGAATTTTAACTTCTAAAATGTCATCTTTTCTTTGATGATTTGTAGCCGTTTCAGTGCTTTCACTTGTGCCTGCTATTATATGTCAAAACCGTTTGCTTAAAAACAAATATGAATGACAGAATATAGGTTGCTAAAGGCACACAACTCAGAAACATTTTGTATATTGCTCATTTTCACTGAAAGCTTGATTAGCAAGACAGCTCTATTTAGTAACCAAGTGTACATAGAGACTGTACAACTTGCTCTGATGACCAAAATACAAAAAATGTGTTATAATGTATGAATCACAAAGACTCACGCTTTCTTAGGTAAATATTTTAGAGCTAACTGATATTATAATAAGTCTGAGCTAGGTGAAGCATATGGAATAGAATATGAATATTTTTAACTAGAATATATCGCTCCAATCAAAATATAATGTAAGGAGGCGTATTGTGTCTCACATTATGATACCATCCTCATCTACTACTAATATCACATAATGATAAATGTTTTAGTGTTTTCCAGGTTTCATCTAAATTATCTTAACTGAAACATTGTTTTGGTATCTTCTACATTGTGATGATCTGCTGCTAAGTGCCTGACGCACAGACACATACACACAAACACACACACAAAAGTGATGCATAGTGCCATTGCTAAAACTTAACATGAATTACATCACAAGGAAAGATACATTTTGTCTTTAATATGATTTAATATATTATGTATAAATATTACTGACATTATACTTGAACTATATTAAAATAAAGAAAAAACAATTTAACACCATCTCTAATTCTTCCTAACTTGATATATAGTTTATAAATCTATTTACCTATCCTTTTTTTCCCTCTTCCCCACCTTCCTCTCTCTCTTCCTTCTTTTCTCTTTTCTTTCCTTCTCTCCTTTCTTCTTTTCTTTCATTCACTGATCTATACATCAAGCTAGACACCAGACAGGTAGTTGTTAGAATAACTAACGCACTGTGAAAATTGTAATTATACTATTGATATGGTTAACATTTTCAAAATTTAACATTAAACTGTGCATTAGTTTGTTCGAGCTGCCGTAATAAAATATCACAGATTGAAAGACTCAAATACTAGAAATTTATTTTCTCACAGTTCTGGAGGCTAGAAATCAAAAATTATAAATGTTAATGCTAAAATTTCAAAATTTTTCTCCCAAGTTTAATTGTCTGCCAGCAATTTGTGAGTTCTTTTGTGTTTTCATACCTTAACCAAAGTAACTTCTTATGAGATTATTGCTGATTAAACATGCAAATATTCCATTTCATTTTATTTTTGTATTAACTTTATTGAGGACACATAGGTTAATAAAATTATATTGGTTTCAAGTGTACAATTCTTTAATGCATCATCTGTATATTGCATTGTGTGTTCACCGACCGAATTCAAATTTTCTATAACCATATATTTCATTTTAAAATGTTTTTGTTTACTAGTGTTATGGAATATTATATTTAGTTTTCCTTTGTAGTTTTTTCACTAGCATTAGTTATGTGATATGCACATATTTATAGTAGTATTTTCTTCTTTATAGTTTTAAAAAAATCTTTTTTAAAGAAGATATTAATATATTATTTGCTATAGAAGTACAATATTTATAATATTATTTGTAGTATTATTATAGTTTTATTTTTTATTCAAATAATAGAAAAATGTGATTTGCTTTATAATATGAATTAAGTTTTAATTTTTAATAGTTAATTACATTTCCCATCTCATTAATTAAAACTTTGTTGACTATGATACACATATCTATTTTATACTAAAACAAAAGTTTACTTTAGCCATCTTTATTTATTTATTTATTTATTTATTTATTTATAAATTGAAATATCTAATTGACCTTATTGAACAATTCATGAATCAGGTAGCTTTCCATCTAGTAAATAGAGAGGAGCTCCTGTTTATTTTTTATAGAAAACATGAGTTCTATCCCTGTTTTACTGAGAACTTCCCAGGTTTCCTCTACCACATCTTTCCAAGCAGTGCCTGTGCCCAATATTCTACCTTTTCTCTTACTCCCACAGATGAATTATTCATGCTTCTATCTTGTTCAGTAAATGTCTTTCTATACACTAGATCTCATTCTCCTTGACTACTCCTAGCAATGCTCCCAAGCAATTATTTTTCTCTTTGCATATATCTATAATTTTTCCCCCTTTATAGACTAATTCACATCAGCATAAAAACATGTACATACATCAATCATCTGAAAACTTATGAACAAAACAAACATATGTCTGGACCTCACTACTCCCTCCTGCTGCTACCATGTTAATTTCTTTTTTTTTAAAGCAAAATTTAATTTTATGAATCCTAAAAGGAAAGAAAATATTAGCCAGGCCACATTTTTTAAATAATAAAATTATGCAAATATAAATATAAAAATTGAAAAGCTTTGTAGAAATAGTATATAATTGTCATATCAATATTTATTTATTTTTTGCTAGAGAAAAATATTAAAAAATACTTCATGGAAAATAATGCTTTTTCCAGATATTACCCATGAACTTTTGTTGCCAAGCTAGTCTCTCATTAAACATCAATTCAACATATTTTCTTTAAGATCCACAATAATATCTCTTGTCTCTGGTCTCAAAGAAATTTGCTTTCCATCAAAGATATAGAAAAGTAGAGTTCAGATTTTTTCAAAGATATAATACAAACTGTTTCCTTCCATCAACTTTTAGAACAAATTTGTGAGAAGAAGGGAAACTCAACTAATATAGCTTAATCAAAAAAGAAGTCTCTGAGTTGTAAAATCCAATGTATGTTTAGACAATCAAGTTTTACTATAGAATCTGAAAAGTCTGGAACCAACAAATCAAAACTATGAAAACTTCCTCCCAGTTCTTCTTTCAATCTTTCTTTTCATAGTAGTGATATTTTTATATATATAATACAAAAGCAGTTTTGTCTACATGGCTGGATTAATGACTGCCATAAATTTTAAACTTTGCATCTTAAAGATTTAGAAATCTGAAAAAGAGGATTAAGTGTCTAAGCCCAAATTTTTAAGCAGAGACTAATGTCCCAACATGGGTTGGTTTTTACTTCTGAACCAAACAAATGTTATGTGATGGTAGAATCATTTATAGGTTTAAAAACAGAAAATACTACTTTCTTATTTTTCCTTTGATGTATTTTTCTTTAATAACTATTGGAAATGAACATTTGTTTTTATATGTTTGTCATCAACATATGCATCTTTTTAGTTAACTTAATATTCAGAGCTTTTAAAAATTTTAAATTTGGTGTTCTTTTCATATTTTTTAACAACCTCTATATATCACTTTTATGTAAATTTTAATAGTATGCATATTACAGTCAAATAATATGTGCTAAATAAATGTTTTTTGTATCAATAAATTAAAACATGATTGAGTGGCAGGCAGTCTGTCTGCCAAATACTGGGGATCCAGTGGTCAGCACATGTGGTTTTAACTATTAAGTAGCTTTCAGTGTAGTGTAGAAGAAATACCTGAATATAGATAATAAACAGTATAACAAAAATCAAGTGAGATAAATGCCAGGTAAGGGAAAAGAAAAGCTCACTTAAACTTGACCTTCGTAAACATTCTATTAATATTAGAAATAATGTTGCACTATCTATGTTTCATAAAAGTGCATTTCTCAAGCTTTAGATTGCAAAACTTCTAAAAGGCATTTAAATACCCAGTTTAATGACTAGCTAGTAGTAACCTATTTACTTTCTTTCAGAGAAATTGAACCCTAAGTCACTAGGAGTAATGTGCAATGATTTCTGGTAGTTTGACATCAACTTGTTTGTGTCATAAAATTTATTTCATTTTATATGTAAAATTTTTATACATTTAAATTATGCCTAAGTATATAATAGTATAGACTCTGGATTAAGTCTGCGTAGATTTAAATCACAGACCTCTCATTTTCCGATTACAATACAACATACTTTGGGCAAATTGTTCAAACTTGTGCCATAGTTTTATAAAATAGGAATAAGATTAATACCCATCTTATAAGAATTTTTTACAAGTTTAATAAGGATATTTATATAGAGTTATAATATACAATATAGATATAAGTTATATGTCAAAATTTTAATGACTTTAAAATTTAAAAAAATTTAAATCCATGTTGGAGGTCAACTGGATAATATGCTTTAAAAGCTGAAATGATATGTGTACCTTTGCCCCAGATTTTTATTCTTTAAAGATAATATTCTAAAGATATACTTACCTTTTTTAGCAAAAGATTAGCGCAACCAGATTAATTAAAATATTTATAACATGAGAATAACAAACATCAAATAATTAGCATATGTTAAGTAAACATGATGTATTTTATATATGTAGCCATTAAATTTTGTCCTAGATGTACATTTATGCTTAAGCATAGGTACAATGTAGTATAAGGTCAAAATGTTGTTTTCAAGCAGTATATTTATTTACTTTTTTATGTATAAAACATATTCTGATAGAATGTACATCAGGTAATTGTTGAAACATATGGCCAATGAAATAATGGGTGTTTATACTTATTTTACTGTTTCAAGTTGCCAATATTTCCAAAATGTACATAAGTTTTATACATTGATTTTTATTTTAAGAAAAAAAAATTTAAAGTTAAAGTTAACTAGAAATTCTGTAATCAGAAGACAAAAATATAAAGTCAGTCATATTGATTCCTTCTGATCTGCCTATTTTGAAGTAAATGAGCAGAAAACAGATTTTCAGAAGCTCATCTATGCTAGAACATCCTCACTACTTGGCTGATTGTGTATATCATTTTAGCGAAATAATCAATGTAGTTTTTTGGATTTTTTTCCCCCAAGTCTCATAACAGAATAGGACTATTTTAAACTAATATTGCTGTCTTTTATCAATTAGACCTTCGTACATAGAATTCCTACAGATTTTGTAGATGGATTTGTGAAGAAACAGATAATTGTAAAATAATGTTTTTTTTTTCCTTGCCATTTTGTCTTGTTTTGTTTGCTTTGCAACTTACTTCATGCAGAATCTAATGTCAGAGGTAGAATAGTCTGGCAGAGTGATATAGGGCGTTGATGACAAAGCTGGTGCTGAACATAAAATCAGCACAGTAAAAAAAAATATGTATATATCAGAAAAGGATTAGTGTGGAAGAGGTTTTAAGATATTTATTTCCACAATATACCACTCTGGCATCATAAAATACTGAATAAACAATAAAAAATATAATATTTAAAGGCAAAAACACCTGCATAAAGATTAATTATAATATTTATAACATGGAAATAACAAACATCAAATAATTAGTATATGTTAAATAAACATGATGCATTTTATATATGTAGTCATTAATATATGTTCATGGCTACATAAAATTTAAATTCAATAGTTTAGTTATAGTTCAGTCAATTTGATGGAGCTGTTCAAAGGCAAAATTTAGAGTTAATCATTTGAACTACATTGAACTCTCAGAAAACACAATTTACATTTCCAGTGAATGTACGTGTGGTCAATGTGACCTTTGCCACATTTTTACTTTATTCAGATTCTATCTTTGTTTTCTTAGCTATAACAGATACTCCTTCTATACCTCTGTAATTTAAGGTTTATATTGGTACATAAATGAAATGATAATGATAAAAGTAAATTATTCATTGGTATATTTATTGTCTGACTGATAAAGAGTGATTTTAACATTAATTAAATATACTTAAACTACTTCTGGTGTATCACATGGAGTATGATTACATTACTGTATAATTTTAAGTCCACATACTTTAAAGCTTATACAAGTAGTATTTGTGAGCATGTACAGTCACAAAAGCCCCACACTCTGAAGGACCATGCACTTGGTTTAGTGCCCTACTATGGTCATCTTGAATTTTTAAATAATTTTTGAATAAGAGAACCTACATTTTTATTTTGCCTGACCTGAAAATTGTACAGCCAGTTCTATGTAAACAAACAAACAAACTTAGTTGTAACTAGTCTTATTTTAATACCTATAATGTTCTAATATATCAGTGTATTCAAAGTTGCTCTTTGGCATCTTTAATATTTTCCAAACTTACATTTTCCAATTATCTAATGATACATAGCCAACTATTACAAAATTTAATGGCTTAACAAGGACTATTTCATTATATCTCATGGTAATTTGATGAGAAATTCAGCCAGGTCTTGCAAGGAATGACTGGTTTCACTTGCTGTTATTTAGCTGTTAGCTGAAAGGTACAACATGGTATCACTTACATGCTTGGCACTTTGATGAATACAGTGAGAAGTTGAGCTCAGCTGGGCCCCACACCCTTCTATTTTCTCTCAGGACCTCTCTATGTAGTCCCTTTAGCAATATAGTCAGACTTTTACAAGCCTCCTAGAAAGAATACAGTGGAAGAAAAAGAGGATGTAGAAGTTGTCAGTCTCTTAATGCCTGTGTGGATATTGGTACAACAGAATTTTCACATTGTTTTATTACTCAAAACAGGTGCAGAGCCCACTCATATTCAAGAGGAGGGGTGACAGGCACCACTTCCTACAGGAGGAGTGTCAAAGTGTTTGCATGGAAATAACATGCAATAACATTCTTTAATTTTCCAGACCAGGATTAGAATAATATAGACAAATAAATTTTTTAGATGGAAATTGCTTTGTATGCACCACTTTCATGTCACTTAAGACATTTTATAGACATAGATATTGCTATGAACAAATATAGGCATAGATATAATAAAATTAAATATGTAGACGTAATACAGATGTTTATGTGTATATCTATCTAGAGAAAGATGTATATATCGATAGATAGATAGATAGATAGATAGATGATAGATGATAGATAGATGATAGATAGACAGACAGACAGACAGACAGACAGATAGATAGATGATAGATAGATGGAGATAAAATATTTAAATATAATTTTCACATGTTTTTTAATTAGACTGTAAATTCCATTGGAGTCATATTGGTTTTAGTATTTAGGATTTTGTATTTGCATTCTTGATTCCTATTAAAAAGTGTCTTGCACCTAGGCTGGACTTTGTAGTTTGTTCTAATATAATGTAAGTTTCTAAAAATAAAATTTAAAAAACATATGTATTAGGTAAATATGGACATGATGTCATTTAACATGAAAGTCACAGTGGTTTATGCATTGTTAATATTTGCAGGACTAGGTAATGGCAAGTGCACACACATTACATAAATGCAGGTAAGTGCTGCAAAGGATTTCAGTATCATGTATAGGAGCTATGCAGCTTATGCTCTCCATCCTGTCTCAGTTTAGTCACATGTTGTCTTAGAAGAGTTTACTAGGTGGTTCTTTTCCATTTTTGCCCTTGTATCTATCTTAACATATGTAAGTATTTCTTACATTCTTTTTAAATCAAGATCCCTTCACATTTTTAAAAAGATTATTTCTATTTTGTGGAATGTCTTTATTAAGAATTTAATATACATATTTTCTGAAATCTGCAAGTTATTTTGTTGAGATTGTTAATGCTTTTGTAATTAGTTGCAGAGGTTTTCAGAAGTGTGTTCTAACACTACTCTTTCTCATTTTCAATATAAAATTCTGCAGAATGAGAGGTTTCCCAATATGCATATGTTGTGTTATAACATAGACACCTATTTATATTTGCTGAATTAATTTTACTTTGTATATATAAATGGCATAACATCAGCAAAGTTATTTACTTTATATCTGTCATCTATAGAACATTTTAAATTGCAGCAAAAATAATTGCTGCAATTTAATTAACACAAATTTGGAGAATATATTAAAATATATTTTATTGGCACTGCCCAATGGAACAACATATCAAAAATAATTGCTGCAAAATAACTGACAATTAAGTAATTGTCAGTTGACTTTATAAAAGTAAGAAATGATTTTTATAGGTAATACTTGATTGAAAACAATATATTTTAATTTGACTTTAAATATTTTATTATTGAATATTTGATCTCTTTAATGATTCTTCTTTGCAAAGAATCCCAATTACACTTTCTTTATAAATACCAGTTAACAACGAAATCAGGACACCTTTGGGAAAGAATTAACAGATTGTGTTAGATTGTCAAACGTTTTTGCTGATGGAAGCTAATAATTTAAGGGAATAAAAAGATTTATAATTTTAAATTATCTGACAAAATTTGCAATTTCTTAAAAGCATGCTTGTAGGTACTTTTACATACAACAATGTCCTTACACATAACAAATAATAAATTCACAACCAGAAAGTAAATAAATAAAGTTAAAATAAATAAAACAAGATATGCTTTTAGGAATTCACGAGTTTAATCTATGTAAAGTAACAAATGTAAATAAAATATAATGCGATCTCCTCTGTGACTTCTAACAATAGGAAAAGAAAAAGACCTTACTTTTTTTTTTTTTATGGAAATCTTTGTCAGTTTTTTTTTTTAACTTTATTTTTTGAGAGAAATTTAAGGTGAACAACAAAATTAAGCAGAAAGTACAGAGATTTCCTGTCTACTCTTTGGCCCCACACATGTATAGCCTCCCCCATTAACAATATCTCCCACCAAAGTGGTACATTTGTTACAATTGATGCCTATATTAACACACCATAATCACTCAAAGTCTAGAGTTTACATTATGGTTCTCATTTGGTATTGCATCTTCTGGTTCTCATTTGGTATTGCATCTGGGTTTGGATAAATGTATAATGACATGTATCCACAATTTTAGAGCCATACAGAAAGTTTTCACTACTTTAAAAATCCTCTGTACTTTGACTATTCATCCATAAACCCCCTCCCCCAAATTCCTAATAACCACTAATGTATAGATAGATAAACATTGTTTATTGACTATAAAATATTTAATGTTCTAGATGAAGAACATAATCTGGTAGGCATTTTAAAAATTAATGTGAAATTCTTGCCAAATATTGTAAGATATATAATAATTTAGAAAATTGAGAATACTAACATATTTTAAGTGGACTTGATTTTTGGTATTAATATACCTGAGTAAACTATAATGGAGAGTTAAAGAGTTTGAACTATGGAGTCAGACTGGCTTATATTCTTTTCCTAAATAATACTATTTTGTCACATTAGGCAGGTTGTCTAATCTCCAAGGTATTCAACATAGAGAGCATAACCATGTTAATAGTTAAAAAGAAATGCGAACAACAGTCCTTACTATACAATATCTTTTTAATACAATTATATTAGTATTACTAGCCTTTTGAAATGAAGAACTTGAATGTTTCTACTAGATTTAATAGCTTATTCATATTCAGCTAATAAATGATGGATCTTAGATTAAACTCATAGCTAATCCCCAATGTCTGATCATACCTATATTATAGTATAGCACTATACTATAGATAGCAGATAAATATTTTGATATGTTGTTCCATTGGGCAGTGCCAATAAAATATATTTTAATATATTCTCCAAATTTTTATTTCAATCCTGAATGTCAATTCCACTACATATTCTGATCAACCAGTGAAAATTGTAATGCAACCGGACAATGATATCTTTCAACAATACTTTAGGCTTTGTGTTACTTAATAGCTTTCAATTTTGCCAATTTATTTAACAACCATCTATTAAACACCTCCATTCTATAAATTATGAACAGTTAGAACAGGAAAATGTGAATTAATTTTCTTGTTGCCAACAAGAAGCTTAAAGTTTATTAGAGAAAACAGAAATAGAAATAAAGTTACATAATAGCTCATTGTTTTGGGTTTAACTATATAGTAATTGTATTATCAAAATGCAATATATATGTATGTGTATATATATATATGTATATGTGTGTGTATATATACATACACACATATATATGTATGTATATCTTACCCAAA
Organism: Pteropus medius; assembly: GCF_902729225.1. NCBI lineage: Eukaryota > Metazoa > Chordata > Mammalia > Chiroptera > Pteropodidae > Pteropus > Pteropus medius. Next base: position 15,786,232 of record NW_024351730.1, read on the forward strand.
GAGGTCTTATAGTTGTTCAAAATAATGCATCTAATAATATTTTTACTATTTCTTCAAAACTCCATGCATGAGTCATATGTGTCATTTTAATGTATTTGTTTGTAAAAGCACCTGTTTGTCTTTCTCTATAGGTATCTAAGGAAATAATTCAAAATGTATTCCTGAGCCAATAAGGTTGGGCTGCCCTGACTTGAAATGACACATTGATGTATTAAGGCAGAAAGAGCTCTAGAGTCTTCTGTAATGAGGAAGATATTAGAGATTACTCTCATGAAGGAGGCAAATGTTCAAATGTAATTTACAATTTAATTCATTGGACTTAGCAAATAGTCACTGTGGTAATAAACAAACAAACAATTAATTAATTAACTAAGTAATTAATTAAAAAGAGTGTAATTCTAAGACAGACACTGCAACATGGACTGCCTGGGGTCAGTGATGGAATAGAAAAAGCAATAGACTCAGAGGATCTAGTACGGGTCAAAACTAAGACTCTTTTGAATCAATGGGCAGGAAATTGACCACCTAAATATGCTAAGAAAATGGACCGCTGTGCAAAATATCCTGATTGTACTTTCAGCAGCAGAAGTCTCAAAATCTGTACAATGTATCACTAAATAAGAACTGCCCAAATAGAAAAAGATTAAACTCAAAAACTCTAAATTCTGTACATCAACAGTTGGACACTTGTAAAGTTAAATTAGCCCTAAATGAATATAAAATGTGGAATGCATACTAGACAATGTATCGCCTTTTCTTATAAATTTGATTTTTTATATGATTATATACAAAGCACTCCAAATTTCTATCAAAGAATTATTATAAGTAAATATACTCTTAGTAATAAATTTATAATTAGCTAAAAGTTGGCAAAAAGCCTTTTTTTTCCTCCAGCAGTTTGAAGGAATACAAGTCATAGGTCATAGGCTAACAAAGAAAAAGTAGGCTTACTTTCTGCTTAGTGGCAAATTGAAATAATTATGATTGTTCTGCCATATATGAGTGATTTATTGTTACATTATACTATCATATACCATTTAAAAAATATAGGTGTTAGGTTACTGAGTACAGATTTATATTTGATTTATAGGAAATTTTTACCTCATGGAAACTGAGCTTTTATGCCATTTTTACATATCTAATGGGACTTCCTCTACACATCTATGATATTATGATTTATAAGAAATGTATTTCTCTTATATATTTGGCCTTTGTCCATGTTTCTGGCTCATAGCTCTTAAAGCCTTGGTATTCCCTGTGATAAGAGCAATAAATGTGTCTTTTCTTTTGTTAATGAGTTTGTTTAGAAAGCCCTTAGAGAACCTAAGGATAGAAAACTGGTTGTCAGTGGAACCAGGTGATTAGAAGGTTGGAACTTCAAGTTCCACCTGGCACACATGTTCACACACATGCACACATTCAGAAAGGGAAAGCAGCTTCGAGATTGAATTCAATTGGCAATGTTCCATGATTTAATCAATTATGCCCATGAAATAAAGCCTCCGTAAAAAGCCTCCATAAAAACCCCAAAGAACAGAGCTCAAAGAGCTTCAGGTTGGTGAATATGTGGAGACCGTGCCCTTTTCATCTCTTCCATAAACTGCTTTTGAGTTCTGAGCCTCTAACAAATTAATCTAATCTGAGGATGGGGTTGTGGGAAACTCTGATTTATAGTCACTCAGTCAGAAGAACTTGCGACAGACATCGGAAGTCCAACAAAGGGGTCACTGAAACCTCCATTCTATAGCCAGTTGGTCAGAAGCACAGGTGATGACCCTGGTTTGTGACTGGCATTTGAGGTGGTGGTGGTAGTGTGTGTGAGGGTCTTCGTATCTTTCAGGACTGAGCCTTTAATCTGTGGAATCTGATATTATCTCTGAGTAGATACTGTCAGAATTGAGTTGAATTGTAAGAGAACAAGCTTATGTCTGAGCATTGCTTATTGGTGTGGGCACAAACCTTACCATGTTGACATTGGATTCAGAAAAAATCGATATCTACAATCACTACTTCTGCGAAACTTTACAGAGTGTTAGAGTAATTAATGAAAAAGAAGAGGGCAGAATATTAGTTGTGAGTCTAACTATGTAACTCTTGAGTACTTTCACATCAAATATTTTGGTTTAAAAATAATAATTTGTTTTTTTTTTTTTTTACCAGCTTAAAGCTAAGGTTAACAAGAGCAATACTGCTAGCAATAGAAATAAAATTTCAAAATGTTATTTTAACAAACATAAATTTAATCTATGACAAATTATACTTGTTTGATTTTCCTGAAGAGCAAGTCAACAAATGTTATTTTTTAAGTAAAATTCTCTTTATATATTCAAATAGCAAAAGAATATTAATTTACTCTGTATTCATCAAATGGCCTCTTGTAGAATGAATTTTGAGAAGTGGTTTCATGATTTTAAATAATTCCCAGTGTAATATTTTTAATTGCAAGTGAGCATATCAAGGTCACTTTCCTTTTGAATATATATATACATAGATATACATATATATATATATATTTCCTTTTATATATGATTTGAAATGCAAACATAAGAAACTAAATAATGAAAAGACTAGAATTCTTGAAAATCATTATAAGTTTAGTAAACCACAGAGATTAGAAGTTCAAAAGCAAATAAACTTTAAGATTTCTGGTAGAGAATTATCTGCTGATTAGATGTTATTAAATATCAAAAACTGAACATTTAAAGGATGAAAAACAGATAAATAGATCAATTATTTGGTAGCTATGTAGGAGATAAACTTAGTTATACAGAAAACAGATGAGAAATTTTGCGGATGTTTATAAGAACCTATATTTACTCTAGTCCCAATAATGCCCACTTGCCAGAACATGGCAAATTAGAAGAAAGAAATTAAACATATTCGAAGGCACATTTACATCAATAAAAATGCTTTCTGAATGCAAGGCAGGTGACAAAAATAAGAGAAAAAGCCAATCCCTGAACTCAGAAAACACACCAATTTGTATGAATATATTATAGCCAAAATAGATTCCAGAGTAGAAATTCTTTCAGATTTTGCTCTGAATCTGCTAAAGGCAATATCCCAATCTATCTCTATTACTAGATATAATAAGTTTACATTAATTACCTGTGTACAATCATTTTTATTTAAATATTTTTAAATTTGTTTTAGTTTTGAATATATATTATTCAGGTATCTTCTCCCTTTTGTATTCCTTATTTGTGCTTATTGCAATATGCTTGGAATAAGACCTTCCTGGGATTGTTCTTGCTTGAGATGCATTTCTCAAGAAATGAGAGCCAATATTAGTTTGTCACATGAGGGATATAGGAAGCTTTGTATTGGAGAGGAAAAAGGAGTCATCTAGATTTTCATTATATTCAGGCCAACTCATCAAGAAGCAAAGGGTTCTACTTAAGTTTGTATATTTGACTCTCATTGGTTTAATGACATATTTTCTCATAAATTAGAGAAAGTGACAAGAGTCATTTAAGATAGTGAGTAGGATTCCAGGTCTTTTTCCATTAAAGATTTAGTTCTCTATAACTAAATAATACTATTAGGTAGCTAGTCAGATATGAGAAACAGGGGAACAAAGAAACCACCCAAAGAATGCCTTTTTGATAAGGAATCTCTCCTGCATCCCCAGAGACAAAGGATAGGGGGGCCATAATCTATAGTTGCTTTAATCCGGCCACAGATATGTGCAGAATGCACAACCCTAACTTGTCCACAACCTCAGCTTCATTCTAACATCATTATAATACCATATTTATGCCCAGAAGTTCATGAATCTATTTAAAACAGATTGAATTCTGGGTAAGCACATGTGTACTAGGCAAAGAGTTATATAGCAGCCAAGTGTCAATCAGAATGACCTCATGTGCCAGTCACCTAGGAACACCTTTGTAATCACTCATCATGGCCCCAGTATAATACAGGCTTTCCCACTTCTGAGCTGTTATAGTTCTCTTAGCTGAAAACCCACTCCACTCTCGGGATGTACTCTGTCTTTTTTCTCTTATCTTTTCACCTCCCAAATTCCACAGGGCTGAAGTCTTCCTTAGCATGGGCCCTCTCTTTCTAAAATATACTTTTAATAAATCTTACTTTTCCTAAATCTCACTGACCTGTAATTCTTTGTTGTATCAGTGGGGAAGAACTGAGGAAAATGCTAATTGCACTGCTGAGTCGTTACTCCCACCCTATGCCTCTGGGGCAGTACCAGTGTTCAAATTGCCCCCCAAATGGTAACAATACTATTTTGGGTTAAAGCTCAGGATAGTAATGATGTTTATAATGCTCTAAGCTATATAGAAATTTTTATTATTTTTAGTCTATGTTTTCAGGAATTAAGATACATCGTTATTAAGAATAGTTAATATTTACATAGTGATTAAGAACATAAATGGTGAAGCCAGAAGCCTTAGAATAGAATCTCAGCTCTGCCACTTATTTAGCTGAATAACCATGGCCAAGTAATTAACATCTGTGTACCTCACTTTTCTTACTTATAATATGAACATAGTAATAGTATGAACCTCACAGGCTTATGCTGAGCATAAAAATAGTTAACAACATACAAAACACCTAGAGGAGTCCTTTTCTCTATCATATTATTATGTATTAGCTCTTATAGCAAACTATTCAAGATTGCTTGACCCATTTTAGCTACTGATTTACATCATTTACATAGCCAACTTTTTTATTAATAAACTCATCTTTCCAAAATAACCTAAACTAAAGTGATAATAATTTGAGAAAGGAAAGTTGAACTCTCCCAACTGCTGTATTAATGACTGTATGGTGGAAGATCTTTTATTTTTTAAATCGTTTAAAAGATATATGAAGGTGAGAATAAGGTTAAATCAAAACAAGAAAGCTATTTGAGCTTTTGTTTGCCATATCTTGTGCTAAATGCTTAGCAAATATTTAATCCTTACAACAAACTTAGTTATTAAGATGAACTATTGAGGCACATTGTGCTTTGCTTTAGTTTTTGTAAGGCTCAGTCTACATGTGGTATCTCCAAGCTAGAATGTAGCTTTCCACTTGAGAGCCTGAGAGTGTTTACTATTTCTCTTCTTCCTCCTCTGACAGTCTGAAAACACTCAGGACCATGATGCCATGGAAAACTTCACTCTAATTTCCATTCACTTTCTGTTTCTTTTTTTTTTTTTTTTTTTTTTTTTTTTTTTTTCCTCTACAGCTAGAGGATTCAACAACACATTAGACTCACTTCTCTGTGCCCCGCTTCTCCCTAGGATTTTGGCCACACAGGTTCTAGCTACCTCGGCAGTCTTAAACTCTGATTTTATTTTCTTTTGGCTAACATTTGTATTTCCAGTTGTTCCATTGGCTTCTCTATCAGATGAAACTCTTTGCCTTTTTTTTTTTTTGCCACTTCCTCTATATTAAAAATCAAATATTTCGAGAGCTCAATTTTATATAAATAATCTAATTTAACCTTTCTAACTACGGCATAACTTAAAAAGATTACTTTCATTTTATAAATGTAAACCTTGAGACTTAAACCTGGAATCTGCTGAAAATGACACATGTAGAATTGAAGACAGCTATTGCTCTAAACTCCACACGCAGGTCACTAACTAGACATGCCTCCCAGATATAAATTAAAATAAATGGAGAAAAATTTGGTGATGGAAATGTAAATAGGAATTAAATTTATGAAGGTGCTAATTAATTTTTACTTCTTCAAACATTACGATATATTGTTCTCTAATTAAAAGAGGTAGGAGTTAAAGTGTTTTTGAATTTAAAATATTTAACCTATTTTTAAAATTATAGGTATAAACTCTGCCAGTAAACAATTTTTGTAGAAGACATTTTAATATAGTTGACATAAATAGAAAATAATAGAATCACATTATTAGAAGGGAAAGTAACCTATAGATCTCATGAAAATTTTTATAACAGTCCACCTTAACTGGTGGTCACTGCACCTTTGTACCATCTCTTGACATTCCATTTTAGAACAAATTTATTTTGGGCAGCAAATAAATCTATATTTGTTTCTATTGTTTTTGTTTGTTTGTTATAGAGACAGATTTTGATGAATAAATATATTGGAGAAGTGCATACACATGTGAGAAATATAAAAGCAAGCAAAATGTATTAAAAGGTTAAGATTAGCTCCAGAATAATAGGGTGATAATTTTAACCAGGAAAAAAAAAAAAAAAACAGAGACTCAGTAGGGGAAGTGATAATGCTATGCAGTTGTGGTTAAGATTATAATGCAGTAAGCAAAGAAGTAATTCTATGCTGGAATTTCAAAGAAAACGAAACAATAAGATGGGTTTTTGTGAAATATTATACAAGAGTAGTTGGTTGTTAAGTTTTGAATCAACAGATCTTCAAACTTTTTCTATAAAATATATAAAATGCTAACAAGAATACTAATATAAATCCATTAAATAATTATAATAACCTTAATAACATATCTATTATCAGCCTTGTTTTAGCTAAAACTGTACCATTAACTTGGATTTTGAAGGATGTGGGGAAAAAGATTTAAATTTAATAAGGTTTTGTATAACTAATACTTATTATAACCAATATTTTTTTCCATATTTCCTGTGTTTGCATAAAACAAATCACCAAACCACACAAAAACTACAGTAATTTAAAGCCACTGAACATTTTAAAATCTTCATTTTACTTGAGTTCTTGTTATTTGCCATGGTTAGTAACTCCTCAAAAATCTCTTTTTCCAGTCTGAGCACCACTCACTCCTGGTATTTCTGCCACATCTCAGACCACTTATTCTATTCGGTCTCCTTTTTCCCCTCTGAGCTTTCTACCTGGTCCTTAGAAATCTATTTTAGATCCTCTTCTGCACTCAGTTAACAATGTCTTTGTTGTAAATATTTCACTCTCAGATGTTTAAAAGTTTATTTTAAGAGCCATTTTTTCTCATGTAATGATTTAGAGAGCCAGTATCTGGAATCAGCTGGATTTGAGTACAATTACTGAATTAGTAAGTATGTGAGTTGAGTTACTTAACATCCTATGTGTAAAAACAAACAAACAAACAAACAAATAAATAAATAAAAAGAGAAAAAAAAGAGTTGTTATTGTAAGAGGAAGACCTCTTTTCTTTCCTTAGGAAAGAAAACCATTATGTTTGGTCAGATTCTAAGACAATAACTAGACCATGACTATGTGTGAGTTAGAACACGAAGTACATGGATGACCTTTCTGCATACTTCTCTCCAAGTTAAAGCAAAGGCCAACTCATCTTGCTTTTTTTGTTCACTTCATTTCTACACATAGAGAGAAACAGGAGTGATCCTGCCTCATGTTTCTTTGGCTTTCTCTTGGTCTATCAGTCATATTATAACTTATTAGAGAGTCTCTACTTTTACCTAATCTTACATTACCAGTATAATCCCACATTTAATTTAAAAAAAAATCTTGCTTAAAATTGGCATGCTTTATGTGTATACATCTATCTTACCAGTGAATGCAAAAATGGTTATAACTGGGATAAGGGAGAATTCAGGCATTCTAATGTGTCTGAACAAAGTACTAAATTATAGTGGCAGACCTTAAAAACAAATAATAGTAGCACTTGTTTTACCAGTTTATGTTGGCAATTAAACTATATACCTTGCATAAAACACAACATATGCTGTATTATTTTATCACCAAGTTTGCTAATTTATGAATGAATTCATTTTTCATATTTTATTTATAAAATTATTTAAAAAATAAAGAGAGAAAATATATATTGTGACAAATGTCTAGGACACTCTGATATTCAGAAGTCTAAAGGATATAGGGATCCAACCAAGGAAATTGGCAGGGAGGATAATTGATGCCATTGCTGACCAGAACAAAATACAACTTCAGATTGTGTAAAGAGAAGTGGATAAAATACAGATTCAGGTATATTTAAGAGAGAAGGCTTTGAAATAAATTATTAACAAAAAGGATAGACAGATATATTTAAATTTTGCTGTAAAAGTTTAGCAGAGAATAGGGTAGTAGCTGTAGGACAATATAAAATCAAAGGAGAGTTTTTTGGGGTTTGTTTGTTTTGTTTTTTAAGAGGGTAGATACAAAGAGAGAAAGTAAGCAAAAAGAACACAACTGATTCCCATGGCCCTAACTGGCCCACAAAGACTGACAGACACTCAAAAATGTACTAATAATACTCAAATACAGACTCTTATTTTGGTGCAGTGGATAAATGTGGATGTAGTTGTACTTCCTATCTACCACTCTTTCAACTCCCATTATTTCTATTTTTATTTTTAATATTCTCAAGGCTATATATTCTTATTTTCTAGATATTAATATTGCTATTTTCATTGTTGATATTTTGCTGGGGTTAGTACTGACATTGGCAATGCCAGTACTAATGTTGAACCGTGGCTTGACTTCTGTGTCTCTGTCTTTCATTGTTTATTCAAAATAAAGAAGTTAACAAGCCCAACTAAGTATCCACAGTCATCCTAACTAGCTATGGTACTCCAGAACAATTCCTGTGGGGTCGTGTACTTGCTTTTGTGATCAGGAATAGGATTTTTTCTTTATAGGCTTATCTCATCTATAAAATGTCACATCAGAAGCAAAGTCTTATTTTTCGTAGGTTTGATTGCTTTAAAATTCCTCTCCTTGGAAGTGAAGCTTTATTCTTTGCCTCAATTGTTTTAGATTGCATAAATAGATAAATTCTATAGCAGTAGTAGCTAATTCAGTCTTGGGGTCTGATCAGCTGTTGTTATTTTTCTTTCTTGTCATAGTACTTACAGCTCTTAAACAATTTTTTATTAATTTCTCTTTTCTAATTTGAGAAAATCCCCCTCTCATTCAAACTTCACATACAATTTATCCTATAAATACTATTCCTTAGTATTTCTCAAAAACTCGTGGCTCTGTACTGTCATGGCTTCCATTCTAGCTCAGTTAACATTAAGACTCACCTGTCTGTGACTATACATATTCTTATTGCTCTGTGATTCAACTTTTACTTCAAGTTGAGAATTTCTTTTTAGAACATAACTACCTTCATGTCATATCTGCTCAAAACTTTCATACTGCTTTTACTATAAATTCAATTTTTTTAAAATCTTAAAAATTCTGCCTACTTTTCTACCTCCATTTTCTCACCATCTCTTTACTTCTATTTTTATCAGTTCTGAAATCCTTTTATATCTCTAAAACACCAATGAATACCAGTGTTTATCTTAACCCACAAGCCCTTCCTTCATAATCCAAGAAAACTCTTTCCATTCTTATTCTTTTATGTAGTCAACTTTTATTCATAATTCAAGTCACAATTCAAATATCTTTTTTTATTTTTATTTTTTTGTGGGAAGGAGAATTTAGATTCAAAGTAACTTTTTAACATTCCCTTAGCAGTCTATAATATTTATTATTACAACTATTTAATTTGTTTTATGTGTATTTTTTTTTACCCCAAATTTAAGTTACATTGAAGAAAGAATTCTTCTGGCATCTAGCTCTGCTCTTGGCACAGAATGGCTAATATGTAATCACTGACTGAATGAATACACAAGTGTGTCAATAAGTAAAATATCTTAAAATTATTTTTCATGGTATGAAAATCAGTTATCTTTTCCCCTCTGGTTAGGTGAGTCTAGGAAAGAGTGTTAATTGTCAAGAGAAAAGAAAAATCACAGAATAACATGAAAACTGTTATATTGCTTTCAGAAACAATGGTTGACCTGAAAGTAAATCTTTATTAAATCCAAGACAATATCAGTTTCTCAAAATTCACAGGGAAAAATACTTCAGTTATATAGAGAGATGAAGGTAAGTATTTAAATTCATAGGCAACATATTGAATATATAAATAATGCTCTGAAGTGTTAAATACTTCATGTAAATTACTGCTCATATTTCACAGCACAATACCAAAAGTGCATTACTGTCTGCAACTTGTAGATGATCAAAATGATGCCTAAGCAAAGATAACTAATAATTACCAAGCAAAACTATTCATTACTTGGTCAGTCTAATTTCAAAGCCCATGACTGAAATATAGAAATCATTTTTTTCTTTATGATAAGTTTCTAGGAGTATAGATTCTTGGTACTCAAATGAAATGCAATTTGAGACAAATTTTTGCTTTTGTTTTAATTAGGAAAACTGATACAGTAACCTTTTCCATTACCTGAGTGGAATTTACTAATTTCATTTCTAATCGTTGTTCCAATGCAGGTGATTTTTTTCCTGTCTGTATTCAGGGAAGAAATACAGGGTTATCTTAATATTTTGGCTAAGGTGAAGAATAAAACTTTGGTACTTTATAGAGAAGGAATTTCCATCACATGAAGTTGAGTGCTGTCTCTTCTTTATGGCCGCAGATGACTCCCTCTCCCCCAATAGAGAGGGGCTGCATATACTCCCCAATTATCTATCCCAGTAACTCATGCAGATATGTAACTCCTCTGATTTGCTGAATTCATGTTTGTTTTTTTAAATAATTAGAAATGTAAAACACGATGTCTGCCCTTGGGATAAAACCTGTAGTGAGTCCAAATGTTCTCTGGATCATGAATGCCTCTTTACAGAATAGTAAGACTTCATCTTACCTTAACAATGCTTTCACATAAAACCTACTCAGTCTCTACACTTAATATTGAGATGCTGTCTGTCTTCTTCCTTAATAGATGCATGACATATACAGAGATACAGATGTGATGGAGTCAAGTTTACTGCGACATTATTTATGCCTTATTTACACATCATGTCTTATTTAAATGCTTTTTCTATTTCCTATGTGCTGTAATTTACACACATTTACACATGAAGTCTCAGAAGTGCTTTGCATCTGCTTTGGCTCCATATGAAAAACACTTATTTTCTTATTATGTTTGGAATAAAGATAATCATTTTTCAGACTGGGTTTAACTAAGTCATCGTTATTTCTCATGGTTGCTGCTAAACCTGGTATAAAGATACAGAAATCATTTTTATTATTTTTTTTAGAATAAAGAATTCGAAATTTCAAAATTCGAAGTCTTAGGGTAATATTATTTCTTTAGATCAATTTTGGGGAGGATGAGGAAAATAATGATTTTAAGCTGCTGAGCATACTGGCTCCAAATTATTTATTTACCTAAATGTTTATTTTAGTATTTAAGCTTTTTAAGATATATGCGGCAAGACTGCAACTTTTATTCACATTACACTAAGATGTGTAAAATAAAGATAGCTTCTCTATGCCTAAAATTATGCTAATCTTCTTATGAGCCAGAACATGGCTATTTGGAACATGAAAACAAATATAATTCTTTGAACTTTACAATAACAGGCTCTTATTGCCTACTAGGTTAAATAGTTTCTTATTGATGGATTCATCTCTTTTAGGTAAAAGCTTTGTCACAGACTTAACCATCCTCCTCTGGAAAATTTTTTTGTTTGTTTCTGTTTGCTTTTACTTTCTTTTTAATTAAGAGATTAAGCATCTGGCAGTGGAAGAAGACAAAGACAATGAATTCCTATCGTATCTTCTAATTGGTTCAGTCTTTATTACAAAATGGTGCATATAATCATCTTTTTGGACTGGTGATCTCTGAATTATGAGTCATCTCATCTAGTCTTTTGGAGTGTTATATTAAACTCGATCACTGGCATCCCTGGCCTTGATGCTTGTCTTCATCTTGGTTTCTCTATATGTGACATATTCGTTATGCATTAGAGTTTTACTGGGCACTGATTCTGATCTCACCTCATTATATACCCTCACCAGGGCTTCCTAGATTTTTGAAGCCTATTGTTGTTTCACATAGTCCTTCAGAAAGCCAGAATTACTGTCTCAGTCTTATCTATCTATCCATGTCTTCCCATCATTTTGACACAATTCTCACCCACTCAGGCTGGTTGTTCCCTGCAAGTGTCTCCAGAAAGCTTGGCATATCCACAAGATAACAAGCAAGGAGTTATGCACTTAGTACTCCCTCTCCCTCATCCAAACATTGCTGAGCTTCCTGTATTTCTTTTCAGAATCCCAAGTACAGAAGCTAGGAGAGGTGGATCTGATCTCTCCTGCTAACTCTGTTTCTCTTCTTCCTATAAACCATCCTGGTCAGAAAGTTTTATCTCTGTCCTTTTTATATCATTTCTACCTCCTTCTCTAAGTGTGATTTATCTTTTCATCTAATTTTGTGCCATCATAGCAGATGGAATTCAGTGTAATAATGAAGAGCAAAGAATTTTGAGCCAGTTTGCCTAGGTTTGAATTCTAGCTCCATCATTTATTAGACATCAGTTTGGTCAAACTACTTAACTATGCCTCAATTTTCTTGTAGTATCTACTTCATCAGGATATGAAAGATGAAATTAGTTAATATAAAGGCTCAACATGATGCCTTGCACGTGAGCACTAAGTATATTTGAGCACTTATTAATGTAAATTTCATTAATTATTATTAAAAGGTCATTTAAATCTTTGCATTTCCTTTGAAGGATTCCCCCTTGCACTTAGTTTTCTCTCATACTTTTCAAAGTATTTAGAAGTTCCACCCTTAACCACCCCAAACTCACCCATATATAGTGATAAAACCTCTTTAATCCAGGAAAAACATTAATATATCTTGTTTAGCTGCATAAGACTTATGATCATTTTTATGTAAGTGCATTTTTTTTTAAATTTGGAAACTATTAAAATCAGATCTATTTTTATAGAAGAAAAAATGCTTTCTCCAAGATCACACAATAGATTGGCATTTCTTCATTTTGTTTTCAGTACCTATCATGAACAAAAATTTAGGTTGTCACTGTTCTTTTAAGTGATAAAAATAGCATTTTGCAAACAAAACATAATTCAATGAACCATTAGTGCCTCTGAAACTGAATAAGTCAGTTACCATGAATTCATTATGTGAAGAAAAATTACTAACATCACGCAAAACCTCTGAATTTGTATGCATTAAAATTATTGTTTTAGATATGGTGGGGAAGGAATGATAGAAATTAATCTTTTTTATTAATATGATATTCAAAAAATTGAACATTTTACTCATTTTCAAGACTAACATATCATATCTAACACATTTATTTTTGTCCTTCATGGTGAGTTACATTTCATCTTTTGGGTTATTGGCACAAGGAAAAAGAGATAGTCTTGCTGAAGGCCATTAATAGTTTCATATATCAGTTTTTGACTGTGACTCAGAATCTCCATTGCATAAGTTCAATTTCTGATTGTTTAGTATTATTCATACATTTGTTGCACAGTTCAGAGAGGTCTATATATGTTCTCCATCCATCATAGAAGATTACTTGAAAAGATCATTCTTCTCATGAAATTGACATCAAATGTTTCCTGAAATATTTTAAATGTGATGAATACCTTTTATATCATAGAAGTACTTATAAAATATAGTAATATATATTGTGATATTAGCCAAGTGCCAATCTCCCTTGACTCATTTTATTTATGTATACAGCTATACATAGTATTCACTATAATTACATACTGAGTAGATTATGAATGTTTTAGAAAAACTTTCTTTCAGAAAATGTTATATTTCATGTACCCAAGTTATAAAAAGCAGAATTTGACTTTTACTAACTATAGTAATTTAAAAACAGGTCAGCAAATAGAGGAAGAACACTTTTATTTTCTGTATTGCTCTGTCTATTCTCAGTAAACAGCACATTTTCTTCTGCACTGCTATCATCATTGATGTTGCAGGAAGTGAACTGGATTTTATAATCTATGTAAAAGAAGAGATATTATTGTTTGGACTTTCATGGCAATTGTCATGGGAAACACCTTACTATTGTATATGTTTCTGAGCATGTGAACAATATATTTTATCTGTTCTAATTATTTTTCCATTGTATTTTCAAATTTGTTGTTTTGAATCTATTATATACTAAGTTGAAAATTCATTTTCAAATAGACGGAATCTACCAGAAAATAAGAAATAGAAACATATTTATGATTATTTTAAAGTCTGCCATTTAACATGTTATATACCAATACTGTTTCTGAAGACTTAAGGACACTCAGCTTTTATAAGTCTATAGTATTTGATTCATAAGCAAGAATATTTTATAGAAGTTTGAAAATTGTATCAGTAAAAATAAGCTATGCGGTTTTAATTTTTTTTCTGATTTTACAGTAAGTGATTGCTCCACTTATCTTTTTATCAATGACTGTGGTTGCTAAATGCATATCTGGTTTAATATGAAATGATCAAGTGTTTTTGATAATGTATGGATCTTTATAAAAGGTAGTTTAAGTAGTGAAGACTTCTATTTAGACTCTTAAAATATATTACAAAAAGTTACAGAAAATCTCTTTTAAACATTCTTTTATTAATAGCATTAACCTGTTAGAAATAACTAAACTGTCGTAGATTTACTCACATTTGATGTGGCAAATTACCTTTTTGTGTTGTCATTTACTTGTTTATTCACCACATTCCCTGTAAAATGGGTATAATAACTAGAGGTTTTATTAGATTTATAGTCTAATTTTGGAGACAAGAATAATAATGATTGCATGTGAAACCTATTGTGCTAAATTATAAAGCACAGATTGTTAGTTATTCCACTTTTATTAATGTAAACATTGATCAGTGGATAGAGTGCTATCGGCCTAATTACTCCACTATAAAATTCTTCACCATACTTTCACCTAATAATTTAGTATCATTTTGATCATTACTTAGATTTATTGTTGTATTATAAACTGCAAAATGTTAATATTCTATTTTTTCTTCTGAATTTATTAGATAAATTTTTCTGTAAAGAAAAATTTTCCTCCTTAAATATCTGGTTATATTGAAATAAAATCTGTAAAGGTAAATGGGATAATAATTGCTCTTAGACAAAATGGCTTAATTTTTCTTACCACTTGTCCCTAGTTATTTAGGTGACTACTTAATATCACAGTTCAGTGTTTCTAGGCACATAGCCAGATTACAAGTCCAGCTATAAATTTTTAACTTTATTTTTCTCCAAGCTGAATATATTTAAATAGTATTTAATTGAATTAATTAGAAAATTACCACTTAGTTTAAATAACATAATTGTTCTGAGCATGTGTTACTAGGAATAGGAAAACAGAAATCAAACTCAGAATGTTGAAGTGTTGTTAAAAGAATTATAAAGTTATATATATAGATAAATAGTAGATGAAGCTATTTTGCATATGAACTTTAAGTGTACCTCAGAGCAAGAATTCATAACTAAAAGATATGATTAATTTTTGCATGTCATTTTTCAGAAAGTATAATTTATTTCTATAAAAATTAATATTTATAACTAAAAGTAGAGTTCTTTTTATTTTGAGAGCCATGTATATTAAATATGTCATTCAAAATGTGTTATATTTGAAAATATAAAATGCTTTGTGAAGATGTATTTTTAATTTACAAAACTAGAATTGTTCTATAGATATAGTCAATATCTTTGCACTCAAAACTATGTTTTTAAAGTCTACCTGTTTTATTGCTTCTACAATCAATTTACTATTTTAGATGGCTTCATAATACTATAATACTCCTTTGATTTACTAAACCATTGCTAATTTTATACATCCAGTATTAAGCACCTAGGTTACCTCCAATTCCTCAATGACACTTGTGAGAAGAACATCTTTATGCAACTTTCTTTCTGAGCCTATGCGACAGTTACACTGAGATATAATCAAAGTGAGGTTATAAGGTACTGATTTATGGAATATTAACATATTTAATTTTCTTAGCTGCTCTTTCTTTTATATAGCCTCACCAATAGTACATGCCAATTCCATTTCTCTATATCATTACCGTCACTTGGAATTTTCCAAGTTTTTTAACTTTTTTATCTAGAGATGAGTTTATATCTCATGTTTTCTAATAAGATTGAATATGTCTTCATAGTAACTATTACTTCCTCTTTGCTTTTTTTAATTTAAATTTAGCCTAATCTCCAATATTTATGAAAACATTATGAAGCAATTGTTCAAATTTGTATACAATCCTACTTTAAATGTCATAATTACTTATTTAGTGTTTCTTGATTTTCAAGATTTTTTAATTTATTTCCTGTTACGCATAATGCTCTGATGAATAGTTTTATATTAGTTCTTTTCCTATTTCTAAATATTTTTTTAGGGAGGAAATTATATAATTTGCTTACTATTTGCATTTTAAAAATTTTATACACGTTATATGTACACATTCAGAGATGTTGCATTCATTTATAGTTATGTCTTTATTGTTGGAGTTTTTGTCTCATGGAATTTGTCAATTTCTGTAAGTCATAATTAGAGAAGATAAAAGTTATAATTATGTTTTTATATTTTCAATAAAATTTCTTGGACAACTTTTCTCATTTGTGATTATCCAAGAAAATCCAATGTTCTTCCCAAAATGTCCAAAATATTCCAGCAAAAATGTGTTTTACATGCCAATCTGGGCAAACATTCTCTTCTCTGTTTACTAAATAAAATACATTTTAATTAAAATGAAAACATTATTTTTCTTTATAGTTTTATACTTCTCTTGTAAAGAGGAAAGATTTTTGCTTACTGGAGTAGAGACTATTTTAACTGATAAAACAAAAGACTAACAAATGATTGGGCTGGTGTCAGTCTATTCCATGAGGTAGCTTATGGAGAGTGCCATGTCTGGAGCTCTGAAGTTAAGAGAACTGGTGAACACAGGAAACTATGTCATACTGGATTCATTAAGGTAAATTGTAGAATATAAAACATTAGGACAAAAAAAGTTTCTTAACTTTATACACTCATTGGATGATGCTGAAGAATTTTAGTTTTATTTTTGAACAGGAAAGACTAATTTAGCTCTTTACTTTAATTTGCCTTTGATTATTGTTTTCACTTTTAAAATCCAGTAGTGTTTGTTCACTCCTGATCTCATCCATTAATATTAGGTGCATGACATTTTCCTACACCAAAGACAGTCTGAAAAGTTACAGAAACCTCTCCCCTGGTCTTGACTGCTAAACTTTCTATATAATAGTAAAATCCAATTCATCAAGTTTCTTATAAAGAATTATCAAGCATAAAGAATCTTTTATATTGTTTTGAAATGAAGATACCACCAAAAAAAGAGGAGAGGCAGAAATCCAATTCTGAAAACAAAAAAAATAACAGTATTGTTATGAAATGGCAATTTTGTAATAATTTAATTTTGACTTGAAGAATTAAGACATTTATTTAAAAATTATTTTAATGGGAAAAAATTAAAGGGAAGTTGTTTAATACTTGCTTATTGTATACTATATTTCATTTAACAGTCATAGTTGAGGAAGTTGCTAATAAAATCCTTATTTTACAGATAAAAAAATAGAACACAAAAGATCTTATTCAATCAGCCCAGTACTAAAAGATAGAGTCTCCCAAAGTTTCTGGCTGCAAATTTGAACACTAATCTCTAGGTTACATAATTGATTATAGAAAACTCTTTAAGAACCTAAGTAACTTTATTTTATGAATATTCTTTTTTAATTATTTTATTTTTTAAATTAGTTTCAAGTATATAGTTCATTGGTTAGACATTTATACAGTTAGTAAAATGATCCCCGCAATTGCTCTCTCCCTCCCCTGGCCCTCCACCTAGCCAAAATATTAATGCTAACTGCATTCCCTATGCCGTTCTCTGCATCCCTGTGACCATCCATCAGCTACTAATTTGTGCTTCTTTAATCCTTCACCCATTCCCCTAGCCCTCAAAAACCCCTTTCCCCTCTGTCCGTCACCAAATTGTCCACTATATTTGTGAGTATGTTTCTGATTAGTTTGTTCTTTTTATTCCTTAACTTCCACATATAAGTGAAATCATATAGTGTTTATCTTTGTCTGACTTAAATACCATCTAGATTCATCACAGCAATATCTTTTTCCATCCTTTTTCTTTTCATATGTGGGTGCTTGTTTTCTTATCCTTCTAGCCACTCCATCCCTTGGTTGGATCACTTAATCCTTTTCCATTTAAAGTACTTATTGATAGGAATGTAGTTGTTACCAGTCTTTATTGCTGTTTTTGATACACGTTTTTTCATTTTAAAGAAGTTCCTCCAACATTTCCTGTAATTCTGGCTTGATGGTGATAAATTCCTTTAGTTTATTTTTGTCTGTGAAGCTTTTTATCTGTCCTTCAACTCTAAATGATAGCTTTCCTGGATAAATTATTCTTGGTTGTATATCTCGTGTCCTCATCCTTTCAAATATTTTTTGCCAAGCCCTTCTGTACTGCATAGTCTCTCTTGAGAAATCAGCTGCCAGTTGTATGGGTGTTTAGTGTCCTAATAATGAAATATTATTCTTTTATTCTCTCTGAAATGGTAACATTATTTTTCAATAAAATCTGTGTCGGCAGTTTCTGTTTCCCCCAAAATCAATAAAAACAATCACTTTTCTTTTTAAAAATTTGTTTGAGATTAAGATGTAAAAAAAATTTTCACTTTGCATATGACTAGAACAGGAATAAAACTGAGAAGTGATGTTTTAAGGACATAGACTTAATTTTAATGCCAATTTATGAATTCGTCACTTTAAATTATCACAGATTTATAAATTCAATAGCAGGGTAATAATTATTTTTTATCATATCTTCTCTAAAAAAATTGAATTTTTTATGACCAGCCTAAGTTAATTCTTCAACTAAGTGGAATTCTTATAAACTTGATATAAATAAATATCCTACAATATTTCTGAAACAGTAAAAACTTCCATTGGTCATGAGAAATACATAGTAGTATTCAACCAGGTTTATTCTTGCTTGTATCCTGAAGAGTCTCAACACTGGTTTTCCATATAAAAGCTATTAATCTATTCAACCTATTATATCTATTAAACCAATTTATTAAACTATTGCACCAATAGCAAAGGATGAAATAGTTTTATAACATTTATATTGCATAAAATAGGGTACAGTTTTTAACAACCCAGAAGATATATTCTTTCTATTATTATACAAGACAGCATCAACATATGCTTTTTTAATTTTAAAATACTTCCACTAACTTAAATGTTTTTGACTCTTACATTTATTTAGTTGATAACACTTGTTAGGTCATGAGTGTCATGAATTTAACTTCAAAAAGTAGCTTACTTTCCTTAATAATTTGAGAACACTTTTTTTTTTAATTTATTGGGGTAATGTTAGTTAATACAATTATATAATTTTCAGGTGTACATTATAATTTGACATCTGAATATTCTATTGTGTGTTTACCACCCAAAGTCCAGTTTCCTTCAGCTACCATGTATTTGATCCTTTTTACCTATTTCAGTCTCCCACCACCCTCTTTATTTGACCTCTTTTAACCATCTACCTATCCCCTCTTCCCATACCACCTATGCTCCGGTAACCACAAGTCTATAGTTCATGTCCATAAGTGTCTGTTTGTCCTGTTCATTTGTTGCTTTTAGGTTTATATCCCACATATAAGTGATATAATGTGATTTTCAGCTTTTTCAGTCTGGCTTATTTTGCTTAGCATGATTATCTCCATGTTGTCGCAAATGGCAGAATTTCATCTCTTCTTATAGCTGAGTAATATTCCATTGTATATATGTATGTACTACAGCTTTTTTAGCCAATCATCTATCGTAGGACACTTCCTGGCCACTATGAATAATGTCCTGGCCACTATGAATAATGGTGCTATGAGCATTGGTGAGCAAATATCTTTTCGGATATAGGTTTTCAAGTCTTTGAGGTAAATACCCAGTATAGGAATTGCTGGATCATATGAAAGATCAATTCTTGTCTTTTTGAGGAAACTCTGTACTGTTTTTCATAGTGGCTGTACCAATTTGCCGTCTTATCAGCAGTGTATGAGGGTTCCTTTATCTCTGCATCCTCTCCAACATTTGTTATTACTTGTCCTGTTGATTATAGCCATCTATCAGGTGTGAGATGGTATCTCATTGTGGTTTTGATTTGCATTTCCCTAATAGCTAGCGATGTTCAGCATCTTTTCAAATATTTGTTGGCCATTTGTATGTTCTCTAGGGAGAAGTATCTGTTCAGGTCCTCTGCCCATTTTTTGATTAGATCATTTGTTTTTGTTGTTGTTGTTGTTGTTATTGAGTTGTAGGAGTTCTTTGTATATTTTGGATATTAGGCCTTTATCGGAGCTGTTGCTTGCAAATATATTTTCCCATTTAGATGATTGTCTCTTTACCTTGTTGAGTATTTCTTCTGTTGAGCAGAAGCTTTTTAGTTTGATGTAGTCCCATTCATTAATTTTAGCTTTTACTTCCATTGCCTTTGAGGTCAAATTCATAAAATTCTCTTTAAGTCCAAGGTCCTTGAGTTTAGTTCCTATGTTTTCTTCTATGCATTTTATTGTTTCAGATCTTATATTCAGATCCTTAATCCATTTTGAGTTAATTTTGGTGTGCGGTGATAGACAACAGTCTAGTTTCATTCTTTTGTGGATGGCTTTCCAGTTTTCCCAGCACCATTTATTGAAGAGACTTTTCTTTCTCCACTGTATGTTTTTGGCCTTTTTTGTCAAAAATTATTTTCCCTTATGAATATGGGTTTACTTCTGAGCTCTCGATTCTGCTCCACTGGTCCATGTGTGTGTTTTGCTGCCAATACCATGCTGTTTTGGTTACTGTTGCTTTGTAGTATAATTTGAAGTTGGGCAGAGTGATGCCTCCAGCTTCGTTCTTTTTTCTCAATTCAGGGTCTTTTGTGCTTCTATACAAATCTGATGATTTTTTGTTCTATTTCTTTAAAAAATGCCGATGAGACTCTGATGAGGATTGCATTGAATCTATCTAATGCTTTAGGTAATAAGGTCATTTTAACTATGTTGATTTTTTCATTCCAAGAACATGGAATATCTTTCCATTTCTTTGTATCTTCTTCGATTTCTTTTAATAAGGTCTTGTAGTTAGGTCCTTCACATGTTTCATTAAATTTATTCCTAGGTATTTTATTTCTTTTATTGCAATTGCAAAAGGAATTATTTTTTCCACTACTTTTTCTGACGCTTCATTTTAGAGTATGAGATCGCTATGGAATTTTGAACATTGATTTTGTATTCAGAGACTTTACTATATTTGTTTATTGTTTCTAGCAGTGTTCTTGTGGAGTCTTTAAGGTTTCTATATAGAGAATCATGTCATCCGCAAATAGTGACAGTTTGACTTCTTCGTTTCCTATTTGGATGCCTTTTATATCTTTCTCTTGTCTGATTGTACTTGCTAGGACCTCCAATGTTGTATTGAATAGCAGTGGCAATAGTGGACCGCCTTGTTTTGTTCCCGATCTTAGAGGGAAGGTTTTTAGTTTTTCACCATTAAGTATAATGTTGGCTTAGGGTTTCTCATAGATGGCCTTTATTATGTTAAAGTACTTTCCTTCTATACCGATTTTGTTAAGTTTTCTTATTATAAAAGAATGCTGTATCTTGTCGAAGGCTTTTTCTGCATCTATTGATATGATCATATGATTATTATTTTTTAATTTGTTTATGTAGTGTATCACATTAATCGATTTGCATATGTTGAACCATCCCTGTGCCCCTGGAATGACGCCCACTTGATCGTAGTGTATAATCTTTTTAATATGCTGCTATATTCGGTTTGCTAGTATCTTATTTAGGATTTTTGCATCTGTGTTCATGAGAGATATTGGTCTGTAGTTTTCTTTTTTGCGTGTTATCTTTACCAGGTTTTGGTATCAGAGTAATATTGGCCTCATAAAATGTGTTGGGAAGTATTGCCTCCTCTGACTTTTTTGGAAGAGTTTGAGGAGAATAGGTATTAAATCTTCTTTGAATGTTTGGTAGAATTCACTGGTGAAGCCATCTGTTCCTGGATTTTTACTTTTTGGTAGGGTTTTGATGATTGTTTCAATTTCCATACTGCTGATCAGTCTATTTAGATTTTCCAGATCTTCTTGATTCAGTCTAGAAAGATTGTATTATTCTAAGTACTGGTCCATTTCTTCTAGGTTATTAAATTTGGTGTTATAGACTTTTTCATAGTATTCTTGCATGATCCTTTGTATTTCTGCAATGTCAGTTGTAATTTCCCCTCTTTCATTCCTGATTTTGTTTATTTGTGTCCTTTCTCTCTTTTTTTTTTTTAGTGAGTCTGGCCAAGGATTTGTCAATTTTATTAACCTTCTCAAAGAACTAGCTCTTTGTTGCATTTATTTTTTTTCTTTTCTTTTCTTTTTTTCAATTTTATTTATTTCTGCTCTAATTTTGGTGGGTTTTTTTTTTTTCATTCTGCTGACTTTAGGCTTCATTTGTTCTTTCTTTTCTAGGTTTTTAAAATGAAGCTAGGTCGTTTTAAGTTAGGTCGTTTATTTGAGCTTGTTCTTGTTCTTGGAAATAGTTCTGTCATGATATGAAATTTCTTCTCATGACCACTTTTGCTTGTCCGAAAAGTTTTGATATGTTATACTATTATTAGCATTCATTTCTATATATCTCTTGATCTCTCTTTTCATTTCTTCTGTGACCCAGTTGCTCTTCAGTAGCATGTTGTTTAATCTCCATGTATTTGTGATTCTTCCTGATTTCTTTTTGCAGTTGATCTCTAGTTTCAGAATGTTATGTTCAGAGAACATGGTTAGTATGATTTCAGCCTTCATATATTTGTTGAGGCTATCTCTGTGTTCCAGTATGTGGTTGATTCTTGAAAATGTTCCATGTGCACTAGAGAAGAATGTATAAGCAGCTGTTTTGGGATGGAAGGCTTTGTAAATGTCAATTATGTCCAGTTGGTCTAATGTGTCATTTAAAGGTGTTATTTCCTTATTGATTTTCTGTTTGGATGAAAATAGTTTGTTGAGCAGATATTTCTTCTTTTATTTTTTTTAATTTTAATTTTATTTTTCAATTACAGTTGACATTCAACATTTTACTAATTTCAGGTGTACATCAGAAAGGTTAGACATTCATATAATTTACAGGTAATCCTTCTAATAAGTCTTGCATCTATCAGACATCATACATAGTTATCACAATATTGTTGACTATATTCCCTGTGCTAATCTTTATATCTCCATGACTATTTTGTAACTGCCAGTTACAAAAATTTAATTTTTAAATTTTTATATTTTTACTTTTTAAATTATAATTGAGATACAATATTATATTGGTTGTAGGGTACAACACAGTGATTAGACATGTGTGTAACTTACAAAGTGATCACTCCAATAAATCCAGTACCCATCAGACACCATACATAGTTATTAAAATATTACTGACTATATTCCCCCATATATAACTATTTTGTAACTAGCAACTTGTATCTCTTAATCTCCTTTTCCCTTCACTTATTCCTCCAATCCCCCAATCAAGCAGCCATCAAAGTACTCTCTGTATCAATGAGCTTATTTCTGTGTTTATCTTGTTCTTTAAATTCCACATACAAGTGAAATCATATGACATTTTTTTCTCTGTCTGACATACTTCACTCAGCACAATACCTTCAAGGTCCATACATGTTGTTGCAGATAACAAGATTTTATTTTCTTTTTATGGCTGAGTAATATTACATTGTATATTCTTCAACCATTCATCCACTGATGGACAACCAGATTGCCTTCATATCTTGGCTATTGTAAATAATTCTGCAATGAACATATAGATGCACATGTCCATTAAATGTAGCATTTTAGGTTTCTTTGGATAAATATCCAGATGTGGGATTATTGAGTCCTTTTTTATATCTTGTCATAGCCTTTGTTTTAAAGTCTATTTTGCCTATTTTATAATATTGCTGCCCTAAAGTTTTTGTTTGTTTGTTTGTTTGTTTGTTTGTTTGTTTTCACTTTCATGGAATATCTTTTTCACCTCTTAACTCTGTGTCTTTTGATCTGAAGTGAGTTTCTTATAGGCAGCATATGTAAGGGCCTTGTTTTCTTATTCATTCACTCAACTTATCTTTTGATTGGAGCATCATATCCATTTACAATAAAAGCAATTGTTGATAGATATGTAATTTCTGTCACTTTATTATTCTTTTTTTTTTCTTTTTCTTCTTAATGAAGTCCCTCTAACATTTCTTATAATACTGGTTTAATATTGATGAACTCCTTTAGTTTTTTTCTTGTCCTAAAAGCTCTTTATCTGTCTTTCAATTCTGAATGATAGCTTTGCTTGGTAGAGTAATCTTGGTTGTAGTTTCCTGCTCTTCATAACTTTGAATATTTTATGCCAATCTCTTCTGATCCACAAAGTTTCTCCTGAGAAATCTGTTGACAGTCTTATAGGTGCTCTCTTGTAGGTAACTAATTGCTTTTCTCTTGGTGCTTTTAAGATTCTTTCTTTGTCTTTAACCTTTGGCATTTTAATTATGATGCATCTCAGTGTGGGCCTCTTTGGGTTCATCTTTTTTGGAGACTTTGCTCTTCCTGGACTTGTATGTCTATTTCCTTTGCCAGATTAGGGAAGTTTTCCATCATTATTTCTTCAAACAAGTTTTCAATTCCTTACTCTCTCTTTCTTCTAGTACTGCTATGATGCAGATATTGGTACACTTGATGTTGTCTAGAAGCCCCTTAAACTATCTTCAATGTTTTTAATTTTTTTTCTTGCTATTATTATTGGGTGTTTTCTGCTACCTTATCTTTTATTTTTCTGATTTGATTCTCTGCTTCATCTTATATACTGTTGATTTCCTCTGATATATTCTTCATTTTGGTTATTGTATTCTTCATTTCTGACTGATTCTTTTTTATGTTTTCTATTTCCATTTTTATGTTTTCTATTTCCTTGTTAAAGTTCTGAGTTCATCTGCTCTTCCTCTAAGTTCATTGAGCGTTCATATAACAGATGATTAAACTGTGTCTGGTCGATTGCTTGTCTCCATCTTGTTTAGTTCTTTTTCTGGAGTTTTGTTCTGCTCTTTCATGTGGGACATATTTCTTTGTCTCTCCATTTAGGCTGCCTCCCTATGTTCGTTTCTATGTGTTAGGCAGGGCTCTTAAATCTCCCTATCTTAGTAGAGTATGCAGTAGGTATCCTGTGGGGCCCAGTGGTGCAGTCTTCCTGGTCTCCTGAGCTGGGTGCTCCAGGTGTGACCCTAGTGGGTTATGTGTGCCCTCTTGTTATAGTTGAGCTTTAGTTGTAATTTGCACATCAATGAGAGGAATTGACTCTCAGGTTGATTGGTTGCAAGGACTGGCTGGTAACTGCAGTGGAGGAGCTGATGTGCAGGGGCTGATCCTACAAAGCAGGATTCCCTTTACCATAATACCTGTTCTCCATTACCTTGAAATAGTATATGTATTTTATGTACTTGTATGTTTATGAAATAAAAATATTAATACAAATGTAAGCCCAGCTTCTTTGCTGTTCTGTGAAGCACTCTGACACCACTTTAGCTTAGTGAAATTGCAGTTTCTGTCAGATTCCATGTAGTTACATCTTGGTTAAAGAGCCAGAATTTTCCTACACAGAATCTTCCTGTAAGTTGTTCAAGCATTCCTTATAAAGGTAAATCAAATTGGCCAATCATTTACTATTTTTTTCTATGGTCCAGGATTTCTGAATGTCTTATTTCTTTGGTCAGGATATGTTCCCACAGACTCAGTCTGATGAAGAAAGAGCTATGTGATATCTTGATCCATAAGAGAGACAGTCCCAAAAGATTATTAATGGGCAATTCTCACAGGAGACGCTAACTTTGCTGACAGGCTCAGTTTCTTTCTCAAACTCACGAAGAGCATTTTCAGTCTCTTTTGCTATTTGTAAAGTGGACTTATTCATGTTTATGTGTTAGAGAAGAAAGGGCCCTTTATTTTACAAAGAAATTTTTTGTTGAAGACTGTGTGAGAGCATAACAGATATTATATATTTACATATATGTCATCTTTGTTAAATTCTCAATATCTGTCTCTTAGAATCACTAAATAATACCTAAAATATATCAGTGACTATTATTACCCAAAAAGTCTCAAGATTGGCAAACAAACAATAAATCAATCTAATAATCTGCAAAAAATATTTTGTTCATGGATTTTGGTATGGAAATTCTTGTATAATATTATAAAAAGTTTTTAAATAGTTCAGATTTTATTTAAAGAATTAGAATTTTAGCTTTGTTTTTCATGCAAATCTTTTAATAAAACTTACTTTTCCAAACAAAATAATTGATTTATATCAAGAATTATTCTTATCTCTATCGCAACAAAAAATAAAATTATTTAACAAATTTTCAACTAAAAAAAATCTGCCTGTCTCTCATTAACTGAAAATATAAAGATGTTTACATGTAAAAACTATGCATCTCTAAAATATATAGAAATTACTTATTCATTATGTGGGGGAACTTATATCCTCTTTGATCTGAGATAGGCTTGGTTTATGCCTGTTGTTCCCGCATAATTATTGAGTCTCCTTTTCATTTTCATAAAAGCACCATTTTGGAAAGTAAAATAATTGGTCACGCTGATTGTTCCCAACATAAAATGAAATATTTCAATTAAGTATATTTTTTCTTTTCACTGAATCTTTTCACTTCAGTATTTAAGTCATTATTTGTCATAAGTATTTTTAGTTGAAATATTACCAAAAAAAAAAAAAACACTTAAATTAAATGACTTCCTCTCTTCTTAAAGAATATATTGAAAATAATTAATTATGTCTTATTTTAATGTAGTCCTTGGATAGTATTGTTGTATTTATGTCCTTGTCCTTATTAATAAACTTGAATTTTAACCCCACAATGTTTGATATTGCTAACATTTTATTCTTAGCAATTAACCTTTATTTCTATCAACAATGTATCTACTTTTAGCAGCTGTTTTCTAATGCATTTATATTAACCAGCTTTGGCTTTATTATGTTTATCTTGAAGTTTAGGGTGACAAAAATAGAAACTTTATGTGGCAAATTTGATTTGGCAATTTTTTTACCCATGTATTTTAAAACACTTTCCTAAATATTCTGAATCTTAACATCTTCATTTGGAGAATTCAGTTATTGTTTTTAAAGTAAATTATCTGGTATTGTGTTAGCAATAAATATTGATTTGATTGCCAAATGTATTGGAGGAGAGTTTAGAAGAAATAATTAACATATTCAGATTGTGGTTCTATTTAATGAAGTATGTTGCAGTATTAGTTTTCTATCTCCTTAACCATTTTACTTGTTTTTATATTTACCTAACTAGAATGGTTGATGATGCTAAAAAAATACTTATTTATTCACCAAATTGTCACTATTAGGTGTAATGGACATAAAATGAAGATATATGGTTTCCACATTTTTAAACTTTTATAATATAATGGGAAGGAAAAGCATAAAATATTGTAAACTAATTTCACTTATTTTTGTTAAAGACCTGCTTAATGATTAACAAATGTCTATTTGTGCATGCATACATACAAACTACATAAACATACAAACATACTCCTCCCCTTTGTATGGTCTAACATTGTTTGGACAATGGGACTCTTCATCTAAATACTGTCTTAACTGATAAACTAAGCTCCATTAGGAGCTACTGTGAATATTTGAGAAGTTTCGGTAACTCGTAGTGAGTTGAAATTATAGAAAATAATATGGAATTGGAAGAAGTATTCTCAATTATAATGTCTTTATGATATGCCGTAAATAATTTGTTCCACCCAGAAAAAAATATTGTAGCTATGGGCTATTGGTCTTGACTTGGATAATCAGAGGTGTCTGTGTCTCCAGGAAGTACACTGACTGGAACCCAATAGACTGTGTAACTGACTCACAGGATTGAGGACCCAGATTAGTGATATGTCCAAATGTAAGAGTTCTTGTCCTATGGTAACTTGCAAATGTTAGTTTATAACAATTTTTTGCATACTTTCAATAAATTGTCCTGTTAATTATCAACCCATAGATTTCTATTCTGGACACCTAGCTGATATGAACAACCCAAGGTGGTATTAAATTATATAATAAAAATATGTTCAAGTATTATGAAACTATAGTGGTGAGAATGACCTTTTTTTTTTTTTTTTCTGACTGAATCACAGAAGACATTACAGAGAAGCTAATATTGTAATCTTATGAGTGCAATTCTCCAGGTAGAGAAGGAGAAACAAACATTTTAAGAGAGATGATCCTAGAGCTTGGCATATTTTAAAATATTTCTAATATTCTAATTGAGAATAATAATTTATTTGAAGCTCCATCTAATTAAAAATCTTTACACACAAATAGTGCACTATATTGGATCCAAATTGGCATTTTCAATTTAGATTCAATTTTTATTTATGTCTCTTTTGGCACTATTTCACATTAAATAGTAGTTCTGAGAAACAAAATATAGCATATTTAAAAATAAAACCTTTACTCTCTATCTTATTTAATCTTATTTGTATGTATTTCGATATAGCCAAGATCCCATTTTTGCTTTCTCTATTTATGGCCCTGAGTTTTTGCCTTTTGTTTCTATCATGTATCTTAGAATTGAGAGCAATAATAATAATATTTATTCTTATAAATATCTTTTTATTTTATTAATGTAAAGTAATAATAATTTTGTTTTGCTGCTAATAACTGGCACATCACTATTTGCTTCATTTTCTCTAAAATTATAGAATGTAATATTAGTCAAGGTGAATATACTGTGTTTTCCATATTAAAGTATATTCATTTAAAGGAAACAAAGGTCTTTTTCTGCATATACTATTCTCACTTTCTAATATAATAAAAATAAATGCAATTGTCTTCTCTATTTATTTATTTGTTTTCCTTTAGAACACTTATTTTCATTTTTATTTTCTTTACAGGGATGAGTCTAGAAATTCTTACATTTTGACTAGTTTACAAAAATACAGATAAATCTAGCTCTTCTGTTATTTTCAGTAGCCCTCATAAGCAATTTAGAAATGAATTCAGTTAGTTATGAAAACTTCAATATAGATAATTTTACTTTATTTTCAATACAGATGTATGGTAACAAGAGGAATGAGTAGAAACCAACCAATCTATCTCCTAAACCTTTTAGAAATATCCTTATCTTCATGAAGAAGTACTTTACATTATATATTTTGGACTAATTTATATTGCTCTTATATGTCATAATCTTTGGCATAGCACAAATCTTTATTCTATTGTCTTTAATTGTCCCAAACATTTTTATTCCTTTATCTTTAATGGTTCTAAACAAAAGATCAATGTGGTTTTTATTCTCCACACCTAGGATCCACCTATCAAGTCATTGCATTTACTTGTCATGTCTTTTTAATATACTTTAATATAGGTGCTTAAAGTATCTCCATCTGTGTGTATATGTGTATGTGAGTGTGTATGTCTTCAATGACATCAGTATTTTAAGAGACCAGCTGCTTTGTAGACTGTCACAATTTGAATCTGAACAATCTTTGCTCATTAGCAAATTCCCAACCAACTCATGAAAAGTTATAAGTACAGAAAATTAGAATAATATCAACCAAATCAACCTTACCTTTCATAATTCTTTACCTTAAAAATGTAGGGAGCTAAAGCTCCCAAAATTCGAAAGAGGGCATGGATTATCTCGGGAGGCCTGCTTGCATAAAAAAAAGGAAAAGGCTGGTTCTGTGGAATTCCAGGAAGAAGAAGGTTAAGTATAGAAAAAGCAAAGGGAGTGTCAAAGGGAGTGTCAAAGGGAGTGTCAAAGGGAGTGTCGATTGTACCTCGATCTTCAGGATGTTACTTTTATTATGTTATTTTGGGATACACAAAGGAACAGATTATGTATAAAAAGAAGCATAAGAAATAAACTCAGAGAGACAGTTGTGAGATCTGTTCTCCCTCCTGCACCCTGTCTGTCTTCTCTTTTTTCTCAGTCCCCGCTCCCCCATTCAGGTACCTGGTTTGACTTGGTCGGCTGGTTTCCGACAAGTGGCGCCCGAACAGGGACCTGAAAACGGGGGAAAATAGCAAGGACCCACCGCAAGACGAGTGCACTCGAGATTGGCCAAAGAAGCCGTGGGCGGTGAAGGTGAGTACCCAGGAGTTTTTGTAATATAGAAACTGAAAGAGAAAATATAATGGGCCAAGGAAATAGTCGACTGCTATTTGTACATATGCTTAAGAATATGCTTAGAGTTAGAGGAGCTAAAGTAGGTCAGCAACAGTTAATGAAGTTTTTGCAATTTATAGAAGAAGTTTGTCCCTGGTTTCCTGAGGAAGGGATAATTGATTTAGAGACATGGTTAAGAGTGGGTAAAAAGTTACAGGATTACTATGATGCCCACGGACCTACTAAGGTTCCGGCAGATACTTTTGGGCTTTGGACTTTGATTAGAGATTCTTTAGACCCTAGGCATGAAAGAGATCAGATTAAAGAACAAATGTCACCTGTACTTAAAACAGAAAGTGTTCATGAGTATGACGAATCTGAGGCTGCTGGGGTTGTGCCTTCTGCCCCTCCGATGCCTCCCCCTCCTTTCGACTCCATTTTTACTGATGATAAGGAGGAGGAGGCCGCTAGGTATCATTCACCTGATGAAAATTCAGCTCCACTTGTAGCTATTGGAGGTGTTAAACCCGCAGTACCAGATAACATTCATAAAGAAATTGATCAGCTTAAGCGCCAACTTAAGCAACTTACTGTGCAAATAAGTGGGAAACAGGGAGGCGGTAAACCGCTGCAACTACCTGCTATGGACACTCTGAGTAAAAATCTGACTTCAGAGGATTTTTTGCATCCTCTACATCCCACAGTTATAGCTGGTGTGGACCCTCCTCCACTGAAATTTAAGGGCCTAAATTCTGAAGGACAACTTATTCCTGCACTTAAGGTCCCTTATTCTGAGACTGGCTTACAGAAGGGGCTTAGAATAGCTGCAGCTAATGGAGACAATATCGGAGATTTTAAAATGGCTTTTCCAGTAATAGATCAGCATGATCAACAAGGGCAAAACATCAGGAGACATGAGCCTTTGCCTTTTAAGGTATTAAAAGAATTGAAAATGGCTTGTGCTCAATATGGAGCTACTACTCCATTTACTTTGGCTCAGGTGGAAGGACTTATGGCTTCTGCTCTGACGCCTTGGGATTGGAGAATTGTGGCAAGAGCTTGCTTATCCGATGAGGATTTTTTATTATGGGATACTTCTTTCAGAGAGCATTGTGAAAGGACTGTTAAATTAAACAAGGGAGCCAATAATGGAATTACTTATGATATGCTTGCTGGTGAAGGTCCATATAAAGAAAATGTAAACCAATTAACTTATCCTGCTGGCGCTTATGCCCAGATCAATACTGCAGCTAAAGAAGCTTGGAAATCCCTACCTTGTAGTAACAGAAAGACTGAAGAATTATCTAAGATTAGGCAAGGACCTGATGAGCCTTTTCAAGATTTTGTTGATAGATTGTTGAATGCAGCGGGTCGGCTTATCAGTGATCCCGAGGCCGAGACTATTCTAGTAAAAATATTAGCTTATGAGAATGCTAATTCTGCCTGTCAGGCCGCAATTAGACCTTTTAAAAGGAAAGGGGATCTTGGAGATTACATCCGACTTTGCTCGGACATTGGGCCCTCTTATACCCAAGGAATAGCCATTGCTGCAGCACTGCAAGGAAAATCTATTAAGCAAGTATTAACAGGTCAAGCAAAATATGGGAAAGGAAGAGAGATTAATGCTGGTGTGTGCTTTGGATGTGGAAAATCAGGCCATCAGATTCGACAGTGTCCCACTAGGGGCAATATCCCAAGGGTGCCTGGAGTGTGTCCAAAATGTGGAAAAGGAAAGCATTGGGCACGAGATTGTAAATCTAAGACCAATGTAGCGGGCCAATTTAGTCAGGGAAACGGACGGAGGGGCCCGCCCCGGGCCCCTGCACAATGTTACGGGGCAATGCAAACTTTCATCCCTCAGCAGGGAAATCCCCAGGGAGGTCTGTTACAGAACTTTTCCGAGCAACCTCAGGCAGCGCAGGACTGGACCTCAGTTCCTCCACCTACGCAGTCCTAACCCCTGAAATGGGAATTCAAGCCCTACCTACAGGAGTGTGGGGGCCTCTCCCATCAAGAACATTAGGATTGCTATTAGGAAGAAGTAGTACTACCATGCAAGGAATTATTGTTCATCCTGGCATAATTGATGCTGATTACACAGGAGAAATAAAAATTATGACTGGGTCCCCTTCTAAAATTTCTGCAATTCAAGCGAGACAATGAATAGCACAGCTTATTATCCTGCCAGCAAATCCAATTGATCATGCTAAGAGTAGTAAACAAAGGGGTACACAAGGCTTTGGCTCATCTGATCTCTATTGGATCCAAGCTATTGGGTCAAAGAGACCCGAACTCAAGTTAAAAATTTGAGGAAAAGAATTCTTAGGGTTACTAGATACAGGAGCTGATGTATCTGTTATAGCTCTGCAGCATTGGCCCCAGCAGTGGCCTAAACAACCTACTATGACACAGTTGCAGGGAATAGGGCAGCAAACCACTCCTGAGCAAAGTAGTGATTTATTAACCTGGGAAGATCAAGATAACAATAAAGGGACATTCCAACCTTATATTGTTCCAGGATTACCTGTTAACCTTTGGGGAAGAGATATTATGGAAAAGATGGGAGTATATCTCCACAACCCAAATAAGATAATTACTCAACAAATGTTTGATCAGGGACAACTCCCATTTCAGGGGATGGGGAGATATAATCAAGGAATAATTAACCCTTTGCAGCCTATGCCATTGACACCTCGAGCAGGGCTTGGATATTTTTGACAAGGGTCATTGAACAGCCTGTATCCCATGCGGATCCAATAACCTGGAAAAGCGAGGATCCTGTATGGGTGGATCAGTGGCCCTTGACTGAGGAAAAACTACAAGCCGCTCAGCAGTTAGTACAGGAACAGCTGGAGAGCAGACATATCGAGGAATCTAATTCCCTTTGGAATTCTCCTATATTTGTAATAAAGAAAAAATCAGGAAAATGGAGACTCTTACAAGATTTAAGGGCTGTAAACCAGACAATGGAACCAATGGGAGCATTGCACTCTGGGTTGCCTTCTCCGGCTGCCATTCCTAAAGATACTTATAAGATCATTATTGATTTGAAAGATTGTTTTTATACTGTTCCCTTATGCCCTGTTGATTGTAAGCAGTTTGCCTTCAGTGTGCCTTCATCTAATTTTAAAAAAACCAATGACAAGGTATCACTGGAAAGTTTTGCCACAAGGCATGGCCAATAGTCCTATACTATGTCAAAAATTTGTGGCTCAAGCATTGGCTTCCATATGTAGAAAATTTTTAAACAGTATATTTAATTCATTATATAGATGATATCCTGTTAGCCCATAAAAACGAGCCTGCACTTTTACAGTGCTATGATCAATTACAGAAGGAATTGGAACATTGGGGACTAAAAATTGCCCCTGAAAAGGTACAATGGGAAGAGCCTTATACTTATCTAGGATACATGTTATATCCCAAGGTGATAATGCCTCAAAAGATATAGATCAGAAGAGATCATTTGAAAACTCTCAATGATTTTCAAAAATTTCTGGGGGACATTAATTGGGTAAGACCTCATTTAAAGATTACCACTGGAGAATTAAAACCGTTGTTTGATATATTAAAAGGCGATGCGTCTCCTACATCACTAGACAATTGACACAGGAAGCAAGAGAAGCTTTACAGCTGGTAGAATCCGCTATATCTGCCCAGCAGGTACAATATATTGATTATACTCAAGAGTGGTATGGATATGTTCTTGCTACAAAACATACACCTACTGGCGTTTTGTGGCAGCATGGACCCTTACGATGGATCCACCTCCCTGTGTCACCTTCTAAAGTTCTCAATCCATATCATGAAGCAGTGGCTTCTCTCATACAGCTGTTAAGAGAAGAGTCAAGGAAGTACTTTGGCAAAGAGCCACATATCATAGTAGTACCCTTTACTCAACAGCAATTAAATTGGTTATTTCAAAATTCTGACTCATGGAACATAGCCTTTGCATATTATACAGGAAAAATTGACAATCACTATACTGGTGACAAACTTTTACAGTTTGCTAATATGCAATCATTTATCTTTCCTCACGTAATTAAGACTACCCCGATACAGAATGCTCTTAATATATTTACTGATGGTTCCTCTAATGGAAAAGCCGTGTATGCTGTTGACAACCAAAATCCTATTGTCATACAAACATCCCCTGCATCTGCTCAGATTGTAGAATTGCGGGCAGTTGCTGCGGTTTTTCAAATATTTGCTCAACAACCCCTTAACCTATATACTGATAGTCAATACATTGCTAAAGCTTTAATCATATTGGAGACTGTACCTTATATTGCTACCCACAATTCTGAGGTGCATTCATTATTGGTGCAAATTCAATTGGCTACACACAACAGAAAAGAATTCTGCTATGTAACTCATATTCGAGCTCATACAAATCTCCCTGGTCCTTTGTCTAAGGCTAATGCACTTGTTGATGCAGCCACCCACCTATGTCTTACTAGTAATGTTGAACAAGCACGACAATCTCACGCTATACATCATCAAAATAGCTCTTATCTAAGAAAGCAATTTCATCTCACCAGAGAAGCAGCAAGACAAATTATAAAAAGTTGTCCCACTTGCCCTCAGTTTTTTCATGTTCTTCATTATGGTATTAATCCCCGTGATTTGATGCCGAATCAAATTTGGCAGATGGACGTAACCCGCATTCCTGAATTTGGTAGATTAAAATATGTACATGTCACTGTAGATACATTTTCTGGATTCATTTTTGCTTCTGCTTTGACTGGTGAAGCTGCTAAACATGTTATTAATCACTGCTTACGCTGCTTTGCAGCTATTGGATGTCCTCAAATTCTTAAGACAGACAACGGCTCTGGTTATATTAGTGCCGCTTTTAAAACATTTTGCTCTCAGTTACATATTGAACATAAAACTGGTATTCCTTACAACCCACAAGGTCAAGGCATTGTGGAACGTGCCCATGGCTCTCTTAAGACTCAACCTGATAAAATAAAAAAGGCGGAGTTATACCCCTATTCTCCACAAAATTATTTAAATCATGCCTTATTCATTTTAAATTTTTTAAATTTGGATGCCAAAGGGCACTCTGCAGCTGAGCGCTTATGGCATCCCACTACTACTTCTAATTATGCCACTGTAAGATGGAAAGATCCGTTAACTGGACAATGGAATGGACCAGATCCTGTACTAATATGGGGACGAGGGCATGTTTGTGTTTTTCCGCAGGGAGCTGATGGAGCACGCTCGTTGCCTGAACGACTAGTGCGGCATGCTGAAAATGAACATCGAGATTATTCTTCTGATGGGAATACTGATTAATCCAACAGTTTATGCCGCAGTGCATTGGGCTTACATCCCAGTACTACATCCAACTGTTTGGTCTGGGCCACAGATCAAGGTTTTTTCTAATAACTCTAGACTTTTAGGATTGCCATTAGCCATGGAACAGCAATGTGTATCTGATAATTTTAATTTTTCAGCATCAGCAATAGGACTACCTATTTGTTTTCTATTCAATTCTACTTCCCAACCTGGGAGTGTGAATATCACGGAGCAGCCTTGGCCTAAGAAAGGAGGGGCTGTTATGCGTGGGGCTCCTGATGGTGAAGCTGTAAGCAACAATGATACGATCCCATTTGAACTTTGTCACTCGAAGAGGCATGTGCAAAAAGATTCAGTATGGTGGCATCGTTGTCATCAAGAGAATGTCACTTTGTACCGGGTAACAGGATTTAATGAAATTGTTTGGGACTTCTCTCGGCCTTATGACACTGGGACTGCTTTATCTGCTGGACTCTGGAAAACAAGCTCTGGCGCTTGGCAGACTCATATTTGGAAACTGGCTGCCGGACTTGTGACAATGAGTATTAGCATAACTAATGAATCTCTGACCAATTCACACAGTAGTGGTTCAGGAGAAAGATTCTCATATGCCCTTAGAACTTGTGTTAATGTCCCATATATATTATTGTTAGGAAATTTCAATATTACCATAGATAATAATGCTAATCAATTTAATGTATCTTGTAATAATTGTCAGCTGTCTAATTGTGTTACTCCTGCTAACACTTCTGTTCTCATGCTTAGACAACTGCCATTTATAATGGTTCCTGTTAACCTTACAGGCCCTTGGTTTGATGAATATGGGTTACAGGTTTTAAAAGAAATTAACATGGCATTAGGAAGATCTAAAAGGGCCACGGCTGTTGTTGTGGCAGGTATTCTTGCAGTTGTCGCCTTGGTGGTTACAGCCACCACTGCTTCCATATCCTTGTCCAACTCTGTGCAAACTGCAACATTTGTTAATGATCTGACAAAAAATGTTTCATTAGCTATGGGATCTCAAGAAAGTATTGATGAAAAAATTGAACAAAATTAGATGCACTATATGAAACAGTAAACTTTTTGGGAGAAGAAGTTCAAGCCTTAAAATTGTCCTCCCGCTTACATTGCCATGTACAATATCGATAGATTTGTGTAACTCCAAAAAGGTATAATAGTACCACCCATCCTTGGGATAAGATAAAAAATCATTTACAAGGGATCTGGCATAGTTCTAATATGTCATTAGATTTGGTTCAATTACATCGAGACATTTTAGCCTTAAAAGAAGCTCCCGAACTACAAATAAATACTGATCAAACAGTGCAAGAATTTATAAAGGGTTTAAAAGGTTTAGTCTCTACTTGGGGACGATTTACTCATTAGGATTTGTTATCGTTCTAGCCTGTTTCATGTTAGTCATCTTGTGTTTATTGCCATATCTGTTGAAATGCGCAATACGAACAGTGCGAGATGTTGGTTCCGAGATACATGCAATAAAATTAAAAAATAAAAGTACCCCAATATAGTGGCTGGTAGTCAAAGACGGGTAAGGACTTCTTGGAAACTGGACAACCTAAGACAGGGCATGTATGATGGAATCCATGTTCCAATGACGGGTAAGCTCCATGTTTCGCAGGAAGCCACCTAAGACAGGCACAGTCTACTATAAAGTAAAAAAGGGGGAATTGTAGGGAGCTAAAGCTCCCAAAATTCAAAAGAGTACATGGATTATCTCGGGAGGCCTGCTTGCATAAAAAAAAGGAAAAGGCTGGTTCTGTGGAATTCCAGGAAGAAGAAGGTTAAGTATAGAAAAAGCAAAGGGAGTGTCAAAGGGAGTGTCGATTGTACCTCGATCTTCAGGATGTTACTTTTATTATGTTATTTTGGGATACACAAAGGAACAGATTATGTATAAAAAGAAGCATAAGAAATAAACTCAGAGAGACAGTTGTGAGATCTGTTCTCCCTCCTGCACCCTGTCTGTCTTCTCTTTTTTCTCAGTCCCCGCTCCCCCATTCAGGTACCTGGTTTGACTTTGTCGGCTGGTTTCCGACATAAAAATACAGAATAATTCTCAAGAGCACAAACTCTATTACAATCAATTATCTGCTGACTGGCATTTTTAATAAATTCCAAACTTCTTGAATCATCGTGAAAATAAACTAGATATAAATGATATAAACAATTTAAAAATCAATGAATGTTTGAAAATTAAACAATATTCTAGTAAATAATTCAAGAAGCAAAAGAAAAATAACAATAACATTAGAACAAAATTAAAATGAATGAAAATAAAAACATGACCTAAAAATCTAGTGAAATACAGCTAAAATAGTGCTATGGGAAATGTATAGATTTAATTATATATTAGGGAAACTAAAATACTAAAAATAGAAAATTCAACTATCTAATTTTAAAAAAGACTAGAAAAATAACTAATGAAACCCAAAGAAAGTAGAAAAGAAATAATAAAAATAAAATCTGAAATCAATGATATAGAAAAAAAGTAGATAACCAAAGTGCAATTTTAGTTTCAAAAATGATCAGAAAAATTAAGAAACCTCAACAACAATGACCAAGACTTAAGGGCAAAAAACAAATTATTAAAATGAGGTATCTAGAGGGGGATATCATTTCATATCCTGGAGATATTGAAAAGATAATAAAGTATAATATGTAGCTTATGTCAAAATTTGACAATATGATTAAATGGGTAGTTGCTTGAGGAGTAAAACTTACTTAAACTAAAATAAACAAGTATAAAAGAAAAGAAAATCTGAATAGTCTTATATCAGTTAAAGAAATTTGATCTGTTTAAGTTCCTTTCCACTAGGTAATATTAACCTGATAGCTTTATTAATATATTCTACCAAACATTAAATGAAGGAATCAAATAAATCTTTTAGAAAATAAGAAACTTTTTCTGAATCATTTTATAAAGTTAGGATAAACCTAATACCCAAACCTGATGTCATAATGAGATTAGAATATTAAATATCTCTTATCAGAAGAGATACAAAAATACTAAACAATTTAGAAAGTAAATCCAGAGATATAAATGGACAACCTAGTAGATTTTATTTCAGGAATTTCAGGTTGAATTATTTGAAACTCACTTAAATCTAATTCAGTTAAATGACATTTAAAAAAGGTAAACTATATGATCATCTCAATAGGTGCAGTATGAAAGCATTTGATAATATCCAATATCTCCTTCTCATAAAAAATAAAACCCTCAGCAAATCATACATATAAGAGAAGTTCTGTAATCTAGTAAAGGGTAACTTAAAAAATCTTTCAGGTAACAGACTCACACTTTTATGAACCACATAATTAATTATGACATCATATTTCAATGGGAAAAGAATAATTTTTTCAGTCTTGGAGTTGGTTCAAATAAATGTCTCATGGAAAAAAAATATTACCTCTATAGCAATTAAACTTCAAATTTAATGAAAAACTTATAGCCCTACATGTGAAAGATGAAATATTAATGATATAAATCTTTTTTAAATTATCCATAAAATATTGAAAGATTAATATTATGATTCATAAAAAGATACTTATAAAATGATAAATCAAGCTTCAGATTGATAATATGTTTGTTACATATTTAATATACATATGTACATATTTGCTACACATATGTGTATATACATATATTAATATGGCTATATTTGTTATCTGTCTAAAATCAACAAATAAGTTCTGTTCAGAATATGTAAAAAATGCCCAACAAAAATGGATGAAAATCATAGGAATTTCAGAAAAATATATTTACAAATAACCAATAAGCACATAAAAAGGTGTTCAACATCAAGTTATTAGAGTATGCAACTAAAACTACAATGAGCTAACAATCGCTTACTGAAATGTATAAAATTAGTCTAACAATATTGTCAATAAAGATGAGGAGCGACCAGAACTCTCTTGATTTGGTAGTGGGAGTCTAAATGAGTACAATTTTGGAAAACATTTCAGTGATATCCATTATAGCTAAACCTATTGTTATCTAATCACTAGCATTTCGCTCCTAGGTATAGACCTTTCAAAAATGAGTGACAGTATCCACTAAACAAATTGTAGAAGAATTATCATAACATCTTTGTTTAAATAGCCCCAACCTGGAAACTACACAAAGGTTTATTTACAATGGACTAAACAAATTAGTTGTGCTATATTCACTAGAATACAGCAATAGAAACAAAGAATTCTAATATATTGTGGTACTTAACTATATTTACAATGTAATTAATTTTTTGTTCGCCTAGTTATATGCCTAGTATGCTTATATCTTTTGTGATAAATTTTCAAACATACTCTACAGTTGGTCAATTTTTTTAATTTTTTTTTATAAAGAATTTAGAAATCATCAACTTATCTTTAAATTCTTTGAATATGCGGTGCAAAATAATCCATGTAGTTACGTGTTAGCTGCGCACAGCCTTCCTCATTGATCTTGCTGTGTGATAGATGTTTTAGGACTGGGTTGAACAGAATGATGATTTTTGCCTATTGTTATTTAAATATTGATTATTTAAAATATATTATTTTTGTTTGGAAGAAGTCTGTAAAATGTTTTCAAAATTCTTTTTTCATGAATTTGTCAGGTTCGATGAGCTTAAAAATTTTAGTTTTTCTCCTCCATTTTTATATTTTCTCAGCTCTTTTTTTTAGAATGACCACATTATGAAATATTGATATTTTTAAATTAGTTTTTCTGCTAATAATTAAAGGTATATTTGGATATACTTTACATTAAGTATACATATACTCCATATTTAGATATATTTTTATCAACAGAATGCTAAATATTATTAACCTCTCTCTTTACTTTAATATGAATCCCATTTTTGTAGCCCAGTGTTAAAACACTAAAAATCACTTATTTTCTTGATTGAAAATACCTTTAATTATTTCAGCATTTGGTTAGTTTTTCACTATAGGGGTCCCTCAACAAAAATGTTCATTGAAAGATAGCTGAGACCTTTTTAATAGTAAAATAATCACTTTTTCCATCTGTTCCTACTCATAGATTGCAAATCATTTATTTTATAGCTATTATATCAGTCATAATTTAGTAATATAAAACTGATTTATAAATCTAATATCCTTATTAAATTATTAGAACTTAGTAGCTCTATTTTATTAATGAAAATTATGTGAGGGATTTACCTCTCCAGCTTCATCTCAGTTCTCTCTATGCCTCTCTCTACATTCCAGTAATGTTTGAGATTGTTAAATATCCTTGCTTATTCTAACATTTTCGGCTTTCCAAGTGTTCCTC
Source organism: Pteropus medius (assembly GCF_902729225.1). Lineage (NCBI taxonomy): Eukaryota > Metazoa > Chordata > Mammalia > Chiroptera > Pteropodidae > Pteropus > Pteropus medius. Next base: position 15,826,729 of record NW_024351730.1, read on the forward strand.
CCAGTACCTGAAACTCCTTGTGTCCATCACCCCAGATCCTTCTTAACCTAATTAATTTCCACTTCGCCTTAGCATTTAAAAGCAGCATTTCTGTTTTTAGAGAAGCTTTCCAGAGTGCTGCAATTTAAGTCAGTTGCGTATTAATTTATTCACAGTAACTTGCAAGTTTCCTTATAGCATTTATCATTTTTGTTTATAATTTTATGATTTGATTAATATCTATCATTCTCTGACAGTATAAATTTTATAAGAAGAGTCTTGTCTCTTTTGGTTATCATTTTCTCTCATACAACTAGCATAGTATTTGCTACATTTTAAACCTTTAGCCAATAATTGTTTAATAAATGAACAAATCGAAATCATTTAATCTAAATATTTATTTTTTCCAATTAGTGAATAATATAGTTACAGAAAGAGATCCAATATAAATTTAAAAAGTACCCAACTTTATATTAAAAATTCATTTAATACTTAATGATATAAAATCAATCTATATCAATTTTTTTTTGGAAATGTCTAGATAATTAATATTAAAATATCAAAAACATGTAAAAACTACTGTTAAAGTTCTTAAGAAATCTAATGTAAGACTAAAAGGTATAGCATGTGAAACAATGCCTCAGTAACAGAAACCCCATAAATAAATTTAAAATCCTGATTTTTTAAAAGAATATAGTTTTGAGTGAAAACCAGTGATACTAGCATATAAAAGAAATATTTTTATTAGGTAGTTTACTCTGTAAGTCTGTTTCTTGGTGGTTTGGCTGTGCTTTTTCTTTCCCTTCTGCACATAAATCAGCAATCTGAAACCCAGAAGAGAGACCTCACTAGAACTTAACTGTGCTAACACTCTGATCTCTGACTTCCAGCCCTCAGAAATGTGAGAAATAAATTTCTGTTGTTTAGTCATCCAGTCTGTTATTCTCTTATAGTAGCCAGAACTGACTAAGACAGCCACCACCCCAATTGCTGAGAGAAGTATCCAAGGTAGTGTTTCTTCCTTACTTACGTCCCATCCTGAGCCAAAGGCTGACATTCAGACTTCCTTGGTGAGGGCATGACCAGGACTTACTGAATGACGAAGAAGTTGTGCTGGTGCTGTGCTGGAGGAACTTGCTGGAATCCTCCCTCTGGAACTTGCTGGAAATCTGTCATCTAGAATGCTTGGAGAAGCCACCCATGGGGAGGTACCATGCTTAAGAATTTTCTGTGAACCAAATCAAAGGGATGACAGGGATAACTTGTTGAATGCTGCTGGCTGCCTTAAACTGCAGCATTAGGAGCTACAGAAGCTACACCATGGGGAGCAATAGAACACAGAGAAGAAAACCCCTTCTTCTCCGGTGTCTCTACTGGCAAAGCTTAACATTAGTTCAACTGGCAAAAGAGAAATCGCAATGCAGAGAGAAAATAAATTGATTATTGTCGCGCTTATTCATCTATGATCGATGAATATCTCTCTTTTATCTTCTCACCTCTTCTAGATTTGTAACACTGATTTTCCAGCTAGCACTGTTTTCCCTTCTTAACAGAATATGAAAAGCATCAATTTATAAGCTGTAGCACTTTTACCTCTGTTCATTTCCCCCCACTGTGGTTCACCGAATAAAGTTTTACCTTTAGTACAGTATCTTTCAATCTTGATCTAATTTTAATTATTATTGACAACTACAAGGCAAATATAGGTATCAAGGCTTTCTAAATCCTTTATTTTAAGGATTTAGAGATACTTAATATTTTATAGCACTATATGGATTTAAAACATACACTAAGATTGTTAAAGATGGGAGAGTTGTAAATAGATTAGATTTATATTTAAAAATATCATCCTGGCTTGTTTTTGAACAATAGGCTTTGAATGATATCTACTGAAACAAAAGGACAACTGCAATAGTCAAAGTTAGAAATGATAGTGGGAGTGGTGGGAGCACTGAGAAAGTATCAGGTTTAGGATATATTTTGAATATGGGTGAAACAGAATTTTCTGGTGTATTGGGTATAGAAGTGTAAAAGAAAATGGAACTTAATAATAATTTCAAAGATTTTAGCTTGACAAATTTGTCAAAAATACTTATAAATGATTTATAAAAATCAAATACACATATTCAAAATATGTACGAAAAGCGACTCACTTGTCTTTCCTTTTTTTTGCCTAATTATGTCTTTCTTGAAACCTGATAATTACTGTATGACGACAACAGTTGCTCTTGAATTTTCAATAGATATGAATAATGAGTATTAAAACATCTATATTCATCATATACTACAGTTCTTTCCAATGAAAAAATTAATTATATTAAAAGGAAAGAACTATAATGAAAAGCTCTACTAATACCCAGCTCTTTTAAACTTTACTTTGTGAGAAAGAAAAGAGGAAAGACTAAACTAACAGTAGCTGGGTATAAAAAGCAGACAAGAGTAGCAAAGAATATGGAAAATTCTCTGAGCACTTTTGGAATTTTTCAATTTTAAATATAACCAGTTTAAGTGGGTGTGTGATTTTATCTCAATAGATTCTTAATTTGCATTATCATCAAATAATGCTGAACATCTTGTCATTTGCTTAGTATACATTTATGTCTCCTATAAATGTCTTGTCAAATTTTTGATTATTTAAGAAAATTAATATATATACTTTTATTTTGGTTTCTATATATAGACTGGATCTAGTTACTTGACAAATTCACTATTTTAACTATTTAATAAACCTTTTTCTTTTTTTTTTAGTCTTTGGATTGCCTTTTTTTTTTTTGCTTAGGAGTGTCTTTTGAAAAGAAGGCCCTTTTTTGAAAAAGTCTAATTTTTAAAAATAATTTTTATTTTTCAATTATGTGTGGTATAAAATATTATTTAGTTTCAGTTGCACAACAGAGTGATTTTTATTTTTCAATTATGTATGGTATAAAATATTAATTAGTTTCAGTTGCACAACAGAGTGATTAGACATCTACAAATTAATGAAAAGATCAGCCCAATAAATTTAGTACTCATCTGACACTGTACATAGTTATTACAATTTTATTGACTATATTTCTTATGCTATACTTTACTTCTCCATGACTATTTTGTAACTACCAATTTGTACTTCTTAATCCCTTCCTTCCTCCTTTTCTACTAACCCACACAACCCCCTTCCATCTGGTAACCCTCCAAATGTTCTCTGTATCTATGAGTTTATTACTGTTTTATTTTCTTTTTTAGGTTCCATAAATAAATGAAATCATATGACATTTGTCTTTTTCTGTCTGACTTACTCCACTGAGCATAATATCTCCTAGGTCCATCCACGTTGTTGTGGATGTAAAGATTTCATTCTTTTATTTATTTATTTATGGCTGAGTAACATTTCACTGTTTATATATACCACATCTTATTTATCCATTCATCCACTGATGGACACCCAGGTTGCCTCTACATCTTGGTTATTGTAAATAATGCTGCAATGAACATATGAATGTACATGTCCCTTCAAAGTAGTGTTTTGGGTTTCTTCAGACAAATACCGAGAAATGAGATTACTGGGTCCTTCTTTGTCTCTTGTTATAGCCTTTGTCTTAAAGTCTATTTTGTCTAGTATAAGTGTTGCTACCCCAGATTTATTTTTTTCACTTCCATTTTCATGAAATATTTTTTTCATCACTTTACTTTCAGTCTGTGTATGTCTTTTGATCTGAAGTGAATCTCTAATAGGCAGCATATGTAAAGGTCTTTTTTTCTTATCCATTCAGTTACTCTAGTTTTTGATTTGAGCATTTAATTCTTTATTTGAAGTACTTGTTGACAGATATGTAAGTATTGCCATTTTATTATTTACATATTTGATACATATTTTTTTTCTTCTTAGAGAGGTCCCTCCAATATTTCCTATAATACTGGCTTGGAGATAATGAATTTCATTAGCTTTTTCTTCCCTGGAATCTCTTTATTTGTTCTATGATTCTAAATGATTGCTTTGCTGAGTAGAGTAATCTTGCTTGTAGGTTCTTGCTTTTTCATCGCTTTGAATATTTTGTGCCCATCCGTTCTGGCCTACAAAGTTGCTACTGAGAAATCAACTGACAGTCTAATGGGAGCTTCCTTGTAGGTAACTAATTGTTTTTCTCTTGATGAAAAACCTTTTTCACCAAGAGAATCTTTTAAGATTCTCTCTTTGTCCTTAATCTTTGGCATTTTAATTATAATGTGTATTGGTGCAGGCCTCTTTGGGTTCATTTTATTTAGGAATCTGAGCTTCTTGGGCTTGTATGTCTATTTCCTTCACCAGGTTAGGGAAATTGTTTCATTATTTCTTCAACTAAGTTTTCAATTCCTTGCTCTCTTTCTTTTCGTTCTGGTACCCCTATTATGTAAATATTGTTATGCTTGATATTGTCCCAGAGGCCCCTTAAACTATCCTCATTTTTTGGATTCTTTTTTCTTTTCGTTGTTCTGATTGGGTGTCCTCTACTACTCTATCTTCTAAATCACCGATTTGACCCTCTGTTTCATCTAATTTGTTAATTCTCTCTAATGTATTCTTTATCTCAGGTATTGTATTCTTCATTTCTGAGTAGTTCACTTTTATGTTTTCCATCTCTGTTTTTATGTTTTTTATCTCTTTGTTAAAGTTCTCACTGAGTTTATCTACTCTTCTCCTAAGTTCTTTGAGCATTCTTATAACTAATGTTTTGAAGTCTGCATCTGATAGATTGCTTGTCTCCATTTTGTTGAGTTCTTTTTCTGAAGTTTTGTTCTGTTCTTTCATGTGAGGCATGTCTTCCCATTTTGGATATCTCCTTGTGTGTGTGTGGTTTTTGTTTGTTTGTTTGTTTGTTTGTTTGTTTGTTTGTGTTAGGTAGGGCTCCTAAGTCTCAGTCTTAGTAGAGTAGTCTCATGTTGTAGGTGTCCTGTGGGGCCCAGTTGTACAGTCTCCCTAGTCACTTGAGCCAGGTGCTCAAGGTGTATCTCTTGTGTGGGTTGTGTGTGTTCTGTTGTAGTTGAGCCTTGGTTGCAGTTTGTATGTCAATGAGAGGGATTGACCCTTAGGCTGATTAGTTGTGAGTATTGGCCAGTGAGGGGCCAAAGCAGGATTCACTTTAGCAGAGCCCTCATGCCTGCCCAGTCTGTCCTTTGAGTGTGACCTCATCAGATGCTGCTCTGGGTAGTAATCTGACACTGACACCAGTTGAAGCATGCCACTGGGTGTGCCAGCCCAAGGGCCTCCTTGAAGGGGCCCAACTCCAGGCTAAGTTCTGGGGCCACCTGGTTAGAATCACCAAGCAATCTGCAGATGATTGCCACCCTTGTTAGGATTTTAGGTATCTTGAGACGCCAAGCCAGAAACCGAGGCTGGCTGTTGCTAGTGCCAGGTGTGGGTCTGCTCAGTGAGACGTATGGTGCATGCCAAGAACATATTCTACTTCTTTGGATTTGGTGAGCCTTTGAGAGATTTTAGGAAAGTCCTCAGCATGAGACAAGACAAGTTATTTATATGGAATAAACTACTGGAAGCATTTAGGGTGACCCTGCAAGTTGAGAGAGGCAAAATCTCAGGGAATCGTTTGGGCAGAGTGACCTGTGTTATCGAGGTTGATGGAGACACAGATGTGGTGGCCACCTGCATCTGCATTCTGGGAGTGGGGAGAGCTCAACAAAGAAACAATGAATACTGCTAGCACTTCTGTGTTGGAGAAGGCCACCCATCCAGTCTTTACTCTGAAGCCAGACAACTCTGTTTCTCCCCTTGTGTCCCTAGCAGCTGCCCCAGCGTTGTTCTGTAGCTTCATTGTAATTTTCGTGTGGTCATGAGAGGAGACAAGCACAGCATTTATCTACTCTCCTGCAGTATCCTTAAATAAAGTAGTTTATTTGATGACGTGGTGGGAAAATGTCTTTGTTGTGTGTAAACATCTTTAGAACAGATGACTTTGTTATGAAGTTTGCAAAAATAATAGTGAGGTAATATTACTATTTTTTTCTATGGGTGAAGTTATAAAACACTAAAATTTTATTAGAAAGATGTATTTTTTTCTTTGTTTATGTCACTACTGGAAATAATGTGCTTAGAGCAATGATTGTTTTGGAGAGCTAGGAAAGTCAGGGTCTGGCAGATGTCAGTAATATAATTCTTTGATGTAAAACAGATTTTTATAGCTTCCTTTTCTACTGAAAGAGGTTCCTCATATGCATATGCTTCTGAAACATAAACAGTAGAATTATAGATTTCCTTGTCCCTCAAACAAATAGTTTTAAAAGCATATAAAGACAGTAAATTCCTCTTTAAAAAAAAGTAATGTTATTGGAGGGCAGTCTCTATAATGTGTATAAAACTTCTCTATCGTATATGCATATGTGTGTGTGTATTCTCTCTCTATTTTTTCCTAGTCTTTTCTAACACAATAGATATTTCTGCAATGTAACAGCTCACATGTAATTAGCGCTTGAGGAAAATATGTCATTATAAGCAGAATTTCTATTTTTCATATGTGGTTTTTCATAGACGAATATTGCAAAATAGCAAAAATTATATTACATTTTTTATTAGGAAAGAAAGAAACAAAAAACTTGACTGTTGCATTGGCAGTGAGGACTGTTGGGGCTATATTTTAAGAAAGTTACAATCACATGCCTGCATTCAGAAACTTTTTCTCAGAGACATTTATATAAAGCTTAGAAGTTCTTGACTCATGGGAGATTACGTTGACAACCTTGCCCACCTTAATGATGGTCCTACTGCCTTGCTTTAAAATCTGCCCTGTTCGAATTAAAGGCCTGCCCGAATTTCCAGTTTTGTATATTATCAATATCTATTGAAGCAGTTTCCAGTCCTGCTGGGTGATCTAACTTACCTTCTCAATTACTACTGCTGTTTCTGTTATGGAAGTAGTAACATTTTGCTAGTACTTTTGTTAGAAAATCGCATAGCATTTAACTTGTAGGTATTGTTTCTCTTAGCTCTGTAATTTTAGTGTATGAATTTTGAAACTCTAGACTTTTCAGGAAGACATATATCATATTAGAATATCACTATATTTACTTCTGTATATATCAATATGTCTATTAATATGTCTATCTATCATCTATCTATCTGTCTATCTATCTATCATCTATCTATCTGTCTGTCTGTCTATCTATCTATCATCTATCTATCTAGTCATCCATCCATCCATTCGTTCATTTATCTGCCATCTATCTTTAATGATTTCTTCATTTTCTATCTTAGGAAGGTCTATCTGAATTGATAAAACATTTTCATTATAAATTCAAGCATAATTTTGTTTTTTAAATAATACTCAGTTTTTAAATTTATCTATAATTTGTTATTTTTAAATGGTGTTATATAAAAATTTATATTTTATTTTTCTCCAAATTGAAAGATAAATGTCTCAAAACAATTAATGAAGAAGTTATTTTCCAGTGATTTAAATATCATCTTTATAGAAAATAACACAGGATAGGATCGTGAATTTTGCATTGACAGAAATAGGGTCTATTTCTATGTAGGACCATCATTAAAAGGTAGGAAGTATAAGGTATACTATAAGCTATAATATAGACCTAATATTTTCTCTTCTTGTGCTAATACTATTCTGGTTAAATGCTAAGCTTAGCTAACTGGTAATCTAACTCAAAAGAAAAAAAAAATGTTCTTAAATAGTCTCTTCCAAATGAACATAAGGATACTCAACTAAGTTACCTAAAATAAATATTATGATTTGACATTTTCAATCAATTTACAGGTTTATTTGGGCAGAATTTCAACTTTTAAAATGTATAAATATAAACACAGTCATATGTAGAGAGATACATATACAAGTCTAATAAAGTTTCATAGACCATACTTCAAGTAGGTCTTGTACATTTTATCAATTTTATTCTTTGTGAATATTTTTACTTTAAATTATTTTGTGAGCCAGGAAGTATTAATTACATTTATTTATTAATTGGATATTGCTTTTGTTTGATAAGAGTTATCATTATGACTTGGTTTTATATTAGGCCATCTTTACCAGGTAAGACTTTATATTGCTACAAGTAAAGAAAAACAAAAAACAAAACAAAACATACCAGGCATGTCAGAATACTCTTTGTGGGAAAAAATCATCTTAATAGGATCAGCAGCAGATATATATTCAATTTCTTTATCAAGCATTATATCCTGAAGAATGCATTACAGCCTAGAAAGGCCAGACAGACCTAAAATGCCAGGATCTTTGGGCTATGGGTTTTTAAGCTGTATTATTACAATAGTACTGACAGCTCCTCTGATGTGATTAAGGGCCAAGATCCAATGTCATCATGGTAGCATAATCTTGGCTGTGGTTTAGCACTAATCTTTGCTGCTAACAGATTGAACATTTAGCTATAGCAGTAGATAAATCAGTCCTGGTAAAATAGCATCCATACCAATGGCTTCATGTTATATATCCATTCCTACCAAAACGGCTAAACTGCAAAAGGTACAACTTTGATCCAAAATCCTATTGGCCTGAGATTAATCTCTCTCATTAGTATTCTCTACAGTATGTTCTTATCTACTAAGGAAATCTACAGCACTATTGAATCTACCTTGATAGGATTATTTTTATTATAGTTTGAACCCTCTGAACAGTCTTGAGATACAGCGACCCACACCAAAATTGAGAGTCCTCTGAATTGCCCAGTAAATGAGTTAGAGAACATTCCTAGGTGTGTTATACACTGCGTTCAAAATCCAAATATGTCAGCAAAATTCTGTGCCACTTGCTAAGAGGTAGGAAGTATAAGGTATACTAAATTGTCCTTTGTCATGGAAAAAAAAATCTCAGTATGACACAGACTACTAGATTCCTAAACACTTCACCAATCTTTCAGGCTTTAGAATTTTTTTTATGGTTTTTCTTTGACCAAAATAGACCATATTCAGGGCCATAAATCAAAACTCAACAATTAAAATAAATGAAATCATACAGAATATGAACTCTATGAACATAATAGAATCTAACTATAAGTTAATAAGAGAAATACAACAAGAAGACCTGTAAATATGTAGAAATTAGATCACACACTTATAACTTATGGTTCAAAGAAATATTCTTAGAGGGATAAATAAATAGAAATAAATTAAAATAAAAATGCAACATATCAAAATATGTGGGACACAGAACAAACAGTTCTGAGAGAGAAATATATAGCACTAAATATTTACATTAAAAAAGAAAAAAACCCTTAAATTAATAATATAAAGTCCCTATCTCACAAAACTAAAAAAAGAAGAGCAAACTAAATTCAAAGCTAGTAAAAGAAATAAAATTATAAGAAATCAAAGAAATTCAATCAGGAAAATAATAGAGAAAATCAGTGAAACAAAAGCTATTTCTTTAAAAAAATTATTAAAATTGATAAACCTCTAGCTAGATTGATAAAAATTAAAATATAAGACAGAAATCACCAATATCAGGAATGAAAAAGGAAAAATGACTTCAGATCCCACAGCCATTACAATGATAATAAAGAGATACTATGAAAAACTTTATGTTAGTAAAACCAACAATTTAGAAAAAGTGTGAATTTTTTAAAAACCACAAACTGCCTGTGGTTGGCAGAATAATACTCCTCCCCAAATATATCTATCTTTTAATACACGTTGTGTAAAATATGTCAATTTACATGGCAAAAGAAAATCTGAAGGTGTGATTAAGTTAAGGATCTTAAGACAGGAAGATGACCCTTGAGCACACAATGAAGCACCAAGTCCTTTTAAATGGAGGTCAGGAATGTCAGATTCAGAGAGAAAGATTTAAAAACACCATACTGCTGGCATTGAAAAGGAGGAAGGGACTCTGAGCCAAAAAATGTAGTGACATCTATAAACAAAAATCTAAGGAAGGATTATTCTTTTAGAGTTGTTAGGTAGTTAGGCATGAGCAATAGGAGCCAAGGCCCAGTTTCTGTAACCATAGAAACTTACCTTGAAGATCTTCTTTAAGGACCTTCCAGAAACACCTCCCTTTTAGGGTTGTAAAATATCCCGAATCTTAGGGCACAAAAGCCATAAAACCTGCTGGCTACGCCAGCTACAAACACAATCACAGAAGGTACTACCCTAATTTGCTCACAATCTAATGCTCATTATATTGTCATTATAATACTATATTTATGCCTGGAAGTTCATGAATCTAATTATAACAGATTGAATTCTGGGTAAGCACATGCACAGTAGGCAAAGGGTTAGATAGCAGCCAATTGTCAGTCAAGGTGACCTCACATATGGCTCTTCTAGGACATCCCATCACGGCCCAAATACAAACACACTTTCCTATTTCTGTGATGTTACAGCTCTCCTGCTGAAAACCCTCTCCTCTCTTTGGGGCATACTGTCTTATCTTTTCACATCCCAAATTCCACAGGGCTGCAGCCTTTCTTAGCGCGGCCCATCTCCTAAAATGTACTTTCGATAAATCTTACTTTTTCTCAGTCTCGTTGACCTGTAATTCTTTGCTATGTCAGTGGGGAAGAACCAAGGGACAACATACAATGCCACCATCCTCCTCCCTCATGCTGCTGGGATTTCACATCAGTCCAGCAATAACAAAATCACCAGAAGAAATGCAGCCATCACAATACCTTTTAGCACTTTTGATGTACTGTACTATAAGATAATAAATTTGTGTTTTTTAAGCCACTAAGTTTGTGATAATTTGTTGGAGCAGTAATAGAAAACAAAAACACTAACAGAACTAAATCAGGATCAAATAGACAATCAGAAGAGAATTATAACCATTAAAAAAAAATTGAATAAGTAACTAGAAAGCTTTCAAACAGGAAATTTTGACAATTTCACTGGAGTATTCTACCATTTAAAGAACATTACATATTCTGTTCCAGAAAATAGATTCTCAACCTGTTTCATGAGGTTGGATACCAAAATAAAAGATAATACCAAAAAAGAAAAAAATTACAGATCAATATTTCTCATGAACTTATATGTAAAAATCCTGAACAAAATATTATCAAATAAAATCCAACAATATATGAAAAGAGTAATACACAATTATCAAATGGAAGGCATGTGAGGCTGGTTCAATATTTGACAGTTAATGTAATCTAACAAATCAAGAGACTAAAGAAGAAAAACTATATGATGAGAAAATAACATTTGACAAACATAATGCTCATTTATGACTAACACTCTCAGCAAACTAGAAACAGAAGAAACCTTCTTTAACTTTATAAAGAGTATCTATAATAGAAACCTATGGATAACCTTATATTTAATAATAAAAAAATTAATATTTCCCCCTAAAATTAAAAGTAAGCAGAGCTGTGCACTTTCACCACTCCTATTCAATAGAATATTAGAAGTTTTAGACATTATTTAATTTTTAATATTATTTGTTCATAATTTTTAAGTTATTCTTAAATGCATTAATTTTAACATATTTCCTCAAAACAGCCATTGTAATGCTAAGAAAAAATATAACTTAGTTATTTTCCAAGACAAAGATAAGACTTTTGATTATATTAAACATGTATCCAGACTTCTGCTAGGACTGAGTTGCAGATTTAATGTAGATAAATCTATAACAACATCAAAAAAAGGCCACTAGAGTCTGTCAAAAATTGATGTTTTAAAGATTTTTTTAAAATTCTTTCTCCAAGTAGAGCTAGAAATTGTTGATTCTGAAAGCTGGGCTAAATAAAGCCACCTTCCTTCAAAATTTGTATTCAAGAAATAAAAAAAAAAACCTCCAAAATATTCAAGAAAAAAATCCAAGACAAAACTAAAGCACAGGAGGTATGACTTTGTACAAATAGTCAAACAAAAGCAAAATCAAGGCAAACAATGTTAGACTAAGCAGGTTAATAGCAAGCAGACAGCTACAAACATAAAATTCTATACAAAGACCTGAGTTTAATTCTTTTCCCATTGGTTACCTCCCAACAAAAAGTCAAATTAACAGAAACCAAGTTTTAAAATAGATCAGTTGGTGACAATGTATAGGACAACAAAATAAATTCAACAATAAATTTTCAGTGTATCAAATAAGAGCTTAGATTATGCTTGAGACCATCTCACTTGGCAGCAAATTGGAAGGAAAAACAGATTTTAAGTATAAGGGGCTGGAAAGCATGTCTAGTTTTGGGTTCTCTGAGGATACCATTGAATGATGCCAAATGGGTGTTCTCGATATGATATTTAGAAAACATCCTGTCAAGATATAAGAACATCTCTCAATATATAAAACCAAGGAGATGTGAACTGACTGAACAAAGAAAATTGCTAATCTGTATAAGGGTTAGGGAAAGAGTTTGCTTGGAGTTACATTGGTTACAGACAAAAGAATGGTTGACATCAGTCTAAACTCATGGTTTATGCTGCCTAGAGAAGGGTGATTGATCTTGGTTTAAAGCAAGTGTATGTTGACATTAGAAGTGTGTTCACTGGAGTGTCTACCACTCTGGCTGATGTTCAAAGTTTGAGGCTGCACAAGCTGGCTAGTATGTTTACTAAAATAATTTGTCATTGATTGATCACACCGGTTTACAACCCATCCCAGTGCTCACTTGTTACTTGTTGCTATGACTATAAAGTTGTCATTGATTGATTAAATAGCTTGAGAACCATTTTCAACAACACTGGCTATAATAAGTTGTTGGTCTTCCTGGGAAAGTGGGGACTACTTTATTTTTTTTAATTTCAGTGAGTACTGACTCTGAGAACTTTCTCTTAGCTGGAAACTAATTTTCCATTGCTGCAAATGATATGAACTTCTGCTTGCCCACTCTTTATATTTTGGTTGTAAAAGTTAAGTAATACATTTAATGGCTTCCCATGTGTCTCATCCTAGAGATCATAGCCTACTTAACCACTGACACAAATTCCAGTGTCAAGTAAGACAACCAGGACTCTATATCCTCAATACTTTGGAGAGAAATTTAGAACAGCATCCTCTACAGTCAACAGTGACTAGAGAGGACAGTCACCATCAAGATTTTTAATAATGCTCTTGCTCCCCTGCTCAGCAATTTCTGTAACACTGTAGTAAAGAGGGTCATCTCTGCTCTCCCTGGAAATGTCATCTGGTGGATTTTCTGGCTTTATGTTTACTTCCCTGGGCTTTTTACACTTGCTCTTAGCCAAAAGGCTGAGAAGCAATTCCCTGGGCTTTTTAATTCCAGTAGTAAATCAGGATTGACACAGGTGGTCATACTAGGTTATTAAATCCTGATTTCTGAGAATGCCTCTTAAATAAAGTCTTATATGCAGTCTTACACTCTGACACTCCGCTTGTTCTATCCTTTTCAAAATTCAGTCCCAGGAATGTTCTGCTAATCCTATCTGGTGCCTACTAGTAGGGTCTCCTGGCCTTTGGGTGAATAATCCTTTTGTTCTCCTAACACGAGCAGTATTTCTCCAAGTAGACCATGGCCTAAATGATTTCTACTTACGGAACTCTTTGGAACTTTCATTAAGGTCTAACATCTAAGTTTAAATTAAATTCAAATTAAATTTAAAATTTCTTTCAACATTTTTTTGAAAAATTGCTGTGGGGTACAAATCATCATTCTCTGTATACATTAGGAAATAAATATAATGAAAATTATACAAGATGTTAGTTGAAAAACTACAAAATATTGCAAATGGAAATGTAAGAGACTACATAGGCAGGGCTATTCTCATGGATTGTAAGAGACAATATTTTATAGAAGGCATGTCCCTCCAAATTGGTAAATGCAAATCAATTTGAATCCTATAAAATTCCAAGATAACTCATATAAAGTTTTTATAATGGAGAAATTTATAATCTTATTTAAAATTTTTGTTAGGGTAGCCCAATGATCTTAAAACAGAACATAGTTGATGTATACCACATGTTTACAAGATTTACTATAAAGCTACAATAACTAGGCAATATAGTATTGGTATAGGGGTAGACATATACATTAATCAAAAAAGAGACAGTATAGAATAGACTCACACTTACATGCTCAATTGATTTTCAACAAAGGTGCCAAGTTAATTTAATGAGTTAATACCAAATAATCTATACTTAAATGTTTAGAATTATTAGGTTATTTAAGCTTATAGGTTACATGATCAATATGTAACAAATCAATCATATTTCATTGAATGCAAATGTATTCCAGATATAAAATACATAAAAATAAATTGTAGATAGTCATACAATAAAATATTTCACTGCAATTATAATTAGGAGTGCCATAATATTGCAGTAATATCAATAAATGTCACAAGCATATTATGGAATAAAGAAGCTCAGAATCAAAAAATATTCTACACACCATTTAAATAAATTTGCAAAGAGCCTATACTAAAATGTGATGCAAGACATCAGAATAGAATTTAATTTTAGAGATGAGGAAATGGTGGTGTTTAGGAAAGATCATTTCTTGAAGGCCTACTGAGTTGCTGGAAATATTTTGTTTCTTGACCTGGGTTTGTTTACTTTATAATAATTCATTAATTTTTATAATTTGTGTAATTTTCTGTATGTAGTTTATATGTCAATTAACTATTTTTTAAATGGGACTAATTTTCCTCTTGGGATTATTAAAAATTTGAAATTTTGAAAGTCTCGATTTTTGGAAAAATTGTGGAAAATAGATATTCATTAGCTGTTGGAGCCTCTCTAAATTGATATGGTAATTCCCACATTATATGGTAATTCAGATAATCTATTAAATTAAAAACTGATCATTATCCATTACTTAGTAATGAGATGTTTATTTCAACATTGTTTGTAATAGTAAGAGTTTTCTAAATCTAGTATATTTTTACCATATTTTTCAACAATTAAAAATGATAAAATATAAACTTTGTGGACTTTCAAAAAAGAATTTTAAGATAAATTTTTGAATGAAAACTTCAAGGAGCAGAATGATGCAAACATAGAAGTAGTTTCAGTAAAGGGATTAACCACATAGTGATGGGGTGAGGGTTTTAGCTTTACAACTTACCAACTAAAACAAGAGTTCCATATATTATACACCGGGTGAAAAGATTTCAAATTCTGTCTGAAATATGCCTCCAGATGTCATCAAATCTAATATATAATGTGACATCTTAAAATACACTTACATTTTTACTGTGTAAACTGAATCTTCACCATCTCTACTTTTTTAGAGTATTAGAATACTAGACACAATTTCATAATCCATATATAAATGGGGTACTCATGTTGTATTGGTTTTAGCAAATTATCTCTAGGTTAACATATATACAGTTGTTATTTCCACTCATCCTCTCTATCAGTTGGACTCATAATTTTTTTCCCCTTAGAATAAGAGGTAGTGGGAAATCCTTTTTCTAAGTATTTTGTATGATTCTCTTACTGTTGCAAGGGGAATGCTGTTTTGAAAGATAAGCCTGAGGAAATGGTGGTGAAATTTCACCTATATAGATCTGAGGGGGAAAAAATGTTATCTCCAATGTATAGATAAAAATAAACTAAATAGATATAACCTGGACAAAAGTAGCTACTAAATAACAGAAGGACAGGATTTTGAATTTAGACTTCTCCCTGATGGCTTTGTGTTGTTACCACAGGCTGACAGAATAATTGGAAATAATTTCCAAAGCTTTTGAACAGATGATTACTTTGATATCCCAACATTATTTTTTACACCTAAATGGCAGATCTTACTCTTAAAAGCCAATTCCATTTAAAATTACAAGTACATATCTGAACTTCTGACAGAAACATTTTAAAAACTCAGTAAAATAATTATTGCTATAAAGTTCACAAGCCCTGGCTCCTTTCTTCTTTCGAATTCTTACAAGTTTGCTTTCTTTGTTGTGTGTGTGTGTAGAATATCTATCCATATTATCTGCTTTCTTTTAATTTTCATTAGTATTTATTATACCAGTGCAATATAGTGATATCTTTTCTGGTAAAGTAATACCAGTTGTGACAAGTGGAGAGTAATTGAAATAACCAAATTGGTTTCCAAATTGAATTTGCTTACTGTGTCTTCTGATTACTTGTTATGACTGTAGTTGTTACATCGACAGTTATCATTACATTCAAAAGAAAAGAATACCCTAACAAAGGCATTAATTAAGATTTTATGGTTACCTACATGTGGATATAAAAAAGGAGATATAAAGTTATGATTAATTTTATATTTTTTCTTGTGTAAGAAATTGAATAATACATGAATATCTTTTTGGAAATTGAAACCCACAAAAATAGTGTCAAATAATATGCTAATCTATTATTTTTTGTGCCAAAGTGTAATTTCCTCTTTGTGCCTATAGAAAATAATCTAACAACAAAAGTTCCATCCTGCCTGGTTAGCTTTTCACTTTTTATCACATGATTTATGGCAAATTTTAAAAATAACATGCAAATAATAATTTTTCTCATAGAATTGGTCTCAACATACCATACAGGAAAACCACTGTGATATTTTACAACTATGCTGACTCAGATCAAAATAGGCTAAATGAATTAACTGGGATCATGTTGCATGAGCATTTGACAGAGTATCTCAAGCCTTCTAAACTCGGGTATTAGAATTTCTTTTCCTTTTAAATGTTTCATGTAAATAAAACTTCAAGTAATTTTATTTCATTGTTATTATTATTTTTATATTCTAATTAAATTTTAGCCAAGCTTATAAAAAATTGTAAATATCTGCAAGGTCCTACCATAGACAATGAATGACATGTATTTAGGTGCCCATTTCACTTACAAAACCAATTCTCAAGATATTTCTACCAATATTTAATCAACGATATTCACTGACTATCCATAGTAAGCTATTTATGTTTTTTTAACCTTCAGTTTTTGTGCAATATTTATAATATAAAAAGTGTAAATAAAGTTAAACACTAAAATATTTTAAATAGCCTATTTCATAGATATGGAATAATTGATTTGATAAATTCTAAAGACAAAAGGTATGCCCCAATTAATTTTTTAGTCACTACATCAGGTTAAAAGAGACAATTTAAATGTATATGTTTGAATGACATGGGAAAAGAACTATAAAAGGTAGTTTTCTTTAGGTGTTATAATTTTATGTGGTTTTACTTTCTTTTCCATGATTTTTATCCATTTTTGTAATCATTTTAGAAGAATATTTGCTATACTAATAATCAAGAAAAAAGGCAGATGTAACAAAACAAAAATTATTGACCTAATCATCATTTGGCCATTAATCTTTTTAAAATGGAACATATTTTTCTAATCATTTAAAATGAATATTTGCTATATCAATAATCAAGAAAAAGATAGATGTAACAGAAAAAATGTGTTGACCTAATCATCATTTGGTCATTTATCTTTTTTTTTAATTTTAATTTTAATTTTTAATTTTTTTAATTTTTTAAAATTATTTTTTAATTGAAGAAATGATTTTAATTTCTTTTTTCTTTTTTCTTTTCTTTTTTCCTCTCTACCTCCCCATCCTCCTCCCTTCTACCCTCTGCATTTATCTTCTTAAAATGGAACATATATAGGCCCTGTTAAACAAAAGTTTTGATTCTAATTCATTTTGATAAACTAGAACTACTGATATCACTTTATGACACTTTATATATATTCACATATATATTTTAACATAATCAGTTACTTCATAAGCATATTTTTCTTAATTGGAAAGCATGATAGACTAAAAGTAAGATTATTATAATCCATCCCTTTTATCTACCTTTCATGTAAACTTGGCATATGCAAGTTTGTTTAAGTGGCTGCAAACAAGATCCATATCTTTTACCATCGTCTAACTCATAGACTTATAATAAAATACATGGGTATGTTAGGTCAATCAATTTGCATTGATATGACCTATTATGCCACATTATGTATTTGATTTAAATTATGACATTATGACATGTCTTTAGTTTCCACCTCATTTTAGTAATTAACTTTGGAATAATGTGCCTTTGAAATGTGTACAGTATCCACATATATGGTGTATAACATGAATTTCCAAATAATGAGAATTTCGCTGAACACGTCAGGAATTTTTAAAAAGCAGAATATACTGTTTTGACTTATTTTTACTTGACACAATTTATGTCATGTGAGAAGGAAGTAATATAACTAGTCTAGACAGTGTTTTTTATGAAACAAGAGAAGATAGTTCTACATAGTCTGTGTTACCGACATTGTAGACATTGCAACTTATCTAATCTCAGTATTATATATGCGTTTGTACTCTTTTATTGAAAACTATGACTTTGTCACTACTTTCAAAACATGTTCTTCTGATACAGAACGAGAGGTTCATGGGTTGCTCTTTTAAGGAGTTATTTTCAGCAGAAATCTGATACTTTTGAAGCAAAATATGGACCTGTTAAAATGTCCCTAATAGCCTTTTACACTACAGAATATATGAATTAATATACTTTATATAACATAACTCTCTTTTGCTATAAAAGCATTTAAAACAAACATCAGACTAAAAGTGGTGAATTAATAAAAGAAATATTTTAAAACATATTAGAATGGATATCATTGGTTGTCTGCTCTGCATCTTTTTTCCTACTCCTAATTTTCTACAGAAGCATAATATTTTTCAACTTTATTTCTCTGCCTTATTCAGCTCATGTATTCAGTTAAAAGTGACTCCACCTTCAGCTCCTGAGGTGGCTCTGAATGATATGCAGGTAATTCTATTCATCTTGGCAATGATTGGGCAATAATGATAATATGACCCAAACCAATGAGTCCAAAGTAGTGATTTTCTTAGAAATATTGACATATTTTTGCTATTCTTGTTAAGGTTCAGAAAACGAGCTATGTTATATGTGGAAGTAAAGAGCAAAATAGCTACAGCCAGCTTACTACAACATGATCCAATATATTTGGTGAGCAGTTTGAGTTAGGTTGTATATTATTTGAAACTGAGCATATTCTAACAAATGCAAAACAAATATATTTAAAAGTAATGTGTCATTGGTTTTCTTTTCTGCTATAATCTACTTTCTAATAAGTGTCATTATATGTAATTTATTCATTTTAAAATTATATAATATAATATGAGTAACTGTCCTTATGATAAAATAAATCACATCTGCTGGGATGTTTAGAAACTAAACATAAGGTGTGTTAAATATACTATTTGGTCTAATCAAAGGAAATAAAATAAGAAGCCCTGAGAGAAGTCTTGATGAGGCAGGGTGGGAAATAAATATAAACAGATGGAAATAGTTTACGACGGAAATTAATCTTTCTTCGTAACAAGTATCAAAACATACTATGTATTTCTTCTATTTTGGGTTTCTTAGGACATTCTTATATAGACCTATACAGTAAAGGAAAATCAGAAGAGAATATTGCAAGGGTCCTTAGAGCACAACAAAGTTGGAACCATGAACCTTTATTTATAGACTTAACCAAGAGGATAAGATGATACTTAGAAACTTTAAACATTTCCAGGTCTTTGTTTACTTTTTCACTCAGTTCATCTGAAAAATTCTAGGACTCAATGGTCAACATTCTACCCACATGTTGCATAGCTGTGCTAGTTAACTATTTACTCTTCTCATTATTTCATGCATAATAAATAGTAGATGCTGTAGTAAAACACCAGAATCATGACCTACATTTTCTTCAAAATTTATATTTTTGACAAGTAAGGTTTTTAAAACTGGGAGTTTTAATAAATCTTCATTTCTTAGGCAACTGAGACATTTACGAAGTTTGAGTCAATATGATTTATTCACAAATATTAGGCTGCTAAAATGTCAATTTGAAGATAAACTTTCAGAATCTTCACCATTGTATTTGTTTTGTTTTATATCTCTTATTTTTTCTAGATAGAATTCAGATAATGAATTAAAATAATTTAGACCATGTATGTATAGATTAGTAATGTAGACTACTTATAATAGTAAAAAATATAACAAAGTGTCAAACTGTCACTATTTGCAGATGACATGATTCTCTACATAGAAAACTCTAAAGACTCCACAAGAACACTACTAGAAACAATAAGCAAATACAGTAGAGTCTCTGGATATAAAATCAATGTTCAAAAATCCATAGCGTTCTTATACTCTAATAACAAAGTATCAGAAAAAGAAGTGGAAAAAATAATTCCTTTTGTAATTGCAACAAAAAGAATAAAATACCTAGGAATAAATCTAATGAAATAGATGAAGGACCTATATAATAAAAACTATAAGACCCTATTAAAAGAAATAAAAGAAGATATCAAAAAATGGAAAGATATTCCGTGTTCTTAGATTGGAAGAATCAACATAGTTAAAATGATCATATTACCTAAAGCATTATACAGATTTAATGCAATCCCTATCAAAATCTCATCAGCATTTTTTAAAGAAATAGAACAAAAAATCATCCTATTTGTATAGAAGCACAAAAGACCCCGAATTGCCAAAGCCATCCTGAGAAAAAAGAACAAGGCTGGAAGCATCACTCTACCCAACTTCAAATTATACTATAAACAACGGTAATCAAAACATCATGGTATTGGCAGCAAAACAGACACACGGAGGAGTGGAAAGGAATTGAGAGTCCAGAATTAAACCCGTATTTATATGGGCAAATAATTTTCAACAAAAAAGCCAAAAACATACAGTGGAGAAAGGAAAGCCTCTTCAATAAATGGTGCTGGGAAAACTGGAAAGCCACCTACAAAAGAATAAAATTAGATTGTTGTCTATCACCACACACCAAAATTAACTCAATGGATTAAGGACCTGAATATAAGATCTGAAACAATAAAATGCATCAAAGAAAACATAGGAACTAAACTCAAGGTCCTTGGACTTAAAGAGAATTTTGTGAATTTGACCTCAAAGGCAAGGGAAGTAAAAGCAAAAATAAATGCATGGGACTACATCAAACTAAAAAGCTTTTGCATAGCAAAAGAAATCATCAACGAGGTAAAGAGACAACCATCTGATTGGGAAAATATATTTGCAAGCAACAGCTCCGATAAAGGCCTAATATCCAAAATATACAAAGAACTCCTACAACTCAATAACAACAACAACAACAACAAAAACAAATGATCTAATCAAAAAATCAAAATATACAAAGAACTCCTACAACTCAATAACAACAACAACAAAAACAAATGATCTAATCAAAAAACAGATACTTCTCCCTAGAGAACATACAAATGGCCAACAAATATTTGAAAAGATGCTCAACATCTCTAGCTATTAGGAAAATGAAAATCAAAACCACAATGAGATACCATCTCACATCTGTTAGAATAGCAATAATCAACAGGACAAGTAATAACAAATGTTGGAGAGGATGTGGAAAATAGGAACCCTCATACACTGCTGGTGGGACTGCAAAGCAGTATGGAGATTCCTCAAAAAACTAAGAATTGACCTACCATATGATTCAGCAATCCCTTTACTGGGTATTTACTCCAAAGACTTGAAAACTCATATTCAAAAAGATATTTGCACACTGATGTTCATAGCAGCATTATTCACTGTGGCCGGGACATGGAAGCAACCGAAGTGTCCTGCGACAGATGATTGGCTAAAGAAGCTGTGGTACATATATATGATGGAATATTACTCAGCTATAAGAAGAGATGAAATATTGCCATTTGAAACAACATAGATGGATCTTGAATAATCATACTAAGCGAAAAAAGCCAGACAGAAAAGGTTGAAAATAACACTTATACGTGGGATATAAACCTAAAAGCAATAAATAAATAGGACAAACAAACAGAGACTCGTGGACATGGAAAATGGACTAGTGATTACCAAAGGGGAGGGGAAAAAATAAAAAAATTAAAAAAATGTTAAAAAAAATAAAATAAATCTCTGGAAAATATATAAATAAAAAATATAACAAAGTGCTAGAATAATTTGATTGTGCATGTTAAATTTCCTTATTATCAAAATATCCACTACTGCTTTGTGCTTTATGATTTGCTTCAACCAATGGAATGTATGTATAAACTTTAATGAACACACTATAGGAGTCACTGTGTGGTTTCCATATATGTCTCCACTTTGAGACCTAAATATCCTAGAAAGGGATTACTCTTACAGACTTGGTTTGAAAAACAAAAACAAAAAACCATAATGGACTTAATTGTTATTGTAAGCTGCTAAATTTGTGGTTCCTTTGTTTCACAGTATAAATTAACCTAATGTGAGTGTATAATTCTATACAGCATCATACTACACATTTTATATAAACTATACCTTTTAATTCTTACTACTTTTTGATACATTATTATCTGCACTTTAACAGTGAAAAAAAATAGTCTCAGACTGAAATTATAGAACTAATTCAATGACTAAGGTGATTTTAAACTCTAGGCATTTAACTACTACTCTATATTTCATTCTTTATTTTAAAAATATGTCACATGACTCATTGAAGACATACATTTGTTAAAGAAAACAACTAGTATAAATGAAACAGTTGCTGTAATTTCAAGTCTTGTTCTATTTTCACTACATGACTTTCTTATATAATAATCTTGAGCAATAAAAAAGTTCTTACTCATGTGAAATTTTGTTTTATTCTAGAATGACTTCGGCGGTGATATTTTTATATCATAGATAAATACATGCTGGAAAAGTTTTATTAATTTTTATTTTATTCAATTATTTTGAATTATTTATATAATTTGAAAATCAAGTAAAAGAGAGTATTAAATGAGTATTGGACCCAACAAATGAAATTACATAAATACTAAGTCTGGATGAAACCAATTTTATAGTTATCTGTATATCTTCCCAGTGATATTGTGTGCTGATAGAAACAATACTCTAGACCCTGTTTTTATTACTTAGTGTTAAGTTTTATAATCATAACAGGAGATCATAACATATAGATCATATATGGATCTAAAGATATATAAAGGGATTCTTCATTCTTTTAAATAGGATTGTGATTTAGTATATGGAAGTTTAAATATATGCATATATATCTGTAGAAAAAACTATCAAAATACATAATTAGGACAATTTATAACTTTTACAACCATTGATAAATCACTCTTATGTGAAGTTTTAACAGTTTGCACTCCCATGGATAATGCAAAAGAGATTCTTCACACATTTGTTGATGCCAATCTAATAGGAGAAAAAGTATATTTTAGTGTGATTTGATTTGAATTTCTCTGTTTATATCTGAGGCTGAGAATCTTTTCATTTGTTTAGAACTGCTCATATATACTTTTCTATAAGCTATCTGTTATTTTTATTTTATTTTTTTTAAAAAGACTTTAAAGTCTAAGAAGTCATCACCATATCAAAAATCATTTAGATTTTCTCATGTTATTTTTTAGGTATTTTAGAGTTTTGTGTTTAACATTTAGGACTTGGTTCATTTTGAGTTTATTTTTGTGAAGCATGTAAGATATGTGTCTAGATCCATTTTTTACATGTAGATGTCATGTTGGTCCAGAACCCATTTGTTGAAAAGATTATCTTTACTTCATTGTATTGTCTTTGCTTCTTTGTTAAAGATCAATTGACTACATTGTTATGGGTGTATTTCTGGACTGTCTATTCTGTTTCATTAACTTGTTTGTCAGGTAATGTCAGTCCTCCAACTTTGTTCTTCTTTAATTCTTGATTATTCTGGGTCTTTTGTCTTTCCATATAAGCTTTAGAATTGGTTTGTTGATATCTACAAAATAACTTTCTGGGATTTTAATTGAGATCACATTTAATCTATAGGTTATGTTGGGAAAAAAATGAATCTTGACAATATTAGATCTTCGTATCCATGAAAATAGAATATCTTTCTATTTATTTATTTAATTTTATTCATTGCAATATTGTAGTTTTCCTCATATATAACTTTTTAGATTTATATCTGTTTCTGATTTATGCCAATTTAAATGGTAATATGTTTAATTTCAAATTTCACTTGTTCGATGTTGGCGTATATTATGACTTATTTTTGTGTAAATATATATCAACATTTTTTTTCTCATACCATTACCATCAATTTATATACTTGCCAGTGATTTATGAGATAGCTTTATTCCATGTACATTTGATAATGATCATTTAAAAAACATAAAATTGTGTCGCATTAAGTTTATTATAAGTGAATCGAATACTATCTTAAGTTTATTTTCCAAATTTATCAGTTTGTAAATTCTGCATTCACATTGTATACCTATATTTTTGGATATACCTTCAATTATTAATTTGAAAACTCTTTAATAAGCCTGATCTAATATTGCTGTAAGCAATGATTAAACACTGAAGTTAATATAATTTAAAGCAGGGATCCCCAACCCCTAGGTCGCAGACTGGTACCTGTCTGTGGCCTGATAGGAATGGGGCCGCACAGCAGGAGGTGAGTAGCAGGCTAGCAAGTGAAGCTTCATCTGTATTTGCAGCTGCTCCTCAGTGCTAGCATCATCACCTCAACTCTTCCTCAGATCATCAGGCATAGGAGCACCGGTCCTTGGTGCCAAAAAGGTTGGGGACTACTGATCTAAAAGACGTAGCTAAAAATTTCAAAACCTAAAATTTCTAAGTAAAACCTTTTCTCCTTTCTCATGTTATTTTAAAACTTTTAACAACTCTAATAACTTTTTCAAGTTATTAAAAAAAAAACCCATTTCTTAGAGGGATATTTGTCCCAAGTCTCAGGTAGAGACTGATAGTATTTCCAAATGTTCTTTATATGCCGAATGCACTTATTTAATTAAACATTGATGACATCAAAGCTTAAAATATGAGCTCATTTGCTGACGTGCATAAGTTAAATTGGAAACACATGCAACCATTTCTTCCTCTCTCCTTCTGATAGTAGGTTACTCAAGGACAATAGTTCACATTGGTAAGATGGAATTAAATTTGATGTTGTGATTAGATACCTGGAGGAGATCCTGAAGTGCAGTGGCCAGTGGTTATCAGAGTTGTTGGGAAAGTCAAAGGCTCCCCTCAAAGTAATTTTGCTACCTTGTTTTGAACTGAGACTTTATACTATAGTGCACTAATTCTTTACATCAGGAATTTTACTTGATTACTTAATCAATTTCATTGATTACATTGTTGCTTGGATCCTGATTAAAGATATGAATAGACCAAGGAAAGTTATTTATTGTATTCTCTTTTATCTTTGAAATACCTTTATTTATTTATTTTTTTAGTTTCTCTAAAAAATATTGTAGTTAAGTATTTACTTGTCGCAATCTCTCAATCCTTTATTGTCTTTTTTTTTAAATAGAAACTTCGAACACTGTTTTCTGATCAAGGTATTGGTTGTTAATCACTGATTAACAGGTCAAATATATGCTTACTGAGGAGTCAGACTTCTGGTTAAAAATCTGTGTTACTTTTCAGGACTAATCATAGGCAATTACATATGATTTACCTGACAGGACTCATGGGACCCTCACTCCTAGGTCTCTTTACCTGAGGACTTCACAGAGTTCTTCTTCAAGTGCCTCTGCGACAGTTCCTTATGATAGGAGAAGGAGAAAATCTCAAATACACTTTTTTCACTCACAGTATTTAGTATTTTTTCACTCCTAACGCATCTCCCCTGCCCTCCTCATGTCCTCAAGGTTCGTAAAACTGCCAGAGCCTTTTGTTTGGGGCTCCCCTAAACAATGCAATGACCCTCATATCTGTACATATCCACTGGACCCTGTACTGGTACTGTACCATTTCATGAGGAAAATAAATCAGGGGGAGCTAGCATGTTGTCTTGTTTTAGATTCTTGCTTATACCATTTCAGAAAATGATTAAAGATTTAACTCTTTCTATTTTGGCTTGTCTCTTTAATCAGCACGTTTAACATGACATTTCTCTCTTGCCCAGCTCACTTGAGCTCTTGACACATACATACTTGGTTTATGAAATTTAATATCACTTACCAAAATGACACTGATACAGAGTATAGGTTATGTAGATATACATATAAAGAAAGGTGAATATTGTTATGATCCTTTTATTTTATGGCAGATTGTCTTCATGTACTATTATAATAGATAACATCATCAACATTTATCTGAAATCAACCACTGTTTTAGCTTTTTTAGTGCCATGATCTATAAATAACTAACTGTAAGCTGAGGCTTTTAGTTAATAAAAGGGGTTAATAAAAGGGTAGAGACATTTTCCTACTGAGTTTTTATAATTTTTGAATTTTTATTTTAAACTGGCAATATTTGCTTTTTTATATGACAGTAGTTTTTTATATAATTTTAAGTATATTATAAAGTGTGTAATTTCTGCAATTTTAAAATTTTCAGTTAAGTAGAAACTTATTTATTTCTTTTTTTTTTTATCTAGCTCTGAATAGAGTTAAACTTAAGTATTTTTTTTGGCAGCATTATTATAAACCTTCTGTTCTTTCTGTATTTGTTTGTTCTAGAACCTATTCCTATAGACTTGTATTCCTATTTATATTTATTTTATTTTTCTCCAATGGGTATTTATAAATATGTCCTCAAAACATCAATTGCTTTTAAAATTGGAATTATTCAGAAAAAAAAAATCAGACTTTAGCTTTCTCAGAATTCTCAAGCCATTCTATGCATTTCCTTAAGAATATCTGGTCATTGGCTCATATTTAAATTTTCTTTAAAAAATCGTATATCTGCTTTACTATTATTAACCCCAAATTTAATTTTGTGTTAAACACAAAATTTTCTTAACTCATTAGAAAATGCTGTAATTTCTTAACTTATTAGAAAACGAATGAATGTTTTTTACCAGACCAATTATAAAATATTTCTAAATATTTAGTTGTGAAACTCATACAACTTAAGACAACTTGTTTCACAATATATTGACAACTAATATTTCTACCCCTACTCTGTATTTCATGTATGTTTCAAGCTTCAAGCAAACAATGGATAACATCCAGATAAATTATATTAAGATCATGTATCATGTACGATATTTTGTTAATAAAGCATAAAAAAGATGGACAGGTGGTATACTATAATGTCAACAACTTTGAAGGCAGAAAAGATCAGAATTCAAATCTGACTGCATTGTACTATTAGTGTATCCTTGGACAAGTTGAATAGTTTTTCTTATCCTCTGTATCCTCATCTATTAATGGACTCATGCAATTACTATAAAAATTAAATAATACAATGTATGGAAACAGCTCAGCTTTATGTGCTGTCATAAATATTAAATAAATGAAAGCTGCTATAATTTGCATTAATATTGACAACTTTATCACTGTAAATTTTATTTTGAAAATCCTATTAAGAGTTAAACATAATAAAGAGAAGTCATTTTTAAACACACTTGAAGTTCTAAAATACCAAATCTATAACAAAAAATAGAGAAAAGAAACCATAGTTGGTTTGCTTGTGTCTCTAATTATAATATAAAGTTGCAGTTAGTGACATTGTTTTACATTCATATACCCACCCCATAGTAACTTAGATATATTAAGCAAATATTAACATATGTTTGTAGAACACTAATAAGTGTTTTTTACTCTGAAGTTTATGTCAATTTCAATATTATTCTCTTTTTATCACACAAGATTAAGCAGCCAGTGAAAAACTGTTGAATAATAAAAAATTAAGAATAACATACTTTCTAATTCCAATGTATTATTCACAGGTGCTACGTTATTGTAATGAATTATAGCTTTGGGCATTTAGAGAAATAAGAGTATTTAAAATCCAGATGCAGGCTTTCACTAGTATTGGGGAAAAAATGACTGCCCTTAACTCTGCAATTTAAAGGCTTACTGATTAAAGATTATTACTTGCTTAAATTTCTATATTTTAAAAGATTATCCAAAGATGAATTTGTACATCTGCTCTATATCATGTGTTTATTAGAGAGCATTTATGAAACTTAATTACCAGTATTTCTCTGAATCCTATTTACTAAATCTCTATATCTACTGATTTTACAGTAATCTAATATACTCAAAGAAGTTCAAAGAGGAAAAAAAATAAAAAACTGAATCTATTTGATCAGAGGCAAATTTATACTAACATACCACTAGCACAGAACAGTGAGATAATCTAGTTTATGCCATTGTTCTATAAGTAGAGTAATTGACAACCAGAAATATTAATGGATTTACAACAATTTACCAAACAAGTTAGTGGCAGAGCCCTTCAAAAATCTCTAGTGTATTTTTCTCTTTATAATACTTATGGATAATTTATTATTTTGACATATAACATATGGTATTTGAAGAGAGAAACTGGATTGGAAAAGATATTTAATCACCCAATACCACTCCATTTCTTGCTTACAGTTTTAAAAATAGTATCAATAAAAGGAAAAATATAATTTAATTTTATATGAATTCATAAATATATTCATAAATATATGAATTAATGAATATATTTTAAAGGTAATAGGATTAAAAACAAAAACAAAACCTGAAACAATTGAAACAAAGGAAGGCAAAGGAAGCAAAATGGTCCTGGGAGGAAAACGCAAACTAACAGGCTCCATGTAGAAACTGAATCCAGGTTATGGCCCACTCTACAGGATTCTCCCCCAAACTGAGCTACTTAGATTAGGTCAAGTAGACTGTGGGCAAAAAAAAATCTTCTAATAATGGATGCAATATGTAGAGGGATACTTTACTATAAGCAATATATTTATGCTTCCCCAATCAGCTCTTGTTTAGTCTTAGGTCACATTACATTTCCTTTTAAATCATTTTTTTTTATAGCATACATAATTTTTATGTAAAATTTTCCAAATTGCAATGAGATTATAATACAAATGATTTTTACAGTTTTATAAGGTAGATTAAATATAATTTTAAATTTTCTTTTTTTGTAATATCTGTCCTTTATTTGTTACCTTTTTTCAATTATTCATGGTGTTTCTTGTTTACTTATCTTTGTATCTCAGTGAAGACTTCTCTGACCACCATATTTAAAATTGAAATAGGTGCTTTCCTAAAAAATTCCTCCCTCTTCCTAATTTATGCTTCTTCACAGAATTTCTGTCACCTAAAATGCTATGTGTTTTACTTAGCATATTTTGCTCGTCTTTCTCTCTTTTACAATATGGAAACACTGAAAAGAAAGGTAATTTGTGTTTGTTTTTGTCCACTGCTGTATTCTTTTAAAAGAAGACTTAGAAAAATTCAATCATATACCCATTAACTTTTATATAATATAATGTGATTTTAGGATAAGTATCATTAATAAATGTCATTATTTCTTCTTTTTAGTGACTTTGGACCAGGCATTTCCCACCTGTATTCTTCTAACTTTTGTTTTCTATGAAATACAATTTGTATTTCTTAACACTATAGTACCTTTAGTTTTTGTATCACAATTCTTATCATTCAGTCATATTTTAGCAACAAAAGTAAAATTGTTTATACAAAAAGGTTTAAAAATAATCATCACGTATTCATAAACTACAGAATTCAGAAAGTCACAAAGCTGATATAACCTCTTAGCAGACCTAGAAATAGGCTTCTTAAGTTAAAGAGGTTGTAAAACTATTATCTAACATATTTTTGAGTCAAGAAAAGAGTTAAATGGAAATTTATAAAGCATATCAAAAAAGACCTTAGGCTTCCATAGAAACAAATTAGTAAAGGTAACATGATTTTGAACAAATCAACTCAGAAATTGTAAAAACATGTATTTGAGCAAGTTTTAAATTGTTACAGTGTTATTAGCTTGATTAAGCCTAATGTAGGATTTAAAAAAAAAATTATCCTAAAGAAACCTGAACTATTACAGATCTAATAATGTTATGATCACAGAAAGACAATAGAAAATTTACAAATTAGTTTACATGGCTGTGTGAGTGTAGAGAGAGAGAAAATTCGAGAAGGATATTCTCTTTTACTTATTTCCCTATTACTACTGCCATTTCCATTACATTCACCATATAGATAGTAAGCTCAGACTCAAGTGTAAAGTACAATCATAGCCATTGTGACAAATTGAAGATATGTAATCTATCATTGAGAGTATTTTTGCACAATGTGATTCTTTATTGTATATTTTATTTTATTGAGTCCAGAAACATTTTGATTCTGCTTTCTCATAAGGTATAAAATTTCTTGCCTTCAATATTCATAAAAATTGACAAAAACCTCACCTTAACATTTGGGTAACTGCAATAAAACATATAAATTTGAGTGAACTTGGCTATAATACTCATTTCTACCTTAGCAGTAGAAAAATTTTGTGCCTATGAAATATGTCATAGTTAATTTTCATAGTCTCTTCTAGATAGATGATAATTTCTATTCTGTCAAATTTTCAGATTAAAGTAACTGCAGTACAGTATTGGGAATAAAAAACATTTCTCAATATGATTAAGATTAATAGAATATGGTTGTAATTTTTATATGTTTACATTAGTTTCATATTCTATTATTTTCCAGATGTAAAAACTTAATCTGTGAACAGATATCAACATTTTTCTAAAATAATATTTCTTAAATATCTAAAATAGATATATTTCTATATTAACAGACATAAATGTGCTAATATAATGTTTTTATATATTATAATAATGTAAATGGACATTTCATCATTTACATTAAAAGGTTGTTAAAGAAAAGAGTAGAAAATTATTTTTTAAACAAAAAAAGTTGTTTTAAAACAAAATAAACAAAAAATACATTTTACCCTATTAGTGTAAAGTAGACAGAGCAATTAATATTCAAAATACAGTCATCGCTGTCATTAATTAAATTGATGGTATAGCAATTTAAATGGCACATTCAAAATTCTCATAAATTAGAAATGCATTCTTATAAATACTATAGCCATTGTCTAATTTTCCCCTCTAATTTTATTCCCTCAAAATTTGTTTTTTAAAAATAAAGTTAAAACTCTTATATTTGAGTTTATAAAGACAAAAATTATTAGGAAAGTAGTATTGTGAAAATAAATGATGCCTGATTGTGAAATATTATGGACACAATCACACAAAATGATGAATAAAGCTGATGAAGTAGAACATTTTACAATGTAATAAACTTACTTTTTTTATCCAATATTTATTGTCATTTTCAATCTGATTTGGATGAAGTCTCTAAGAATTTAAATAAGTTATTTTAAAATTATTTTAATTAATATCTGTATCTCTAGATTTTCTTTAGTAACTTGGGCTTCACCTTATTCTCTATCTTCATTTACCATTTTCCAAATTAATTCATTACTTCTACCAATGAAAAGAAATTTCTCCGACTGTATTTACTCTATTTTAACATAATATTTTACTTAAGTACTGTTTTATACACGAGTGCATCAATTCTGACACAATATTAATAAGGGACACTTTATGTCATTTTTAAAAATTCTAATGTTTGTCTGTTAACAAAATAAAAGACAAATGGGACACAGCTGAAAATAGGCCTTTTCCTTAATCATCTCAATTTGAATAGCCACTGATTTAATTTTTACATTTACACTTGAATCTTTATTATCTCTCAGAGCAAAGATTAGATGGTATTCTCCCCCCCTTTTTTTTGGTGGGGGTGGGGACCCAAAGTTCGCACAAATGACGTTAATTAAATCTATGTGTTCTAAATACTATTTGATATCATATCTGAAGTTAGGATGAGCATGAACCCAGTTATTCAGCATAAAATAAGAAAAGAAAAATAGAGTTTAAATATAGAAATTGACTTGAGACCATTGTGTAACTAGAGTATGCACTGGCATTTGGCTAACAGGAGGGTCAGTACCATGGAAATATATCATATTTAAAAATGTGTATGTCTAACATTGCTGTCATTTGCCTGAAATGTGTTCTTCTATGCAATTTTTTATATATAGTAAATTCTATCAACCTTTTGCTAATGCTTTCTAAGATATGAATCTTAATTCTATAGGCTTTTGCCACTCTGAAGAAGTCTCCTGTTTACTTCTAGAACTATTATTTTTAAGTTAAAATTATAAAGCAATGATTTGTCTGAAGTCAAGATGTGAAAAAAACAGGTGACAATATTGGACACTACTTATATTTAAATTGATTGTTCTTACTAATCCTTTAAGAATACTAACCAAAACAAAGTAAAATATGACTATAATTTTACATTAACCATAAAAGATATTTTTTAAATACTTTCAAAGACATGTTAAGAGCATCAATTGTTCCTGAATATAATTGAAAATATTTATTATATACTCATATTCATTCAAAAATTAATATAAATATTAATTACTAAAAATCAGAAAATATATTTTTGATTTATATACCAGTTGTATTTTTAATAAAAAAGATATCCATTATGAAATTTCTAGCAAAGAGGGAAGGATTATATTAATTATTAAGTATCCATATTATGTGTATGAATGTAGCTATTAAAATGATGATTTAGAATATTGTAATGACATAATTTTGTTACTTATATTACTTAAATAAATTAAGTATATTACTTCTATTTTTTCAGATACATGCATATATATATACTAAGACATTCATAATTTAGTATTGAAAAAGTAGAAATTTTAAATTTTTTTTATTATTTCTGAATAATGAGGTTATGTTTTCTATTAGTTTGCAATAATAAGAATCTATTTTAATTTAAGCAGAAAGTTATTTAATTCAGAGAACTAGAAGGCTTACGCTTATCGGAAGAGCTGCATGAGTAGACTCTGTTCCTTTGAGAACACTGCATGTTTGTTTTTTCAAGAGAACAGCGGTATTTTTCCATATTTTAAGGCTGAGTAATCAGGAAGCCAGGCCATACGTACTGGCTCCAAGACCACACTACTTTTTCTACAATTCCTACAGCCAAATTGACACAAATGTGACATCCACAAAGCTGGCTAAAAAATTCTGAGAACTCAGTTACAGCTCAACTGTTGCGCTTCTTATGACACAGCTGCAGAAGCATGGTCCTCACTCCAAAATATCCATATTTGCCTTCACAATTCCACATGCAGCCACTTGCAGAAGCTATTTTCCATGAAAGATCTGCTCAGAAAGATCTGCCCAGTCTTTAGCTTTCCAGTCTCATGCACAGTGAGGAACATGAGAGTGATCCATTCTATGATACCTACCACACAGATACTTTGAAATTGCTTCTTTCAGCTTTTGTGCTTTTATCCAATAGTTGACAATTTTTTGCCATGCTCATCAGCATTCACGTGTTGTATAAATTAATGAAAATTCAAATTTCTGTTTCTAATTCAGTAACCTCCTCTCAATATTTTTCTGTTGCTATATAATTTATCCATAATTTATTTTAAAAAAAGAGTATGCTGAGAATGTTACTCTTGTTTATGAATTTTTGAGTGTTAAAAATATCTTGACCTTATCTAGGGCCATGCCATCCTGAATAAGCCTGATTCCGTCTGATCTCCGAAGCTAAGCAGGATCGGGCCTGGCAAGTACTTGGATGGGAGACCACCTAGGAAGACCAGGTTCTGTGGGCATCAAAAATAAAAAATAAGGGATTGTAAGCTGACAAGGTCCTTGCAATCTGTGAAGTCAACCAAGGGTTGCCTGGCCTAAGTAAAATAATTAATTAATTTAAAAAATAAAATAAAAATATCTTGAGCTTAACAATCAACGACTATTTTTAGTTATTATTTTATGGTTCATTATATTCTAGATTTTGTTGGAGATGAGATTAATTTAGCTCTTGCTTAGCTTTTACTAATTAAACATACTCTATTCTATTTTATGTGTCATTTTTTAAACAATGGAGAAATTGCCATTTTTTCTCCATGTGACTGGCCTTAATTTATAATGTTTATCCTCAGATAAACATGGAACAAAAAGGTTATTTTTTTTTAATTGAAGTAATCTTTTATCAGAACACAACCTTGAACCCATTTAACACTTTATGGTTCTACATTTGCAGTGTTTAGCAATAATGTTACTATTATTACTACTACTCTTAGAACTCCATTTTTAAACTAAAATGATACATGAGTTATGCTAAACATTTAAAATACCTTATCTTTCAAAATAAGTATGAGAACTTGATTTTCATCAGTCTTTTTTTTTTTTTTTTTGCTCCTATGTTGGTTATCTATCTCTATATAACAAATTGCACAGACTGGGTGGATTAAAACAACACTACTTTATTATCTCAGAGTTTCTGTGGATCAGAAGTGGCAAGATTTAGCTGCACATTCTGCTAAGAATCTCAGACGGTTGCATCAAGGTATCAGCTGGAATGCATTTTTATCTGGACGCTCAACTCAGGCAAAGTCCACCTCCAGGTTTACTTAGGGTAT
Source organism: Pteropus medius (assembly GCF_902729225.1). Lineage (NCBI taxonomy): Eukaryota > Metazoa > Chordata > Mammalia > Chiroptera > Pteropodidae > Pteropus > Pteropus medius. The sequence continues at coordinate 15,860,813 of NW_024351730.1, forward strand.
TGGTAGAATTTGTTTCCTTACATATTTAGGACTGAGGGCTCCAGTTTCTTGTTGGCTGTTGGCAAAATGCTGCTCTTAGATCCTTGCCAGGTAGGTCATGCAACATAGTTACCTGCTTCTTCCAAGGCAGCTTGGTAGAGAATTTCTAGAGCCAGTCAGCTAGAATATGGAGCCTCGTATAATGTAACATAATCACAGAATTTCTAGTTCACCGACTTTTTTATATTTTCTTAGTTAGAAGCAAGTTATATACTCAAGGGCTGGGAGGTATGGAAGTGTGGTTATAAGAGTGTTAATACCAGCAGGCAGGTATTATGGTGGATGACTCTGGAGTCAGATTGCCATAGTGGACCCTTCCGCTCCCAGTGATTCTTGTCCCTCCCAAATGAAAAATAGATTCACCAATTCACATCCCCAATCCCCAAAAGTTTCATAATAATTTGATTACATCATCTGCTGAAGTATAAGATCTCAATTAAATCTCTATTTGGATAGGTCCTTTAGGTATAGTTCCTCTTAATTCATTGATCTGTAAAACTAAAGAGACTGGTTATCTCCCCTTACCATACATGCCACATACAACAGTGGGACAGGCATAGCCAAACAGCTATAAGCATTCCCATCCATAAACGGGAAGTAGAAAGGAGTCAATAGCCTATAGCAGTTTTGAAATATACTTGGGCAAGCACTAGCTAATTTCTTGATTAGGTTTCGGTGCCTGGGAAGAATTGTCCATGAATCTCAACTCCCTCTCTGGGTCCTTGGTTCTGTCCTCCAAGTCATACTTCTTTTTTCATGGAAGATAGCACAGGTTTTACCAGCCTGCTTCCTGACAGTAGACTTTGGAAACTCTGGAAGCCTCCTTTCTTTTGAACTTTTAACTTCTCAGTCCAAGCTGGCAGTGTATTCTTGTTTGTTTGTTTGTTTATTAAATTAATTAATTTATTTATTTTAATTAGTTTAAAGTATACAGTACATTGATTGGACATCTATATAGTTCATAAAACGATATCCCCAACTGCTCTCTTCCTCACCTGGCTCTCCACCAAGCCAACATATTAATGCTAACTGCATTCCCTATGCTGTGATCTCCAGCCCCGTGACCATCTATCAACTATTATTTTGTACTTCTTTAACCCTTCACCTCATTCTCCCAGCCCTTCATGCACTCTCCCCTCTATCTGACGCCAATTGTCCACTATATTTGTGAGTCTGTTTTTGATTAGTTTGTTCTTTTTATTCCTTAGATTCTGAATATAAGTGAAATCATATGGTATTTATTTTTTTCTGTCTGACTTATTTCACTCACCATAAGAACCTCTAGGTCTATCCATGTCATTGCAAATGGCAGGATTTCATTTATTTTTTTTAATGACTGAGTAATATGCCATTGTATATATGAACTATAACTTCTTTATCCAGTCCTTTGCTGATGGACATTTAACTTGCTTCCATATCTTGGCTATTGTAAATTGTGCTGCCATGAATATCGGGGTGAATATATATTTACAAATTATTGTTTTGGTTTTATTTAGATAAATACCCAGAAGTGCAATTGCTGGGTCAAAGACGTATCTATTTTTAATTTTTTGAGAAGCCTCCATACTGTTTTCCATAGTGGTTGTACCAATTTGCAATCCCTTCAATAATGTATAAGAGTTCTCTTTTCTCTGCATCCTCGCCAATATTTGTTTTTTGATTTATTGATGATAGCCATTCTGACAGGTGTCAGATGATATCTCATTATGGTTTTAATTTCCTTTTCTCTGATGATTAATGACTTTGAGCATCTTTTCATATTCCTCTTTGGAGAAGTATTTGTTCAGGTCTTCTGCCCATTTTTTTAATTGGATTGTTTGTTTTTGTGTTGTTGAGTTGTATGAGTTCTTTATATATTTTGGATATTAACGTCTTATCAGATGTATCACTAGCAAATATTTTCTCCTAATCAATTGGCTGTCTTTTTGTTTTGTTGATGATTTCCTTTGCTGTACAAAAACTTTTTAGCTTGACATAGTCTCATTTGTTTATTTTTTCTTTTGTTTCCCTTGCCCAAAAAGATATATTCGAAAAAAAATTCCTGTTAATAATATCGGAGAGTTTATTGCCTATGCTTTGTTCTAAGAGTTTTATGGTTTCAAGTTTTACATTTAAGTCTTTAATCCATTTTGAGTCTATTCTTGTATACAGTGTAAGAAGGTGGTCCATCTTCTTTTTTTTCCACATATCTGTCCAATCTTCTCCATTGTATATTCTTATCTCCTCCGTCATATATTAAGTGATGGTATAGGCGTGGATTTATTTCTGGGCTTTCTATTCTGTTTCATTGATCAATGCATCTGTTTTTATGCAAGTACCATGCTGTTTTTATTACTGTAGACTTGTAGCATAGTTTGATATCATGTAGTGTGATACCTCCAATTTTGTTCTTCTTCCTCAAGATTGCTGTGGCTACTTGGGGTCTTTTATGGTTCCATATAAATTTTAAGATTATTTATTCTAGCTCTCTGAAAAATGCTATTGTATTTTAATAGGGATTGCATTGAATCTATAGATTGCTTTGGGTAGTATGGCCATTTTAATGATGTTGATTCTTTCTACCCATGAGTATAGTATATCTTTCTATTTATTTGTATCTTCTTCAATTATTTTGTTCAGTGACATAATTTTCTGAAAACAGGTCATTTACCATCTTTGATAATTTGATTCTCAGGTATTTTATAGTTTTCGATGCAATTGTAAATGAGATTGTTTTCTTAATTTCTCTTTCTGAAAGTTCATCATTGGTGTATAAAAATGCTACTGACTTCTGAATATTTATTTTGTAGCCTGCTACTTTACTGAATTCATTGATCAGTTCTAACAGTTTTTTGGTAGAATTTTTAGGATTCTCTCTATATAGAACCATGTCATCAGCAAATAACGAGAGTTTTACTTCTTCCTTTCTAATTCGGATGTCTTTTATTTCTCTTTCTTGTCTTATTGCTGTGGTTAATACTTCCAATACGATGTTGAAGAAGTATGATAAAAGTGGGCATCCTTGTCTTGTTCCTCATCTTAAAGGAAATGCGTTTAGCCTTTCTCCATTGAATATGATGTTAGCTATAGGTTTGTTGTATATGGCATTTATTATGTTGAGGTATGTTCTCTCTATTCCCACTTTGCTGAGTGTTTTTATCATAAATGGATACTGGATTTTGTCTGACACTTTTTCTGCATCTATTGATATGATCATAAGGTTTTTATCTTTTGATTTGTTAATGTGGTATATCACATTAATTGATTTGCAGATATTGTACCAACCTTGCATGCCCAAAATAAATCCAACTTGATAATGGTGTATATTTTTAGCGTATTGCTGAATTTGGTTTGCTAATATTTTGTTGAGGATTTTGCATCAATGTTTATAAGATATATTGGCCTATAGTTTTCTTTTTTTGTAATATTTTTGCCTCATTTTAGAATCAAGGTAATGGTGGCCTTATAAAAGCAGTTAGGGAGCTTTTTTTTTCCTTGAATTTTTTGGAATAGTTTGTGAAGAACAGATGATAATTCTTCTTTGAATGTTTGGTAAAATTTGCCTGTGAACAAGCTGGCAGTACTTCGAAGAAATACATTTCTCAAAAAACTTTTCAAGTCTTTAGTAGATTTCACTCAGATCCACTCTACCAGCCATACTGACAGATCTTTTCAAAATAAGCCCTTAACTGCCAGAGGACCCTGCTGAGATGGTTGAGGGATAGTACCTTTAAGCTTCTTAGAGCCTCTACAGTTTGTTTTGAAAATGTGTGAGGCAGGATTTTAAGAATCCTTAATTTAAAGGACCTTTTGAATAGTTGAATACTCCTACTTTTTGAACTTTTGGAAGTTTTAACAAAAGGTTGTGCAGTCGACACTTGTTTTTCTTTTTCTCTCTTTATTTAATTTATTTTTTATTTTTTTCTTATTTTTCCTCTAGATCACACTTTTTAAACAGTGCTTAGAAGTCATTCTCAATTTTAGCATCCTTTGCTACTGGGAATATTGAGAATTTTTTAAATTATCAAGTTCTGTTTCCTTTTTATTTAATAGTTCTTTCCTTAATTCCTCTCTTTCCTCTAACATTTTATAATAACCAATAAGAAGAAACCGGTAGGTATTTAATATTTTGCTTAGAAATCTTAACTATGTATCCAAGTTCATCACTTAAAATTCTACTATCTATATGTCTCCAGTTTCCAATAACATATTCCTCACATGCTTTTGAGCTGTCACTGTTAGCATCCTTCAAGTCTAGATTATGCTAATTGTTTATTCAAAGCAATTTAGGATTTCTCTATCACACTACTCAAAATTTCTCCAACCTCTATCCACTGCCTTCTTCCAATGCTACTCCACATTTTTAGTATTTGTTACAGTAGCATCCCACTTCTAAGTACCAAAACCTGTATTTGTTGTCTATTGCTTCTTAATAGTTTACCAAAATTAGTGGTTTAAAATAATGCACGTATGTCACAGCTTTTAAGTGTCAGAAATGTGAGCTCTACTTATCTTGGTCCTCTGGGTAAGGCCTCATAAAGCTAACACCAAAGTGACAGCTGGGATGTGTTCTCATCTGGAGTCTCAAATGGGGGAGAATCCATTTCCAAACTCACTCTGATTGTTGGCCGAGCTCATTTCCTTATGTCTTTAGGACTGAGGTGACAATTTCTAAATGTTGACTGGGATTCTATCTCAGCTCCTAGGGGCTGCCTTCAGATTCTTGCCAAATGGAAGACCCACACTCACTTCTTACTCACTCAAAGCCAACTAGGAAGAAAGATTCTCTAGTTTGTCTGCTAAGATTCTAGAGTCTCATATAATGTAACAAAATTATAGAAGTGACATCCTACCTTCCGTCATCTCTGTCATATTCTGTTGGTTAAAAGCAAGTCACAGGGCCCACTCAGGCTCAGGGGAAAGACATCATACATGGATATGAACACAAAGAAACAGGATTATAATAGGAAGACTTTAAAGTTTGTCCCCTATAGAGCAAGACCTCAAGTTCTTATATATTCCTAAACTAGGCTTAACAATTTTATAAATGTGATTTTTTAATCTGTAAAATTTATTAATTCTTCAGAATGCTTTGATTACAATTGTTCCCACTATCCAAAGACACCCATGTAATGAAGATAATGATGAAGATTTTAAAACCTTAAAACTTTCTCCCTTTACACTATTATATAGTGGTACTTGATGACCATATCTCCCACAGAAAATATATTTATATATTATCTATAAATTTATATTTAATTAATACATTTATATGATTAATACTATATTATATATATATAGTAATACAACATAAAATATCAGGCAGTTAAAATATTATCAAAAATGTTTAAAACGTATGAAAAATAAATATCTCCTAACTTTTATGAAATTGAAATTAATAGTAAAACATTTTAATTGTGTTGTTTAGCATGAAACACATAGTAAACCAATTAATACTCAATTATTTAAATAGACCTCTCCTTGATTTTAGTTTTGATGTTGGTTCCACTTAATTTTCAGGAGATTTTAAAGAGTAATTAATATAGTAGATATGAAACTTTCAAGTAACTGATGTATTTATTACTTAAAATTTCATTTCAATGTGTACATTTTCTTTCTCTTTCTCAAAGGTATTATTTTTAATTGAGTCTGGCAAATTGAGTTAATAGCCTAGTTTTTCTTTATTCTCAGACTGTTGTATTTTAATCATTATAAAATGAAGGCTTTGTTTTGTGTTTAAAATTCATTTTACTCTGAAGTAAAATCTTGCATACAAAATATCATGCCAGCAGCAGCATTCCAACCAGACCGTCATAACTCTAGGAGCAAGAGAAGGATAAAAATCTTGGAAAATATATAAAGGTGAATTTCAGAGTGTGGCTGAAACGATGCAGAATGTCTCCCAACATGATTCTTTGTTTATCTTTTATCTGAATGCTTTTTATCGAATAGCCTCATTTTTTTCATTCTTCCAAGCATAATTATTATACTTTTATTATCTGATCACTCAATTTTTCTACACTAATTAATACAAGCTGAATGTTTTGTTTAATGGTTGCTTTTTGAAAACAGTATCCTATATAGGGTAACAGTCTCTAGCAAGAAATGGGAAGAAATTCTGATTAGAAAAGCATTATAAAAATTCTGACTGAATAAAAGGGAATTCCGTTATTCTTTCCAAAGATCATTTAAACATATACTATTTCAAAGTATTTTTGATTTAGACCAATTAAAACACTCCGGTTTCGGTGATAATATGAAATTGCATAACCTCTTAGCCACATAACATATTTAAGCATATGTCAAAAAAGATTTTCTAGTTTCAAAATAACCACTTTTATCATGCTGTTTCTAAAACTTCCCAGTGTATTTTTTTGTCTCTTTGCCTAGTAAAATAGAGAAGTATTTAATTAAGCAAACTTTTTATCAGAAACAGGAGACCACAGAATCTGACAGAATTTTTCTGTTACGGTACAAATATATTTATATTTTAATGTGTTAAGGGAATAGTGGCAAAAGATGAATCTAAAAATACAAGTGTAAAACCATGCATATAATTAAATAACAACTAAGAAATTAAGATTTATTCATCAGTCAATGGGAAATATTTACAAGTTTTAAGTCAGAAAAATGACACGATTAGAATTAAGTTTTAAAAATATAATTCTGAAAACAAGGCAGAAAATTCATAAGAAGGACAGCCTAAAAAGAATAGAGATAACATAATAGACTATTCTATTAGTACAAGCAATCATGAATGAAGGACTGATTAGAGATTGTACTGTTCAGTGTGGAATGACAAAGAACAAAAAGGGAATTTATTTCATATGTTTCTACACAGAATATAATATCTGTCACCTGCAGTGTTTGAGCCAGTTTAATTACACTGGTAAACTTGACAAGGAAAGGAAATTGTGGAACACAAATCTTCTTTTACAGAATTTTGATAAATCCTTCTGTTTCTATATCATGCCTCACTCAAATATTCACATTACATGATGCTCTCCATATATGTACCTGTCCTTGGTTCTGAGACATGGATTGGCCTACTACTTCTCATTACATCTGCCCCCGTAGATACTTCGTATTTAGTTCTTTTATATTTATTGACTTCTCTATACACTCTAAATCAAGAACCATATAGACTTATCTCTCCAAGTAGTTTTTCATTTAGGTTTATACAGCAGGTTCTCATATAATGTTATTTCGTTCAATGTCAATTTTTTACTTTGATGAGAAAAAAAAAAAATTGATTCCCTGCTAAGTCCACTGTCTGTGTGGAGTTTACACCTTCTCCCCACATCTAGGTGAGTTTTCTCTGGGTACTCTGTTTTCCTCCCACATCCCAAAGATGGGCATGGTAAGTGAATCAGTGTGTCTAAATTGTCACTGTCTGAGTGAGTGTGGATGTGTGTGCTCCCTGTGATGAAAGAATGTTTTGTTTAGGGTTTGGCCCTGCCTGGAGTCTTGAGCTACTGGGAAAGGCTCTAGCCACCTTTTACCATGAACTGGAATAAGTGGATTGGAAGATAATTCTCTGACTTGATTTTATTAAACTTTCTTAAATGTATATATAAATCACATTTATTTCAATGTTTAATATTGAAAGTGTTTGGGGTCTTTATTTAGAAGTTTAATAATATTTTTGAGACCAGAAATACCCTTAGAAACTTAACTCTTATTTTTATCAGTTAGCCTATGGTAAATTGGTTTCTTTATTTGTCATTTCACTTAAAGTCACAGTTTCCAAGAACCTATGGATGATGTTAAGTGAGGATTTAGGGTACTTTTTTTTATTTTTCTATTCATATTTTAAGTAAAAAATAAAGATAAACATATTGAACAGAGGTTTGATCTACCACTGTTAATTGGAAGTCAATGGTGTCTTTCTTATAGTTCTGGATTTTCTTTGATTTCTGAGTCTTATAGTATTTCTGTATATCCTGGATTTTAATGTGATTATAAGCAATAGTAAGAAAGAAATCTAGGAAAAGTCACCATTTGTAAGGTTATTACAGAATTTCAATGCAGCTTTTAAATTAATTAAAACTTAATAACTAATTTATTTAGTATTTCCTGCCTGAGAAAATACCAAAAACTAACACTTTAAAAGAATATTCACTTTTTTAGCTCATGAATCTGTAGGTGTGTAGTTTTGTCTGGGTTTGACTGGATGTGCCTTCTCGTCTGGGCTCAGCTCAGCTCTTCTCTAGAACCTAAAGTGGGGACACTGAGTTAATCAGAAGTCTCTATCTCTCTTCACTTATCTCATCCTTTGGTGAGCTGATCAGGGCCACTTAACATAGTGCTGAGAGAGTTTGAGCACTAGCAATTAAAAACTTCATTAAATAAGCCAAAGCTAATTACTCATCATATTTTCTGTCCCACTGACTAAAACTAATTGCATGGTCAAGCTTAGATTGAAAAGGTACAAAAGTAAACTATCATTTTATGTAAGATGCTACAAAGTCCCATTGGAAAAGTAGAATACAAAAATTGGTAGTCATTTTTGCAATTTGTCACATTACTGCATGTTTTCAAAGAGAAAATACATTGTTAATGAATAATCATTAATAGAGAAATAAAAATATTTTCTCAACACTTATATGTTTTGGTAGGCAAGCTAAACCTGTTTTTTTTCATATGGAACTCTATAATTTGGTGATATTAGCAACACTCACTTATTGTAGAACACAGTCAATTACAAGTAGATAAGTCAGGGATAAAGGACTAACAAATAATATTTATAACCACTATCCCTATAAAGAAATATTTTCAGGCAAACACATTAGATTTAATTTCTAAAGAATGAGTATTTACCTTAAAAGTTAATTTGTATAGAAAAAAAATTAAATAAACATTTATTAATAGAACTGAAATAACTGAAAATTGATTATGGAGACAGTTTCTCATTATCTTTTCAATATGAATGGAGTTCACAATGGCAGGAAAAATTCGGTTATTCTATTCCAAGCATAATCAAAGAAAAGAGAGAGATATGAAGTGCTAGTAAGTTACAGAAAAGCAGGTAACAAGTTTCCTCCCTGATTATATGTTCTACTTTATTATTTTGGGGTATTTATAAAAATAATAAATAGAAATAAAATAAAATGATATTCCTTCTGTTCACGGTATTTTCTGGAAAATATATGTGAAAATGATGAAGAAAGCAAACTATCGAGTGAATATGTTATGTATCTATGGAAATAAAGAGATAAAAATGATATGCACATTTATCACAAAGTTATAGAAAATAGAATATGTCATATAGGCACAGAAGTAATATTGTACCTATAAAATTCAATATGTCCATGTTAGGATATTTTTATTAGCTTTGTCTTTTCATTTTAGAACTTATATGCTAACAATTACATAAACTATAAATCAAAGGAAAGAAATTAAAAGTTAGTTAAGATATAATTAACAGAGTGAAAGAATTATGTAAGAAAAAGTGAAAATCAGACAATCCAAAATGACCTTTCCTTGTAATAAAAAAGGCACTACACTAGTATGAAAGGTCAGTCACATGTGAACATACAAATAATTTCAAAATCAGTCCATTTGGTGATCTGTAGAACTACAGGACTCTAAGTGAGATCTTCTCAAGCAGCACAGAATGTTAACACAATACAGTTTCTTCACACACTGAATTATACCACAACCAAAATGGTATAATAAAGAACTAATAGTGATAAACTGAACCTGAAATATGCCTATTTATTTTTAATTTACAAATTATTTACAGAAGAAAATAGAAATATTTAAGAGATATCAAGTGGACTTATTAATCAAATATATCTCTCTTGTTAGATGAAATATTGTCAAATAATATTTTTATTTAAATTTCATAAAAGTTATGATGGTTGTTTTTTAATTGCTTTCTCCAATGCCTAAAACATTGCCTAGCATGGAGTAAACAATAAATTTTGAGAAATAAAAATCAACCTTTTATATATATGTACTTCTCCATTATTTTACAAATCTATCCTACCAGTAAGAGTTTAATCAAAATGTATTTGAGGTTAATCAAGTTAGAATTGTTGATTCATTAGTTAATAGTTTCAGGATGAACTTCAAGTTTTACACTGCAATTCTTAGTTGTTTTTATGAGTTTGTACTGTCTTCTGTATCTACATAATATCCTGCCTTTTGTCTCATTAGTTCTTCATTAAGCATCTGGGATGTAGCTGACCATAACTTCCCAGTTACTTGTACTTCTTCAACTTCAATATCTTGGTATCATGTATCCTTGATATTCTTACTATCACTTGATTTATGATTACTGCAGAAAAGATAAGAAAAAAACAAAAAGAAGAGTCCAGCTAAAACCTGAGATTTCTTGTTATATTTTTTAATTTTTTATTTTAAACACCAATATTGAGGTAAACTCTCCAAAATAAACTTCACATGTAAATAATAATATACAGCTATAGATGTAGATGTACATATATCTCTGAAACCAAACCATCCATACAATCAAAACAACAACAACAAAAAAACTATTTATCATTCCCTCCAAATTTTCTTTCTCCTTTTATTTCTCCCTACTCCATTCCCCATTCAAGCAACCATTGATTTGCTTTCTGTTGCTACATAAAAATTTACATTTTTAGAATTGTATACAAATGAAAGCATACATCATGGACTCTCTATTTGTTCATTTACTACTTGATGTCTTCCCTTAGTGTCTTGTAGTTGTAATTTGCTTCTCCTTACGCTAAAGTTGTCTTCTCCGACCAGGATTAGTCTAAACTTCACTATTTTTCATCTTGTTAGATAGTTAGAAAAACATGAGCAACAGAGGAACAAAAAAAATGAAGGTCTTTCCCAAAGACCTCCCTAGAACACCCATTTTATACTTAAAAATCACCCCTGCATCTTGAGGAACAAAGAAATGAAGAGCCATAAACTAGTGGCCTGCTTAATCCAGCCACAAACATGTGCGCAATCAGTCCTACAATAACTTCCCCTTGACATGGCCTTATTATACCATCATTATAATATTATGCTTGTGTCCGGAATTTTATGAATTTAATTATAACAGACTGAATTCTGAATAACTGCATTCACTGTAGGCAAAGGGTTATATAACAGCTAAATGTCAATTAAAATGACCTCAGGTGCCAATCATTTAGCACCACCCTCATAATCTCCCATGATGTCCCTAATATAATGCAGACCTCCCTACTTCCACACTGTTACAGCCTCTTTGCTCCCTTGGAGTGTACTTTGATCATACCTTTTGTTTCCAGGCTGCTAAACCTCTTGAGCATAGCCATTTTTCTCTTAAAATGTACTTTTTAATAAATCTTACTTTTTCTAAATTTCGCTGATCTGTAATTCTTTACTGCATAAGCAGGGAAGAACCAAGGTACCCCTCAGTACTACTGGAGTGACAACGAATTTTAGATTCCCCCAATGGTAACAATCTTTATTTAAAATTGTGGATGAAAACCAGTTGGAAACAAAAAGTGTAGAACTGAGAGAATGTACAAGATTTAAAATATAACTTGCAAAAGTCTAACCCACTGTAGAGATAGTCATAAAACTTAATTATACTGATGAAATGGTAGAGTTTGTACTGAAGGAAATTTTTCTTTAAAATGAAATAAATTCACACAGGTTTCTGCTTTTCAATGTGATTGAGGCAACATACATATTAATCATAGAACAGAGAGTATCTACTGAAATTTCTGCTGTTAAAATTCATTGATTTCACAGCTTGCTAGTTTCTATATATCCCATTGAATGAGGAAAGCCTTGAGAGATTTCTGGAATGTTGATCAACACAACACTTAAGACTTTACAATTTTAAATTCTTTAAAGTATATCTTTCATAAACAAATTTATAAACCTAAATGAAGATTCCATAGTGCACTTATGCACATGTGTGTGCGCACACACACATACACACACACACACACACACACACACACACACTATATCTATTCTCATTTAGTGTTTGAGACAAGTCTAAATTATTTATGACAAAGGTATAATCACTATTTGATTAATACCAGCTAGTATGTGACTGGCTCCAGATTAAGACATAGCACCTAACTATGGGAAATGGAGGAATCCTGTAGCCAGACTGCCTATCCAAAGATTAGTGAAAAAGTAGTACATCTAGGATTTATCATAAGCAGAGAAAGAAAGCCAGTGACACAGGCTAAGATTTTATACTACTTCTAACCTAATAAGTTAACTTGTTACTATTTTTTGATACCACAGAAGACATGAAACTCCAGAAAGGAATCCTTGGTACCGCGCATATTGAATTTGCACTGAATTTGGGAAATAGGCTTCTTTTAAAGCAAGATGATCCTGTTCTGGGCAAAACATTGCCTTAACTTTCAAGGTTTCTCACTGCAAACACAACTTTGAGAAATGGCCGAAGTAAGGAGTGGTAATGACCTTGCATTCTTGATATACCCAATAAGACACAGAGAAGCATGAGATATTCATGGAAAGTTATATCTCCCAATAGCAGATTGTTCAGTACACCCTGTCATCACCTCAATTTTGCCAGTGGTTCTTCCTCAGCTCACACTTATAACAACATGAGATAGTTCTTTATTACCAGTTGCTAGAGGAAGGAAAAGGATGGTTTTGATTCATACATGAGTTGGTTTATTATATGAATACAGTTTTTTCTTAATGGATTTGTGTTGCACAATAGCTTAATTCAGTTGTGTATCTGAAAGACTAGTGAGGGAAACAATCCATTTTTTGTAGAAAGAGTAGTGACCTAAAGTGAAACTATACTTTGATTCATAGTCATTGATTGGTAAATAGCTCAGCAAGTTGATCAATGGCCTGAAAGGGGAAAGATCGAAAATTTGGAGACTAGGAGGTCTAGGAAGGAATCATGTGAAGGGACATATGAAAAAGTACATAAAATATGATCTTTGTATCACAAATTAATATCATAGAACATCCCACAGAGAAGACTTCCAAGTAGACATAATGTCCAGGCCAACTGATATTAGGCGGCCTCTGTCATTAGATCCCTTCACAAATAGCAGAGCGTGCTCATAAATTGTATAGCTATGGTGGCAAGATGGAGGAATATTTGTGGTCCCAAGATCATGGACTTTCATTCAAGACTAATCTAGTTACCGAGACTGCAAAAAATGCTAAGCTCTCAATATGACACCGTCTCCTTCAAAACTCTAGGAATCACTTGACAACTCACTTATATTTATTCTATCCCCATCGAAGGGATAGTGATTTATTTTAACTGTGAATGAGATATATTCAGTGTATAAGTTTACTTTACTGCCTACAGAGCCACAGCTAGCACCTGAGGTTTGCATAGTGTTTGCTTCAGAATGCCAAGAGACACCGGCCTCTGGAAGAAGCAAGGGAGGATTGCCCCTTAGAACTTTTGGAGAGAGGCTGACACTGCCAATACCATGATTTCACACTTGCAGCCTCTATAACTGTGAAGAATAAATTCTTGTTTAAAGTCACCAAATTTGGTAATTTGTTCATGTAGCCTTATGTACCTAATATAGACCCAGAGAGGTACTTTCTAAGGATTAGAGGAATCTCCAATAGGCGCAGCAGAGAGGTGACAGGTATTAATTGCCATTTTGAGAAGAAAGATTAAAACTGTGGTTTCCCCTATATAGCTTATTCTTTGAAGTTTTCAGGAAAAAAGTCCAGAAAACTCTTCTGAAAGGCAAAATACAGTTTTAATCCTATATGTGTTACAAGCCAGGGAATACAGTCACCAGCACAAACCGAAAGTACACTCAACTGAAAGAAAATTAGGGCAGAGTTTTTAAAGGTAAACATTGCAAGAAGCTGATTTTAAGGGGATTGGTTGGTAGGGAAAGAGAAATCTTAAGTATACTTTATAAATTTTCTGATTGGTTGGAGCAATGGGATTTCCCAATCTCATCTAAATTAGCAAGCAGTATCAGCAGGTAGTGTTACATGATATGACAAACATCCTAGTGCCTTGTAAGGCTTGCCAAAAAAAATAATATGGTGAAGGTCCCAGCTCCCTTAGATCTCTCAAAAGCAAATTTTTGTGATAGCACAAACAATATAGAGAGTGCTGTTTGTCATGAAGGCACAAACTGAAAGTACACTCAACTGAGCCCAAATTGCAAAGAAGTCTGTTTGGCCACAAATGTATATTATTATGGTGTTAAAGTATATAGAGACATAAGACATGCAAGACAGTTCCTCTGGCATGGCCACTACCACTGTTTTAAAGTGGCTCTGTTTATATTATTATTTACAAAGTTTCCCCAGAATGAATTCAACCTGTAACTGAAAAACACAGTTCCTGTAACTCAAGAAAATGAACTTGAGCATTGAAAGGGGAGTATTGTAGTGGATACTGTAGTGCCTAACCCAAATCCCCTTTTTGTACTAAGATGTTCATTTCTCTATCTGAAGAGAATGTTGTTGACTTTGTGCTATAAATTGAGATCTCTCTGAGAATTGCGCTTGATTGAAAAGACTCACATAACCAAGATAATTTCTCTCTCCCCAAGGTGCAGCATGCATACATTGACAGGTCTATGTATCATATCAAGACTCAGATATCTTGCTTCAAGATAGAATAACTCTGAGAAGTCATTTCAAATCAGAGTTCTCCGTGAGACAGAGTATCTGCATAATGGTTTAACCTTCTATTATGACCAATTCTACTTTTGTTTTTATACCCCCAAAAGTGTTGACCCTGAGAGTACTCACCAATACATTTACATATGTTTATCTCTATTTAAGTTTCTGTTTCCCAGGAACCCCAACCTATTAAAAAACAAAACAAAATAAAATTCAACTGAGTAATTCCAAAGATCTAACTGGCTTTATCAAATGATGAGTTCAGCAGCTTCCCATGTAGCAACTAGAAAGACTTTCCAAGAGGTTGTACAAAATAGAAAGCTTTTATAGGAAGGAAGGTGGGGTAAGGAACCTATTAAAATAAAAGAAAGGATTATTTTTAGACCAAGATATTTTCTTTGGGGAAAAAGAAATTTCAAGGGTTTTTATCATGCAGGGTGCCTTTTCTTTCTTTGGGAGATGAAAAGGGCCCAAGTGACAGATTCTCTCACTACTGCATGACCAGAAAATTTCAGACTGGTTGGTTAAGATTATGTTTCTAGAAAAGGTAGAAACAGCTGTTGAAGTAAGAAACATCCAAATCTGTAGAGAATTTTAATGATTTTATCTGAGCCAAACTAATGACAATTGCCGAGAAGCAAAATCTCAATGGATTAAGAAAATGCTCCGGGGAATGGTAGTTTTGCAGCTTATATTATACATTAGAATAAAAGGAGGAGACATAAGGAGAGTTCATTGGTGGTAGAGTAAGGGGGCGAGAGGAAGCAAAGCAGGGAAATCTCTGAGACTGGATAAAAAGTGAAATGGAGGGACACATACTTCTTTTATATTGGTGGGTACAAGAGAGTTAATCATTAACATTTACAGCACATAGAGATGGTATATGGGGGACAAGATAACCATGAGGGGTTCTGTGGTCTCAAGCTTTGGTATAGTGGGCTGTTCCCTGAGGACTCTGGAAAACACAGATTACTCTGACATTCCAAGGATATGTTATCTTATGCAAAAAGACAATAGGCAGGCCCACTTAAGGTAAAAATTGACCTTCCTCAAGAAAGCTACAAGCCCAGGATGTGACTATTTACCATGATCTGTTTTGGGTTAGTAATTTTTATGTTCAGAATGTCACCGCTGGGATAATGTGAAATCTGGTATTGCCCAGCAGCGTGAGGCAGAGGAAGACGGTGGCATTGTGTCTTCTTCCTCGCCGACGCAGGAAACAATTACAGGTCAGTGAAACCGAGAAAAAGTAAGATTGTTTGAAAGTACATTTTAGAAGGAGATGGCCATGTTAAGGAAGGCTGCAGACCTGTGGAATTTAAGAGGTGAAGAGATAAAATAATATGCCCCAAAGAGAGGAACTGGTTTTCAAGCAGGAGAGCTGTAACAATGCAGAAACAGCATGTGATTCCCCAGAATTCAATCTCTTATAGTTAGATTCATGAACTTCTAGGCATAAACATAGTATTATAATGATGGTATAATGAAGCTGAAGTTATGGGCAGTACTTTCTGTGTATGCATTTGTAGCTGGCTTAGCCAGCAGCTTTTATGGGCTTTGTGCTCCAGGATTTGGAGTAATTTATAACCCTAAAAGGGAGATATTTCTCAGAGTTCTTTAAGGAATATCTTCAAGGGAACTTTCTACAGTTACAGAGCTGGGCCTTACCTCCTGTCACTCATGCCTGACTAACTACCTAACAAGACCATCTTATGTGGTTACTTTTGGTCTCTGAGTTTGTAGGGTCCATCTAAATTTGTCAGGTTAGTATGCGACCTTTTTTTCACCCACACAGCAATTGGGTCAGGTATTAAATCTGGGTTTGGTATCATGGGCATTAGCACAAGTGACATCAGTTTGGATCAGCGGTTTTCTCTTCAGCAAACCCAGCAAAAGAGTTAAGCTTCATGTTGTCTTCAATTACTTTTGATAGCTCAGCATTATTACTTATGTAAACTAATCTATGTAGAATCTGAACCATCAGGTAATTCATAATTTTAATATAATTTTATACATGTTTAATTGTTTAGATTTTTTTAATAGAAAGCAAACAATTTATAAATATCATTCATGCTACAATAAATCTTATTTTTTCCTCCATACTGCTAAATTCTCAGCCTTTATTTTTTATTTTTATTTATTTATTTTTTCACTTCACTTACTGGTAGTTGAATATGAAGGAGATGTTTGGATTTTGGACTATCCCTCTGCAGTCCTATTTCATATGTTGTTCAACATCCAGCCTTTAGAAACTATGCAGAGCTTAGAAGGTGATGATTTATTCTTAGTTGTGTTATTAAAAGATTAAAATTTGCAAAGAGATAGATTCTCTAGCTTTGTATGGGAGAAGGAAGAAAAATAAACTCAGATGTTTTCTTTTGGAATAACATTATGTATGCCTCCACTCTGTGGCTTTTTTCCTCGGAAAAAAATCAGTCAATCTTTGTGTCTCTGAAGCTTTTCGTTTTTGTGAATTCATTAGACAGCCTCTCTTGAGTACTTTACAGAAGGTAGTAGTATTTGTATTTAAGTGGTTAACACATTAAATTATACATTTAAACATACAAATCAAAGCAAGTCATATTTGCAACAAAGATAGTTTATTTCTTAAATTATTAAAATACAGTCTTAAAATATATTTGGAAATGGATTTGGTGTTTCTCTATTTTTTTAAAATTTTACTATGAAAATATTATCCTTTAAGGGAAATGCTGTGTTGCCTTTGGAGCACTAAATAGTGGGATGAATTCCCCAAAGAGATTATCTGGATCACTGGAGCTTTAAAATGTAGGCTAATCTCTTACAAGGATTATTGGTCTCTGAAGTTTTTGAAATGATTTGAAATAAAGGGCTTAGTGTAAATATTCTCTGAATGTATGCCAATTCACAGTAATAATATTTCTTTAACTTTTATGTAAAAATTAACTTCTGGTAAAACTTCCACATTATAACCTTAAAATAAACAGCTAGAGACAACTATACACATGGTTTTAGATCTATCAGAGTTCATATGTCAGTTATATAATTCAATAGATTACAAAAGAATTAATAATTGTCTCTATTTGGAATAAAGAACAGCTCATGTTGTTCTGGATATTAGAAAGCCACTGCATATTCTTCACTCCAGTCACAAATAGGTGATTGTTCTTGGGTCAGTTTCCTCAGAGATTAAGAACATGGTTTACTGAATTAGATGGACTTGTACTGAGTTTCAGCTACTACTTTCTGAATATGTAACTGGATCAAACCATTTAATATCTTATGATTTCTCTTTTTGATGTGCATACTAGAGATAATGGGATCTATTATAAATATTAAAAATGTTAATCTATGTAAAATAACCAGTGCAATGTCTGGCAAATATGCAGATTTTGAAGCCATTTTATATTTTGTTTCTCAAGCTGTTACATAGTGTCTAATAGGTGAGACAACTAAGTGTTATCGAACAGAAAATTTGTCCACCTGGTGCTAGCAGAGCCAAATGCCAAACACTGAGAATTGCAGTGGAGAAATATTGGCTATTTTACTATGAATGGCAGCACCCAGGAGAACAAGAAGCTATTGCTCAAAATCTCAAACTCTTCAATGGCATGTAAGTTACAGATTGTATGGGGCAAAATCACAAGACACTGTGGGTTCGGAGTTTGGGGTCATATGTGCCGGGAGCTGATTGGTTAGAAGTGAGGTAAGGATAATAAATAATTTTTCATAACTTGAAGACAGTTCTGAGGTCTGTTCCAGTGTCCCTTTTTTTGGTTTCATGGGAAAGTAGCCAGGGAGGGTTCCACCATAGGGCTCAGGAGCTAGACCCCAAATTAGGTCAAGTTGTTATTTTTAGCCTGCCAGAGGTTTGGACCTTATATTATTAGAAAGATCCGGGCTACTGTGTTCTGCTGCTTTGGGGGTTGTAGATTATTTGAGGGTGGGAGACTAGGTCTGAGGGGCATATGTATAGAGGAAGAGACATGATTGCTAGAGTTAGGATTTAAGGCCAAATTTAATCAAAGTCACGAAGATCCTCAGTTTCATAAATTTTTGAAAGCTTTATGATATGTTATGCTTACAAAAGTTAGATAATATTTAAGGAAGAAAGAAATTCAGAATAATTTAAAACATTTAAGTTCATATTTAAATTTTTTCAAGACACAAATTAAACTTATTATTCAAAAATATGCTTTTGGTAAAAATGTATTAAAATGCCCTATCCATAAGCAGTAATGTTATAGCAGAGAATGGTAACAAACATATGATTATAGAAAGTGTAAAATGATGAAAAATTTGGGTTATTTATTGTTCAAGAGGGAATCAGAAGCAAGACACTTAAAATGCCTCTTGGCTGTGGAGTATGACAACCTGTTTTTTTCCCCCTAAACAGTTTTAATATATGTAGTTTATAATACCACAAGAAACAATGCACACTGCTGATACTCATCCTCATTGTGAGCTTTAAATTTTAAGTTTTATTTTATTCAAAATGATTCATGAAGTTTATAAATATCCCACTTTACATTAAAACAAACTTTAATGGTATACAGTTTTAGTTTATATTTACTTTCTAATTATTGGTATATACATAAAGCTTCTATGGTAGCTATTTTCAGCTGATGATATGTAATATAACAAAATAAAATTTTCCTTTACCAACTCTAACTAAATTGGGCAAAGGAAACAAAAAGTACTCATACTGTAAAAACATCATTTTAGCAATTTCTCTGAAGTCAGGTGGAATGAATCTGCCAAATGAAAGAATGTGAGCCACAGCTGCTGCCCCCGAATTGATCTATTTAGTAGAACATATCTGTTTAATCTTTCATGATGGATCATGACACAGAAAGCATCTTGACATGAACTGAACTTGACATTTGCCAAATTAATTTCTCATTTTCTCTCCAGAAACAAGAAATGCTGTTAATCTGCAGCATATTCATAGCATATACCAACATTTATGTAATTATATAACATATGGTAAATGCTAAATGGTCTGTGAGATATTGTGTTCAAAATGAACACTCATTCACATATGAATTAACTATTCAATTCTCGTTAAGTACCTATGTGTGATTCCAGCACAATATTTGGTTTTGAATACATTTATTTTTCTATTTCTTTATTTTTCTAAATTCTTATTAGTGAGGCTGATCTGTTCAATTTTTATCAATGTTCATATGAATTTTCATATTAAATAAAAGTATAAAGATAAATAATTAAAAATTGTAGAAATAATTCATAATTCCTTTGGGAAACTTTGTTACAAAATAAAACAGGTATTGCTGCGTAGTTTATCTTTTTTGAGGAAGTTAATATGCAAAATTTTTGGTTTAAAATATAATTATCAGTATACAGATTAAAGATTTAGAAAGAAGTAAATCTGGAAGCAGAAGAATCAATAAGAAAGCTATTTGAATAAGCCAGGTGAAACATGATAATGTTTGCACAAGTGTGTTGCAGTTGATAGAAAAAAAATTATAGACTTAAGAGTAGTAAAGTTTTAAGGAAAGATGATGTGTTAAGTTTTAGACATGTTGATTTTTAGATGCCTGGATTTAAATTTACTAAGCTAAAAAAGTCATAGTGTTAAGCTGGTATAAATCACTAAGAAAAAAAATGACATTCTTAAGACTCTAGTCCATTATTTTAGTCACTGAGCATAGATGAGATCACTTAGACAAAAAGTCATTCTCTCTTTTATACTGGGTGAATTCTTTCCTTAGATTTTTAATTACTATTTAAGCTGTTGTCCATAGTTTACAACTCAACATACATGGACTAATAAGCATTCTGCAGTACCATGTTATTGGGGATCTGATATCCTCATCTAACTAAACAAAGAAAAATAAAACAAATAACTGCCATCTCCCAAATAAATTGTTTCAAGTGACTATACTTGAGGGTAACCTGTCTTGCAAAAAAGTGCATTAGGTCCCTTCTACTTTACCTTATAAAATTGTTTCTTAATAACATGCAATTTAACTTGATTTAAAATTATGTAAGTGAAAGGAATATTGTTTTGTCATATCAAAATATCAGTTCTGTTTCTGACAATACATAAGTAGGTTATATCAGACCAAGCTCTATAAAACACTGATAAACTATGGGGACTATTTTATTTGTAGGCATTTGTAAGAAAGTTAAAAAAAAAAAAAAAATCAGGCATAAACTAGAAGAGAAATACCATGAAAGAAGACAACTGAGATTGTATACATGAGAACTCTTACTTGAGAGTGCTTCCTAAACCACAGATATCAGAGAAGGGAGCTGGGAAATCAAGCCCAAAGCCCTAGTTTTTTTGCAACAGTAGTAAGATCATGCAGTTAGGGGTTGCCAGAGCAGCTAAAAGAAGAAATTTATATACAAGATAGAGCTGCAGATAAGGAAGCCCAAATATTTACATAAACTCCACTCAAATTCCTAGCCAACCTCATAAAATGTGCATTTATAGGAAAAAATCCAAGAAACTTGTGGAAAGTGACACTTTGAACTGAGTGAAGATTTCAGTTGCTATGTACTGCTGAGAAAACTGAGTTTATATGTTTAAGTTCAGCCAAGATGACATCTTACTAGGACAAAATCCACACTCTTAAGGGAAAGTTAACCAAATGTATTACTCTTCGCAATATTGTAGCTATTTTTTTTTAAATACTAAGTTTGTAAAAATTAGGAAAAGACAGCACAACTTAATAGAAAAGACTAGAGATAATTCAGAGTGTGATTACTAGCCAAAGACGTTAGAATAATTATCAAATTACTTAATGGTAAATATAGTCATAATTAACGAACATATGCAGAATGTTACCAGAGAAAAATACAAATATAAATAAGTGATTAATAGATAAGATAGATAGATAGATAGATAGATGAGATAGGTAGAAATAGATAGATGAGAGAGAGAGATTGATGATAGGTAGAATTCTAAAACTGAAAAGTGCAATAACTAATATGAAAAATCTATTGAATGTGCTTACAAGCAGATTGGAGGTGGCAGATGACAGGGTTGGTGAATTCAAAGATACCAGAAAAAAAAATAATTAAAAAAATATAAAGATAATTATAGTGACATCTAAAACATATATAGTATATATATATGTGTGTGTTATGTGTGTATATATATTTGTTTATAAGTAATTATATTATTAACAAAATTATTTATTTATGAATACATATATAAATACTTTATTTTATTAATAAATTATATATACACACCCACAATTAGGGTCCTAGAGGGATAGGAGAGAGATAATGGGGCAAAATAATATTTTAAGAAACATTGGCTGAATATTTCCCAAAGTCTATTTAAAAATAAATTAGTTTACAGATCTAAAAATCTCAGCCCACTTCAATCAGGAATAAACCAAATAAAAAACACACTGTGGGTCCCAGATCTGGCTGTGATCCAGGCTTGAGGCTAGGGGTGGAACTCCATATTTAAAATGTTACATTAATGTAGTAAGGCGCCTGCGCCTAACTTTTGTAAGTATGGCTCAGCTTATTGTTTATTACACACGTGTGGCAGAATGCCACTATTGTTCTCCAATGTATATAAAGCCCATGCGGTCCAGAAGTGTGTGTTCCCTGCAAAATAGTTGGTGCCTGCCATTTCATTCTCATGTCAGCTCCTTGTGCATTCTTTCAACTGGGCATCTCAACACCGAAGCCTTCTCTTCTTGATCATCTCGGTGCTGACGCACACCAAAGCTTATCACATTGAAACTGTTGAAAATCAAAACAAAACAAACAAAAAAGAATTAAGTATTGTATAATGACAGGAAGCAGAGGGAAAATATCATATTATCTATAGAAAATAACTGTACTAATGAAACTGACTGCTAATCAGAATAATGGAAATTAGAAGACAAAGGACTGAAATAGTCAAGTTCTGAATTAAAAGAAATAAATATTTAACCCAATATTCTGTACTCAGAAAAATTATTCTTTAAATATAAAAGCAAAATAAAAGACTTTTCATATAACTCTTAATTGTAAGAATTCATTACCAGCAGATCTATATACTTTAGAAAAACCAAAGGATGGTTTTCGAGCCTAAGAAAAATAACACCAAGTACAAACTCAGCTCTTCTGAAAGAAATGAAGAGCAATGGACATAGGATTTTAAAAATTATTATATTATATTGTGTTTTTTAATATATTTGAATATATGTAACAATAACCACACAAAGGAAGGGCAATACATTTAATTGTACTATTAAAAGGCTCTTACATTTTAGTGAGGTAGTAAAATATTAACTCTAAGAAAATTTAATAGGTTAATGATGCATATTATAATACTTAAATCAAGCACTGAAAATAAAATAAATAGGTATAGCTTTCAACAGAGTAATTAAAATGCAATATTATTATTTTACTAACCTAGAAGAAAAGAGGAAAGAGGAACCTGGGAACAAAATAATAGGAAAAAATGGGAAAACATAAACAAAATGTCAAATCTAAAACCAAATATAATAGTAATTATATTAGCTTGAAATGGATTATAGTTTCCAAATAAAAATATAGAACACATGTTGGAGGAGGATGGCTTGCTGATATTATTTGGTGTATATTTGATGTTAGGTCTTACTATTAACACATATATATTTCATTCTTATAAAGACTGTGCCATGCCATGTCATGCCTGTTTAATGAACATTGGCCTTGGGAGCCACTCAGAAACTTTGTTTTAGTCTTGATCTGCAAATTTTGTAGCTCGACAGAATTTCTCACAGATTCATAGTCTTTACCAATCTTAGAATGTCAATTGTATCAGGATTTTTTACATTTTTCTGTGTTATATCATTGTAAATATTTTAGCGAGGATTTGGAATCGATTGCAATAGATACAGTTCTATATAAACTATTTTGATCCAATATACCAGCCAACTATAATTTTATTTTTTATGATTTACATAATTACTACATTTTTTATTTAATTTTAAAGACAAATGATAATTTGCCAAATATTTTCCTACATTTTCTTGAAATAATTTTATGATTTTCTTTAAATTTAGATTGCAAAAATCTGAATTTTTTATTTGTAAATGTAAATTATTTAGCCCGGAAATAGGTGCTATTAATATTACTTTTACTTTCCACTTATGTTGTATAATTTTAATTTGATTTAGAATTATATGAGGAGGGATTAACTAGGCAGAAGTTTAGAAATATACTCAGAATGTCAATTCTCCTTTCTCCTCCTTAATGGTATCCAAAGTATTGTAAAAAATTTTCCTGTGGATCCGAAGTCGGATTGATTATTAATGAAGGCAGATTAGAATAATGGTTAGGTATATATACTCTGCAACCAAAATGACTGTATTTAAATCCAGTTCTATTATTTATTGGAAATGTGGGAAAATTACTTAACTGTTATGTGCACCAATTTTCTTCATTGGAGAAATGGATTTAATAATGGTACCTATTTCATAGAATGAATTTAAGAAAAATTAAAAATTAGATTAACACGAGTAAAGCTCTTTTAATATTGTGTGGCACATATTAAGTCATCAATTCTTTCTATTATTATTAAAATATTAATATATTAGAATTCTCCAGAGAAGCAGAACCAATGGGATGTATATAGAAAAATATTTTTTGAGGAAAAGGCTCACATAATTATGGAGGCTGGCAAATCCGTAATCCGCAGGTTAGGCAGGCAGGCTGCAGACCCAGGAAAGAGTTGATGCTGCAGGTCAAGTCCAGATGCAGTCTGCTGGCTGAAGTTCTTGTCCACGAAAAGGTCAATCTTTGATCTATGAAGTCCTTCAGCTGCTTGCATGAGGCCCACCCATATAATGGAGGATCATCTGCTTTACTCAAAGTCTACCTACTTAAAGGTTAGTTACATACAGAAAACACTCTCACAGAAAGATCCAGAATAATGTCTGACCAAATATTGGGGTACCATAGCCAGCCAAGTTGACACTTAAAATTAATCAACACAATTTTCTAAAGAAGTTCTCCTGAGCAAAAAAACCCCCTCCATCCTCTTTATTCGTTGTCTAAATATAAAGGAGCATTTAATGTATCCAATTCCTTTCTTTAAAAGGGTGGATAAAAAATACAATGTCTCGATTTCACTCCACTTTTGATTGCCTTTTCAATTACTTCATACCCCTTTCCCAAAATTATTTTATATCTTATTGAACTTTTTTTATACTATTATGTTAGAAATAGAAATATAAATTATATTTTGAAAATTTGGTACCATATTGAGTTTATTTACTAATTGTATCATGATTCTAGGCATTATTATTTTATTATTTGTAATGTTGGAATTTATTGGAGAGGATGCTATATGCACAAGAATTAGGTCAATTTTTTGTTTTAACAATGCACATTTGACAGCTGAAGAGGGAAAGGTAACTGTTCTGGATCTTTTTAAAAATGTTTTTAAACATGCTTAGTATTAAGTTAAGTGACCTTCTGGAAAATATTTTAAAAATTCACATAAAGAGAAAATAAGAAAACGAGACAAACCAAAAAATAACAAAAACATTTCCTAACATCATATTGGTGATATTGGTGATAGAATATTTTTAGATTATAAAATGCAGCAAATTTAATGATAGTTTGAAGGTAGTAGATGAAGTATGCTAATATCCATAATATGTAAATTTAAAAAATCATTGTTGATGTAAATATTAGAATCTATATTTTTATTTATCTCATTTTAGAGTATATTTTCTACATTTCTATTTCTTAGTATGTATGTATTATTCAGTCTTTGGGATATCTATTAGTATTATAATATTTCTTCAATAAAATTAATAAATCCAGTGAAAACACAGCAATAGAAATAAATGCAGTTTTTCTTTTTTTCTAAATAGTTTGGTATATGAACTATCACATTTTTATCAGCAAAATAGCCAAAGAAATTGTTACTACATTTAAAAAAATAAATCTGAGGTAAAGTTATAAGTTTAGGTCAAAATAACCTATACTGTAATTAAATGTAAAGCTAACTTCCCCCAAATATAATAATGTGAATTCATTTCATATTAATGTTCATGGACCCTAGAGTTTTGTTTTCAGCATATTTTACTAAATTATTTCTCATCTTTGCTTAACAGACTTTGTTTTGAATCTTATTTAACAATATTGCCTGAAGCCATGTAACTTTAAAGCTTTATTGCAACAAAAAGTATTTAGTTTGCAGGAAATGACGGAGGCAAACAAGCTGTTTGCTTCCAGGCAAAAGTTTTCCAAGGGCTTAATTAGTAGAACTGAAACAGTGTTTTAGCTTCACAATTAACATGACACTAAATTATTAGCTTTGAGTTGGAAAACTTTAGATGACCTCCTGCGTTCTTCTATATTATTCAAAAATGTCGAAGAATTAGAAAATTATTCACACTATATATATTCATTATATATATACATACTCACAGTACATATGCGTATCATATATGTATAATCTGTTTTTAAATTGTTTATTCTATGGTTTTAAAATATCCATGATATATATTTTTGACATTACCACTATTCATATTGAATAAGAAGGCTGTCTTACTAATTTGAAAGGCACAAAGAAAATATAATTTTACATATTGTGTACTCATACTCTAAACCACCTTTCTTCATTTTTGATCATCTTCAAAAATGTTTAGTTTTATTTCTTATTTTTTTGCTACTCAACAGGATCTTGGAATTAGTTGATGTCCTCTCCTTCACTACACTCTGCTGAGGTGCAATTAGTGTGTTGTTTTTTTTTTCTGTAATTTCACTTTTTTCCCCACTTCCCATTGCCAGCTAAAGAGATGTTATATATTTTTTGGTTGATGTAGGTAGACAATAATTTGCTTTCTAAGCAAGACTGTAGTTGCTATCTAACTTACTAAGTCAAGTATTCTTATATAGGCACTCCTCTCTCCTCCTATTCTACTGTCACATTGCTTCTTCTTTAAAGAGGGGTTTGAGAAGAAAGTCAGGCAGTGTTGGCAGCTAAAAATGAAGCCCTCTATAGGCAGGCGTATTCTTAGTAGGTGTGGGTATGGAGATCATCCATGATCACAATTGGCTGTTCTGGAGGAATAATATGTAATAGAGGACTCTAATCTACTCTTAATGTAGATGCCTAATTTATATTAGAATAAGATTTTATTTATTTTTTAAATTAATTAACTTACTTTTTGATTATAGTTGATATAAAGTGTTATATAGTTTCAGGTGTATCACAATAGTGACTTGACATTTATATACCTTATGAACGGATCACCAAGATAAGTCTAGCAATCACGGCACTGTACAAAGTTATTATGACACTGACAATATTCACTATGCTGTATGTTACATCCTTGTGGTTTATTTTGTACCATTTATTGCCTTCACCTTTTTCACCAGAAGGGCAGAGCACAGGATAATGGGAGAATGAGATTTTAAATAATGAAGGATATCAACTATAGTAGATTCTCTCGATGTCTCATAATTCTCCAAATATCCTCTCAGCCCTTATGCTTTCTGTGCATACTGACCTGACATCTCACTGGCATCACTAGAATCTAATCACTGGAGAATTTTTCTCCGAATGTCAATGCTGGTTCTACTTATTTGGTCTGGCAGTCCAAATTTGATGGGCTTTTAATGCCCTTGGTGGTAGCCTTCAAATAATGGCAGGCAGAAATTAATATATCAAATATCTACGGTTTCTCAGTGTGCAAGTGGAATAACTCTTAGGTGCTTATTCTAAATGACCACCAATATTCTCTGGAACTGAACCTGTTACCCACAGTGATAACTTACTTTATAACCCCTTTATTGTCTTCTTTCCAATTCCTGTCTACTACCCGCTCCCTCGCAACATTTCTGTGAATCACTTTGTAAATAAATTATATAAATGATTGCCTGCTATTACTTAAATATGTTTCTTTTGAGATAAATTCCCTTGTAATTTTAATATTAAAGAGAATAGTGAAGCACAATGTAAGAAGGATATAGTAAATTGTGTTATAAAAGAGTTCTGATAGAATTTTATAGCAAAAAGAACATGTGCCAAGCAGGAACTTTATCATTCCAACATTATGGGTTTTTAGATGTTTGGAGTATTCAATGGCTCCAGTAAAATTGTAAAAGAAAAAAAAAGCTGCATTGATTACAATAACAATAAAGAAATATTACGAACAAAGTTGCATTGATAAATATAGACAATTAGATGATAATTAGTATAAAGAACTAACTCCTTTCTTTAAGAGGAAAAAGTCTATGTCCTTAAAATCTGTTAAAAGTTGTAATAGAGATTCTGAGACAGGATATATTTTAAACAAGTCGTCTTGGGAGGCACTTAATTCGATGAACATTTTAAGGTCCACCCCCCATTTTTTTCTTTTACTACTATTAAAAAAAAAGTTTTACATATTTTATTAATACTAACATACCTAGGACCCCAGATAAGTAAAGATTCTGCAATTATAAATGAACTCTCTATTTTCTACAGTTGTTATTGACTAAATGTTTATTTCCCTTCAAAGTTTATATGTTGAAATTTTAATTCCCAGTATAACGGTATGAGGAGGTAGGGTCTTTGGGAGGTAATTAGGTCATGAGGGTGAGCCCTCATGAATGGGATTGAGGCCCTTATAAGAAGAGACACCAAAAAGCGTGTTTTCTTTCTCTGCTCTCCATCTTATGAGGACATGTAAGAAAACAGCAATCAGCAAATCAGAAATAGTAGTCTCACAAGACACCAGATCTGCCTATATCTAGACCTTGGACTTCCCAGTCTCCTGAACTTTCATAAATATCTGTGATTTAAGCTATCCATTCTATGGTATTTTTGTTACAGCAGCCTGAACTGAAAAGACAACAGTCAACTGTGAAGACTGTTCTATGTGTTAAAGAGTAACAGTAAAAATTGTAAATTAAACATTTAGAAAGACAAAAATATATACTTCAAAAGTAATATTAATAAAAGTAATATTAAAAGAAAAAATACAACTGTTACCTGTGAATTTAAAGTAAATAGTAAACTTTAAAAATAATCTTATATTAAAACTGTAAATAAATAAAAATATAAAGAAGCATGAATAAGGATGACATATTTTATAGCAATATTAGAGGTAAAATTTTTAACATGTATAAAAGACATGCATTTTTAGAAAGAGTAATTTACCATATTAAATAGTTTTAAACATTTTCATTTTATAAAATATTTAACAGGATTAACCTGCTCTTCTTGGGGAATTCATTCTTTAGGGCCACCAAGATATGGAATGAAGACTTTTGTAGTATTAAACTTACATCACAGCACTTTATCAAAAATTAGCCTTTTGAAATAACACATTTTCAACCCTTATCAAAATAATTATTACTGACTAGGCTCTATCATTTTTCAGTGAATAAAAAACTGAAATAATATAACATAGATGGTATCAAAGTTGGTTATGAATTTAAAAATTTAATAAAATAACCATACAGTCTGGAAATTTTCTTAGTAAATTTAATATTTTTGTGGCAATATTTGTAATAAATTTGGTATAACTGAAGAACAATAAAAAATAATAAGATAGGAAGAGGAATGTAAACAGTGTTTATAATGCATATTCTTCACATGAAAACTTCTAAAAGATATTCCATTTTGCTATTATTTATGCAATATAGATACTATTTTCTAAAGCATAGCAGTTTGGAAGATTTAAATTATCTGATTAGTATCTAATATTTATGCAATTTTAATATATAAATTATTTTATAAATTCAGTTTCTAGTTTTTTTCTTTTAAAACATGTAGATATGAAATACCAAGTTGAATAAAGAGTTAGATAACATTAAAGAGAGCTCTAGATATATTAGGAAACTTTATTTTTAAAGATGCATGGAACAGCTCAGAGATAGTCTATTGAACACTTAAAGCTTGATAAATAATCAAATCATTAAGTAATTCAGCAACTAAGTTTGTGCTTATCTACTCTAAACACTATACTTACAACACTGCTTTTTATCTCTTCTAGACTGTGTTGTCACTATGCCTTGAGATATTCCTTTCATTTCAATTTCAATTTCAAATTTATAATCAAGATTCTATCACAATGTAGTCATTTGAGACATATCAGCAGAAACAGAATTTTTTTGAGTTATATGGCTTCTATATATGTGAATTTAATAAAAAGACTATTCTAACTTTTAGAAGACATTAAAATTATAAAAAACAAAAACAGTCAGAAAAATATGATATCATGTGCTTTCAATTCTTAAAGGCCTTTTTGTTGTCATTCTTAGAATATAAGTACTTCAGATAATTTTTATAAAGTAAATTTTAATTACAACATTGACGTATTGTGTTTCTTCTCCTCCTGCTTCTAAAAACTATTATTCACATATTTTAGTAAAAAGAACCTCGGAAGACATTGAAGCCCACATTGTCCCCAGGAAGAGCTTCACTCTAATTTCTAAACAACAAATGAGACGACATAAAACCAAGGGAAATGGCCAATTGTGGTCTCAGGATCCATTACAGGACTAAAGGCGAGCATGGGTTCCACGTTCATCAGTTCTGGGATAATACACAAGACTGTACTAGTGCAGGACCTCATTTCAATCTTCTTCCCAAAACACATGGTGGGCCAAAGATCAAGAGAGACATGTTGGAGACCTGGGCAACGGGACTACTGGTAAAGATGGGGTGGCTCACTAGTAAAGATTCTATGTTTGCCCTCTCAAGAGACCATTCCATTATTGGCCGTACAATGGTGGTCCATGAAAAACCAGATGACTTCAGCAAAGGTGGAAATGATGAAAATAAAAAGACAGGAAATTATGGAAGTCATTTAGCTTCTCGTGTCATTGGAATTGCTCAGCTAACATTCTCTAGGACAAAGTCTGAGTCCTAGTAACTTATCTGTTATCTTGCTAGTTGTAGAAATTTAACATGATAAACATTAAACACTGTAATCTAAAAAAAAAAAGAACCTCAGAAAATTTTGCATTCAGATTTTAATTTGTATAAGTTTGATCTCCATGGAGTTTCTTTTTTAGAATGAAAACTTTTAGCTTAAAACTTTTTTGTAGATATTCCTTCTCTAAATTCAATTGTAGGGAAAAAATAGAAAAGTAAATTTCTAATTTATATATATGTAGCATATTTGTGCTGTAGTTAATTTAAGATCAAGTCCCCACTAATGGAAGCATAAATGCAAAATTAGTATTTTTTTTTCATTTACATTCAAGTCTCAAAAACTATGTGTAAATTGAATTGCAAAACTGACTATACTATTCTTGGAAAAAATGAATATTGATATGAAAAAATGTTGGACTTCTACCTTATACCAACTACAAAAATCAACTGAGAATGGACCAAAATCTAAATTTAACAGCTAAAAGTATAAAACTCTTAGAAGTAAATAGTTAAAAATCTTCCTGAACTTAAATGAAGCAATTATTTCTTAGATTATGACAGCGAAAACAGTAGCAGCAAAGGAAAAAAGTATATAAACCTGTGTTCACTAAATTTAATATGACTCAAAGAACACTATTTTAGTCAGTTTGGTCTGCTATGACAAAATTTCCATAGACTGGGTGGTTTGAACAACAAACGTTTATTTTTCACAGTTCTGGAAGCTGAAAATCAAAGATCAGGATGCCAGCATGGGTGTGTTCTTTGTGAATACCCTCTTCCTCATTTACAGAATACACCTCTTGCTGTGACTTTATATGGTGAAAAGAGAATGAGCTATATGTCTGACCTCTTCTTATAAAGGCATTAATCCCATTCATGAAGGCTCCACCCTCATGACCTAATTACCTTCCAAATGTCCCACCTTCAAGTACCATCATGTTGTGGATTAGATCTCAACATAAATTTTGGGGGGACACAAACTTTCAGTTCATAATAGACACTATCCATAGATTGAAGAGGCAAGCATCAAATTATAGAATTTTGCAAAATGCATACCTGATAAGGGACTATCAGAATATATCCAGAATATATAAAGAACTCTTGCAACTCAAAAATACAAATACATAAGACCCCATTAAAACATTAAAAAAATTAATATTATTTCAAAGAGATATGTAAATAAAAACAATGAAATTTATTTCAAAGAAATAAACACAAGATGTTCAATGTCATTAGTCATTAGGGAAATGCAAATAAGAACCACACCAATATACCACTTCACACATTAGATATAGTAAAAAAAAAAAAAATGATGGACAATAACAGGTGTTGACTAGCATATAGAGAAACTGAGAACCTCATACATTACAGGTGGTACAGCTGCCAAAATCCAAGGCCACAGTAACTCAAAAGGTACAACTTTATTGTCCTCAGGGCAGTTGTTTCTTCCTCCACGTAACTATGAGGTGTCTGGAATTAATCCCAGGAGACCATAGCTGCCTGTTTTCAGAGATCCCCTTTGTTGCCCCTCCTCCTGCTATGTGGTACCCTCCCAAACTTTACGGGCCCAGACATGCAGGGAGGAGGGCGAGTAAAAGAACTAATGACAGGCAGTACTAAGTAGGGAAGAAGAAAAGGCAAAATTTAAGAGTGAGTTCAGCTACAAGAAGGAATCATAATTTTTTTTGTTTGTTTATTTTTGTTTTAGTTTTTAAAATAGATTTTGTTGAGAAAAGACAAAGACAAAAAAGATCCAATACACACATAGCTCTGACTACCTTCTGAGGGCATTTTGGTTTGTGACAGGAAGGTACATTTTTGTAATTACTGTGGAGTATACAAAGCTCTTCACCTTCACTTTACTGAATATTTCCTTGGGTTTGTGGCTATTGCATTTATTTAGCAAAGGAGAAAACAGACCAAAAGGAATAGGTCGAATTGTCTCAAGTGACACATCTGCAAGTTGAAGATGGAAAGCCCAGTGTACATAGATATTTTTTTGTCTGTGCATGTATATCAATTTATTAGGATAGTGATAAAACTATTTTAACTAGATTTCTTTAGCCTTCTGTAAAGTAATGTTGTAGAGACAGCAGAAATAATTTTGGGTCCAACTCTGAAAGCCAATAGCAATATAGTTTCTAGTTCCCTCTTCTCATTTTGGAATAAAGCTAATTCCATTTGACCGACCTTATTGTTGGTGTCATGAGTTGCGTCAATGATGAAGAAAGATCTAAATAACACAGGATGTTTACTCAAATACATATCTCATTTGGACTCTAGTGTTCCAACAAATATACACATAAATATAAATAATTTCATAATTTATAATTGGAGATTAAATTTCAGAAAAAAGTTTCTAGATCTGTTGATATGCTAAATAGTTGAATGAACAACTTATAGCTCAAACAACAATATGATCTAGTAACCATATTCATTAAAAATAAAGTTTTGATTCACTCGTAATCTCACCTTCAACAAAAATGTCATTTAGTATGCATAATTTTTTAATATTCACAATGTGTGATTAATGTATAAGATTAATGCTTACTTTAGCTTAACTCTACAATAAATATATTATTTCATGTTATTGAATAAACTAAATGAAAATTCTAATATTTCTTTTTATTATGTAAATTTTAATGATGATGGAAAGTTTAATGAAGACAACTATTAATAACTTCCAGATTAATATGTAAAAACCTTACTAGTGAGATATTGCCCCCAAAGTTTAAATATACATAAAAGTATAATTTTTTTCTATATAAGAAATGAGTTAAGAGGTAGATATAAAACCTATAATTGTTAAGAAGTTTGAGAATGGATATGAGAGAGTAGTATACTTAGTTGTAATTCTGGAATATTATCTATTATAATATCTGATAGAACATTGAATCTTTCTTCCTAGTGCCTTTGCAAATGTTAATGATGTTTCTTGATATACAAACATACACTCATGTACAATAATATTCACAAATGTTGACAGACAGAAAAATTCTTATAAATTATGAACATGAAAATATATAAAGATATACAATGTTTATGTTTATCAACATATTAGTATTTCTACAACTCAATTAGGTATTATCTAGGCCTGGAGGAATATCAATTGAAGTTAAAGAGAAGTGATAAGGCATGATATGAAAGTAAATTGAATATTTTTCCAACAGTAATAATATCTGTTTGTTTAAAAAAGTAGCTGTTTATTAGAAATAGGTAAAAGTATTTCAGGCTTTATGTGTATTCGGGATATACTAGTGAAAATTTTAAGATGATGCACCTATTTATTTTGAAGATGTAATGCATACATATGTTAGAAATAGTAAAATTTTCTGAAAGCTATACAGGGGAGAAAAGAACTATCAAACTTCTATTTTCTTACCCAATGGGAAGCAACTACTGTTATCTGTTTCTTATATTTCTTATACATCCTCACAGAGATATCACATGCATCTATGTATATGTAATTTCGTACATTCTTTTGTCTTTTCTTTGCCATATCATTTATGAAAACTTTTTTTCTCTATAGTTATACATACATCTGCCTCATTCTTTTCAATGGACGCATATTATTTCATTATGTGAGTGTATTGTATTTAATATTCTAAACATCCTATTGGTGGACATTTAGTTTGCTTTGCTCCTTTGCCTATTACAATTCAGGTTGTAGTGATGATCTTTGTACAAACCACATTTTATACATGAGTGTGTATAACTCTATGATAAATATCCAATAATAGAATTACTTGGTCAAAGTGTATGTCCATTTTTAATTTTGATAGTTTTCAATTTCTACCCATAAAGAGTCTGCCAATTTACAATCCCATCTGCAGTGTTTAAGACTTGGGGCATCTTTGAAACCTTAAGCCTTAGAAGAGTGCACATACTTTGTATTTAAGGACTGACTTGTAGTACATATCTACAATCCCTTATTATAAGTAAATATATGTCTTCTATCTATGTTTCACCCCACAAAACCTGCCACTCATTCTTTTGTCTCACTCTACAGCCAAAGCTGAATGAAGTTTCATGGAACCTTATGATAGCTGGCACACAATTTATATACTATCCAAAATTATCAACATAATATTCTCTCAAGAATTTGCATTTGGAGATGCTAAATAAAAAGGCAATTAGTGTTAACAGCATCTGTATGTAACAGTGAATTGGAGAGGAGTTGGGGAGGCCATGGTGTGATCTGTGCTAATTTTGATTATTTGGCAGCAGGGACCATGAATAAGCAGAGGAATCAGAAGATTAAAGCACAAAAAACGAGCAGATACATGGAGAGAATTTCTGACCCCAGGTGAAAAGCTGCCCATGAAAATCATTTGTGGAGTTGCCTCCATTTCTGGTAGAGTCCTAGGTTCAAAGAACGAAAGCTTAATACTCTCTGGGGGCTAACTTTAAAGTAGCTCAGAGTATTCCCAGCTTAACTTTCTTATTTCAATGACAAGCAAACGTTTAGAGTCGAAGGCTAAGCTAGATCACATCACACATTTGTTACAAAATTAAGACAAACAAAATAAACTCCCTGCTAAGTCATGCTCCCTTATAATGCCACAGAAATATGAATCTGATGTCATTCTCTTACAAAATGGTGCAATAATAAGTGCACATAAAATATAAACTTTTTAGATGACTAAACAGTCTAGTGTGCCTCTCACCAACCTCATTTTGAGCTCATACAGTCCCACTTGTTTTAGCTCTAAGAGGTATATATGTTTATATCGGATTCATGTTTCATTATATATATATTGCTCTTTTTAAAATATGCTCCATGTTTACTTAGGTTTCACTTCCAAGTGAATAATTTTCCATTTCACTTGGCCAACTGTATCATCTTTTGTCAGTATTGAAAAGTTTTTTTGTTGTTTTTTTTTAATCAAGGAAACATTCCTGGACTTACTCAAGAATGATTTATTCACCTTCTTGATCCTACATCCCTCCACTTAACATACCACTTCATCCTTTCAATTACTGTTTAATGTTAAGCTTCTCCACTAACCCAAAACTCCATGAGTGAAGCAGCTTTGTGTTTGCATTGTGGCATACTCAGCAGCCATCCAAGTGCCCTGACAAAAAAAGAAACTTTCAAAATATATGTGCTCCATAAATAAAAATAGCTAACTGTATTCCTGTGTATCAGATACTATTCTAGAAAGATGATAGATAGATGATTGATGATGATGATGACAGATAGATAGATAGATAGATAGATAGATAGATAGATGATAGATTTCAAATATATATTTTATGACACCAATCTAAGATAAAAATGCTACTATTATCCTCACTTATAAATGAAGAAATTGAGGATGAGAGAAATTAAGTACCTTGCCCAAAGTCACACACAAAATGAATGACAGAGCTGAAATGTGAACTAAGCAATCTGACTTTAGGGTCTGAGCTCTCACTCAATGCAACATGCCCTGTATTTTCAGTGATTGCGTTACTTATTGGAATGTCAGGCAAGGTGTTTGTACCAAGACAGCCACTCAGATCAACCTCAGATTATAATATAATAAGAAGAAGAAGATAAAGAAGAAAGAAAAATAAAGGAGGAAGATAAAGAATAAAATATGTATTTAAAGAATATAACACAAAGGCATTAGTGTCACAGAAAATGTAAGTAAAGTTTTCAGTTTTATTTTATAACACATACATAGGTTTCCCTTATTTTGTTGTGGAACTGAATTCAGAGAAAGATGTCTTTCTATTCAGTGAAAGAAACACTTTGTTGTTTACTTTTCAGTGTTTTTCGCTAGTATGAAACATTTATTTTTACCATTCTATATGAGGTGCCCAGACACGCCACATGATAAATCAGCATCCTCTGGGACTTCATAAAACTCACTCTTTATTCTTCTCCTTGAGCTTTAGGCCTATGGTAGCTCAACATGGTGTATTTTAAAAAGTGGAATCCTGCTAAGATCACACCTGTTCAAATCACTTTCTTTTTGTTTTAAAGTTACTAAAGATAAAATATTTGAATATCAATTAAGACTCACAATAGTGTTTTAACAGCAATATGTGTTTTTCTGCATATTAAAGTTTTTATTTCAATTTATCATTTAAAGTTACTTAAAAAGATTTATCTGTATTAAAATGTGTGTGTGTGTGTGTGTGTGTGTCACAACTGTGGATTAAAACTCACTAGCTCTCCAGTTTTATGAGAATCTAATGGAAAAGAAATTGAGAAAATCAATAAAGCTATGACCAACTTAATTACTTAGTTAATATATATTTGTATTACAAAATATAGGTAAGAAAATTAAATGAAACATTAAATTAAAATATCTCAAGGATATAATTTTATTTCCTCTATGTTTCTTTTCCTTTTTACCTATTTGTCAAAATCAGAATAGGTTTTATGTAATAAATATTTCATACAAGTAAACTTGTAATCTACTCTATGAAATTCTAGTAAACTACTTTAGATAAAGTGGTTTGTTCATAATTTTCTAAAATGAGAAGTAAATACTTGTAGCACCATGAAAATATTCCTATATTATTGTGAAGTTTAACCAGTCTGTGCCAGTTGGACTATTATGAATTTCTATTCCATCCATTAGTCATTAGCAGAGATAGAATCCGTAGATTTGCAAAGTCCACCTCTCCTGGACCTTTCAAAAAGTAGATTAGGATGATGTCTCTCACCAGCATTTTTCCAACCATATTATTTTAGATGGCCTTAAGCTAATGGTTTCTAACATGTCAAAAGAGGAGAGGTATAGCATTTTTCTTCCTGCATTACAAGCCACTCCAAAACTTAGTAGCTTAAAACAACAATTATATATTAGTACTCATTATTCTGTGGGTTGCCTAGGATTATCTGGGTTTTTCTTTTCTTCAAAGGTAAGAGAGGTCATTCATACAGCAGCATGCAGCTGGCGGGAGTTGGAACATCCAAGAAAGCCTTTTTTTTTTTCCCCCAAGACCTGTATCTATATGGCCTCTTATCATTGAGAAGTCTAACCTAAGCTTATTTTCTTCATCACCGCTGGAACCCACAAAGCACATGCTAAGAAATCAAGCCCCAGTGTGTAAGCATTTACAAAGCTCCATAATACACTTGCTAATGCCTCACTGGCCAAAGAGTGTCACATGATCAGGACCAAGCTCAATGTGGAAGTGTAAAACCATGGGCTGGGGGTTACTTGACACAGGAAGAGCTAGTGTAAAAATGAATAATATAAATGTAAAAATGATGTATAGGAAAGAACATGGAGAACAGTCACTGGTACCTGGAACAGCCTAAAAACAAAGATAGTTCCTGAGAAAAATAAATTTCCTAAGAAAACATGAGTCTGTCTTGCAAAAGCCAAAAATAATTATTGGATTACCAAAATGTTATTAGCAGAGAAAAACATGCACAAATTTTATGGCCTCAAATATTTTATACCCCACAATGTCTACTGCAGTTATATTTAAGGAACAAATGAACAAGAACATCCCATATAGAACAAGGCATGGAGTTGAGATTTCCTTTCTTTCTTTCTTTCCTCCCTCTATTCCTCCCTCCCTTTTTCCTTCCCTTTTTCCTTCCTGCTTTTTCTTATTTAAAAAAAGTAAATATAGTTTTTCTTTGAAAAAGTAACATAAAGTTATAACCTTACTGAATACTTTTCAGAGAGTATATATTTTTAGCATTCATGAAATATCATAAGTAGAATCTAAATATGAGTCTTAATAACTTTTCAGAAATTCTATTAGCTGTACTACTATTTCTTTTTTCTGATTATGTGTTTTTATTTTAGGGATTAACAGAATCGAGAGAATTAGGTGATGTTAGTCATTTTTAAAAACATGGAAAAATTAATTGTATGTAACAAGGCTCGTTATGGAGGAAAAAATAATTTAGTATAGTTATATTATCATCTTAAATCATTAGCTTTTGATGTAAAATGTTTAAACAATGTGAGTATTAGTTCTTTAACATATTCACTTTATAGTCCTATTTGTGACAAAAAGTATGAACAATATATTTAAAGGCATATCAAATATTCAATCAAATGTACTAGAATTGATGTTTTAAAACCATAAAATTATTGAATTTTCTACAGAAATATATTCTTTAAACTTATACTTTATGGAATTATGAAAGTTTGTTCTGAAGATTATTATATTTTAATTGTTTAAAAATGTTACACTCAGACAAAATGAGGAAATGAGTTTCCTCACACAAGCTCTAAAGTCTGCTTTTCCATAGGAGAATATGTTAAACAAAGTCCTGAAAGACCTGAAGATCTTGGCTTCCAGAAACAGAAAAATTAATCCTTTAAGGTTTATGGGAGAGTTTCTGGATAAGTGGAAAAAGAACATAGTCTAACTGGAATACCATCTCTGCTGTCAGAAGGAATTAGAAGAGCTGGCCCAGGGGAAAGATCTGTTTGAAAAGCCTTCTGAAGCATCAGGTAAAGAGATTTAATTTTTAAAGGCAAATAATAAGTCTTCCCATTATAGTAGGTCTCAGTTTTATGGAAGTAATTACATCTTCACTTGATTAATTTTTGTTTAATTACAAAATAAGATTTGATTTGTTTTTATGTACATCATTGATGCATTATTTTGTTAAAAATTATGTTGGCATCGGATATTTCCATCACTATTTTTAATAAAAATTAATTAATTTGCACTTTTGCTTTGGGCTTGAATTATGCATCTATTATAAAATCAATTATCTACAAGAGAGTTTTATTAAAGTATCATTCTAGGAAATTTTATTATGCTTATTTATTTTAAATTAACAGAACATTTTGAATATAAGTTGACAATACGGGAGAGAAATTCCCTTAGATAACCAACATTTTCCTTTTCTAATCTCATCCTCAAATATACACAAAGAGTTGCACACACTCAAAAATAGTTTTTTGTATGCTTTTGTATACTTGAAAACAACTGGAAATAAGTGTAGCTCTATCTAGTAAGATAATTAAAAAAAAAATCACAGCAGATCTCTCATCTTACACACATTTTACTGCATTGCACTTAGCATTAACATACATATCAGTATCAATGTCTGTTTCTATATCTTCAATTCAAATATTTTTGTTTAATCAGATTGTATAATCGACAAATATTATTATTGTTATTTAGAAAATAGTAACATAGTTTATTTTTATTGTTCTTTGGATAGTTCACGTGAATTACACTAGTGTTCAGACATTTCTAAGTTAGTTTCTAAGTGAAAGGTTGTTGAAAGAAATCAACACTGATATACACTTCTCACCAGTTTTTGTTGTCTGGGCACAAGTATTTAACATTTTGTGTTATTAAATTAACCAATATACAAAAGTGATACTAGATCATGACCTAGTGAAGTTTATACCACAACGCACAGCTGGCTCAATATTCATAAATCAATCAAAGCAAATCACGATGTTAACAAACTGTGGAACAGAAAAACATACGATCATCTCAATATATGCTGACAAAGCAGTGAACAAAATTCATCAATCTATTATGATAAAAACTCTCAAGAAACTGAAAATAGAGGAAACATTCTTAATCTGATAAAAAGCATCCCAAAAAATCTATAGCTAACATTATACTTAAATGTAAAAAAGGAATGTTTTTTACTTCCTAATATCAGGAACAAATCAGGGGCAAGCAATTTGGCAAGAAAACAGAATTGAAAAACAAAGAAAATTTTCTGTATTAAAAAATAGCAGGATTGTCTGTGTAGAATGTAGAAAATACCAAAGAATCTACGAATTAGATCCTAAGACTAGTAAATAAGTTCAACAATGTTGCAATATACACAGTTAATATACACAAATCAATTTTCTTTGTATATATTGGCAACAAATCAGAACAATATAAAATTTTAAAAATAAAATATTTAATAAATATAACATTTATAACCTAGTGAATAAATGTAGATAATAAATGTCACATGAGACAACTATCAAATTATTTTTAACCCAGATTGAAGATAAAAACATAAAAAAGAAAAAAGAAAACTAAAAGCAGTGACTAGATAAAAGCTTATATGAGGGAGATAAATGCATAACCATTCTCCTTTACTTGGCTATTTTCACTGATTTATTCCTTGATGTTCAGCATATACACAAGTATAGAAGTCACTGTTAGACTAAAGCCAATGTTAAGAATTTACATCTATAAATAGGATTCTATTTATTTTCTTCTAATTCAGTTATGATTCAGTTATGCTTTCCTGGAAGAAGGAATGAGGAAATAGATGAAAACATATTATTCAGTCTAGGAAGTTTTTATTTAGGCCAGGTAAGGTATAATATAGTAGGAAGAACAATAGATTTGAATTAAGGAGATCTTGGTTCCCAAAACACAATTGTTAATTATGGCCAAGGCATACTTGTTATTACTTGTATATTAGCTTTATTATCAAAGTATAGAGCTTTGAAGGATCTCATAAAATAGGATAATTTATTTATGGTCAAGGATTAAATTTTAAAGTAACTTATCATGGAAACCCAATTGGAATTTGCTGTTATGCTTTAAAAATTTATTTTATGGATCTGCTTATTATAATGGTGGGTAAGGGATTTGGTCTAATAACCTCCTGAAAAGAAATAGAAAAAAAAAAGATATATTGTTTAAAAATCTGTTTGAAGATGTATAAGATAGATGCAGGCAATCAGGAATTATTGAACCCAGATCCAGAAAAATCAAAGAAAAGAATCTCACATATGTGAGCTGAGGATGTGGGGCCACATTTTTCTAGAAATGCCTGCTGTTTCTTTTGAGAGCAGAAATACCTGCGCAGAATTTTGACTGATTCAGGAGGCTAGTGAAGGAAAAATCATAGATAAAGATTTCCAATGAGAATAGTTCCTTTTTCTTTTCTTTTTCTTTTTCTTTTTTTTCTTTTTTTTTTTTCTTTTTTAATATTTGGCTTGAGACTTCAAAGCAATACACTTAAGAAAGAATAAACTAGAAATATGCCAGTCCTCAAAAGGAAAGCATTCTAATGGATAAGGTGATTATTATTGCTGGTGGGTTTGATAGAAGGAAATGCAGATATTTTTGGATAAAGAAAACCACATTTATACCCTTAATTGGAAAACCATTTTAATAATAACCTTTAATTTTTATAATGATTTAAAAAAGATTTATAAAAATATTATAAAGATAAGACAAAGACTTTCTATATGCCTCCTCTCAATTTTCCCTCTTATTTGTATATTATATTATCATGGCATTTTTGTTATAATGAATGACCCAGTATTGACACATTGATGAACTAACTAAAGCCATACTTTATCAATAACATTTTATTAATTTTACCTAATGTTCTTTTTATGTTTTAAGATCTCACCCAGAATTAACACATTATATTTAATTGTCTTGTTTCCTTGATCCCCACTTGGCTGTGACAGACTTGCTTTGTTTTTAATCACCTTGACATTTTCTGAAGAATAGATATTTTTAAGATCAGGTATTTTGTAGAATATCCTTCAACTGGGATTTGTCTGATTTTTTTTTTTTTTTCATGGTTAGATTGAGGTTATGGGTTTTTAGGAGAAAGACTACAGAGGTAAAGTGATATTTTCATCACATCATATCTATGGCATATACTATGAACATAGTTTATAATTGTTCATGTTAACCATGGTGATATGGGTGATATATTTGTCAGTTTTCTTCACTATATTATTTCCTACCTTTTTCTCCACCTCATTTTCCTATTGTAGTCTCTGTAAAAAGGTCAATATGTACAATTCAAAATTAAAGTGTGGAGAGTGTGTTCCCCTACATTTAAAGTAAAGAATCTACATAAATTATTTGGACTTCTTCAACACAGAATATTTGAATCTTCTCCCACATTTAGTTATTAATTTAATCATTGACATATATCAGATGAATTGTTGTTTATTTTATTCCTTGGGTTATAATCCAGTACTACTGTATTTACTTTGCTGCTCATATTGTTCCAGATTTGGCCACTGGAAACTATTGAGATTGTTTCTGTATCCTTTTGATATACTCTCATTGTAAGCTTTTTGTTTTTATTTTTGGTGCTATTGGATGCTCTGGGTTCATCATGTGTATTTCCTGCCACCAGTCCTAGAATTAGCCATTTCTCCAAGAAGGTATAATATATATTTTTGGGGGAATGGGAGTAAAAACCAAGATCTATGTTCTGTGTGTTCTCATTGCTACTGGGGTGTCATTACTTCTAGGGCATCTCAACTGGCAGAACAAGGAAATATATATATATAGATACTAATCTGTCATATACACATATTCATAAGTATTTCTATATACAGCTGCACATACACACACTCACACATATATTCAGTTAAACTTGTTTGTACTGATGTCTCAAATTCTAATCCATTACCACATAAATCAATCTAGAATCTTTTCATTATTTTTCTGTAACTCTACATACAATACTGAGAAACCTAGCTTCAAACATTTGCCACATATTTGCTTAATTCTTCAATTCAAGCATACATGTACAACAGTATCAGATTTGTGGACCCACTGTTGCACCCCTGAGAAATACTTTATAAACTAGAGCATGATGCTAATCCATTTTCTTTTGTCTTAGTCTTATAGACTCCATTCAATTGAAAGTTACTTAGATCAGCAAATTTCCTCTCACCTTGTTCAGGGAGATTGTTTCATATCCACACAATACAATTATATTGTTTTATCATAATCTGTGTTTATATACATGAAGGTTCACTCTTCTGTAAAGTTCTGTGGGATTTGACAAAGGAATAGTATTATGTATTCAAAAACTATAGTACTATTCAGAATTGTTTCACAGATCCCCCGAATTCCTGCGCTTCACTTATTCCACCTTCTCTCTTTTCCTAAATCCCTGGCAATTTCTGATTTTTTTGCTATTGCTATAGTTTTGACTTTTTCAGAATGCCATTTTACTTATTTGTAGAGTATATTACCTTTTCAGATGGGTTCTTTAACTAAGAAAAATGCGTTTGTTTCCTTCAAATCTTTCTTTTGCTTGATTGTTCATTTTATTATCTTGCTGAATAATATTTCATTGTATGGATATGCCACCCTTTGTTTATCCATTTACTTATTGAAGAAAATTTTTGTTTGCATCCATGTTGGGGCATTATGAATAAATCTGCTATAAATATTAACATGCAGGTTTTTGTCTGGACATTAAGTTTTCAAATCAGTGGAATCAATACCTAGGATCATGATTGTTTGACGATAAGCTAAGATCGTTTCATTTTGAAAAAAAAAAAACTGCTGAAGTGTATTTCAAAGTGGCTGTACCACTTTGCATTCTGACCAAGAATGAATGATTGTTCCCGATACTGTACATCTTTGCCAGAAGTTGGCATTGTCACATTTGGGGGAAGATTTTAGCCATTCTACTATTTGTGTATTAGAATTTATTGTTATTCTAATTTACAATCTTGTAATGACAGATGATGTTGAACATCATTTTATATGTATATTTCCATCTCTACATATTCTTTTGTGGTGTACCTGCTCAGATAGTTTGCCAATTTTTTAATTGGGTTGTTTGTTATTGTTGTTTTAAGTATCTTTTGTACATT
Organism: Pteropus medius; assembly: GCF_902729225.1. NCBI lineage: Eukaryota > Metazoa > Chordata > Mammalia > Chiroptera > Pteropodidae > Pteropus > Pteropus medius. Next base: position 15,904,760 of record NW_024351730.1, read on the forward strand.
TTGAATTTAAGTCCTTTATCAGATAAGTGTTTTGTAAATATTTTTTTCTCAATCTGTAAATTAGTTCTCCTAGGAGTTTTTATATAACAGAGTTTTTAATTTTAATCAAGTTCAATATATCAATTTTTCCTTTCATCAATCATGCTTTTGATGTTATATCTAAAAATTCATGGCAAAATCAAAGTTCAACTAAATTTTTCCATATTTTCCTCTAGAAAATTTATAATCTGGAGCTTTACATTTAGGTCAAATGTCCATTTTTTGAATTATTTTATTATGTACTGTGTAAGGTCTGTTTGTGTGTTTGTTTGATTGCATATTGGCATCCAGATTTTCAGCACCATTTGTTGAAGAGTCTATCCTTTCTAAATTAAATTAACTTTGTTTATTTTTCAAAAATCTGTTGACTATATTTGTCTGGGTTGTTTCTTTTACCAGTACAATACCATCATGATTAATATAGTAACATTTTTTATAGTAAAGCTTAAAATCGGGTAATATAGGTCCACCAACTATACTTTCTTCTTTCATATTATGTTGTCTATTCTAGGACTTCTGCTTTAAAACAAAAACAAAAAACAAAAACAAAAAACCTTTAGAATCAGATTTTCTGTATATACAAAATAGCTTACTGGAATTTTGATTGGGATTACATTAAATCTATTAAGCAAATTGGGAAGAATTAACATTTTAGCAATATTGAGTCTTCCTATCTATGATCATGGGATTTCTCTCCAGTTATTTATATCTTCTTTGACTTATTTCATCAAGGTTTTGTAGTTATCCTCATGTAGATATTATAGATATTTAGTTAGATTTATATCTACATATTTCACTTTTTGGTGTTAATGTAAATAGTATTGTTTACCTTTTAATTTTACCAATTGTTCCTTGATGGTATATAGAAAAATAATTGATATATTATATTATTATATTACTACATTATATTTATTATACATAATAAATATATGTAATATATGCTGAGACCTAGTTATACTCACCTAATAATTCCGGGAGATTTATTGGCTCTTTGGGGTTTCCTACATGCATGATCATGTCATCTGTAAATTTTATTAATTTCTTCCCAATTTGCATAATTTTTATTTACTTTTCTTGATGTCAAATTGGAGTATTGAGTCAATATTTTATTTGGTCTTAGAGAGAAATCATCTCGTTTTTTATCACATTTTTTAATAAATGTTCTTTATTGAGTTGAGGACATTCCAAACAATTCTTAGTTTCTGACAGTTTTTGTTATGAGTCTTAGATTTTATCAAATAATTTTCCACATTAATTGATATGATCATATGATTATTTTACTTTAGCTTATTAATGTGGTATGATTGATTTTAGAACGTTATACCAAATTTGTATACCTGGAATAAATACATTTGTTCAAGATGAATAAATATTTTTACGTACTGTTCAATTTGTTAATATTTTGTTGAATTTTTTCCATTTATTACTATGAGAGATATTGGTCTGTTGGTTTGCTTTCTTGTAGTATCTTTATATAATGTTGGTATTAGAGTAATGTTCTCTCATAAAATGGATCTAAAGTGTTTCCTCTACTTCTATTTTCTGAAAAATAAATTGTGGAGTGTTAATTTTTCTTCATTAAATGTTTGGTGGAATTCTCCAGTGACACCATCTGGGCTTGCCAAATTATTTTTTGCAAGGTAATTAATTATAGATTGAATTTCTTTATATATAATATATAAAATATATTTAGATTATTTATTTCACCTTGTGTTAAATTTTATACTTCATGTCTTTCAAGGTATGGGACTATTTCAACTATGTTATCAAATATGTGAACATAGTATTTTTTTTTTTATCCTTTTATGTCAGTGGTGTTAGTAGTGATGATTCCATTTTCATTGATGATATTAATAAGTTGTGTCTTTTCTCCTTTTAATTGGCTGTATCAATTATTTACTTATTCAAAATATTTGCTTCTGGTTTTATTGTCTTTATTAATTGTTTTCCTGTTTTAAATTTCTTTGATATTTGCTCTAATTACTATTTATTTTCTTCTGCTTGATTCATACTTGAATTGCTCTTCTTTTTCTATTTTCTGGAAGTGAAAAGTTTTAATTTTCTAATATATTTATTTAATTCTATAAATTTTCTTCTAAGCACTGCTTTTGCTGCACTCCACAAATTTAGATAAATGTATTTTATTTTCAATTTATTCAGATTACCTTAAGATTTTTTTCTCGATCTTTCTTTTTTGATCTATGTGTTATTTAGAAGTGAGTTGTTTAATCTCTAAATATTTTGAGATTTTTCTATCTGTTATTGATTTCTAGTCTAATTCCATTATGGTCTGAGATCATGCTTTGTACAATTTCTGTTGTTTTATATATGTTAGGGTTTGTCTTATTGCCTAGAATGTGATCTACTCTTAAGGAATATGTGAGCTCCAGAAGAATGTGTATTCTACCGTTTTTGGATGAGATATTCTATATTCTATAACTGTCAATTAGGTCAAGTTGATTTACAGTGTTTTTCAGGTCAACTGTATTCTTACAGATCTTCTGCCTGCTTGATTTATTGGTAACTGAAAAAGGAATGTTGACTTCTGTAACTATAATAATGGACTTATCTATCCTTTTAGTTGTATCTAGTTTTGCCTCACATATTTCCAAGGTCTATCATTAGGTTCATTTAGGATTTTTATATCTTCTTGGACAATTGATATATTCATTATTATGTAGCACTCCCTTTTATCCCAGATAATTTTCCTTGTTCTGAATCTTGCTTTGACTGAATTTAGTATAACTACTCTAGTTTATTTTGTTTGCCTATTTGTTGTTAGAGTTAGCATTATATATCTTTATCCATTCATTGACTTTTAACCATTCAGAGTCTTTACATTTAAGTATTTTAAGTAGACAATTTATACTTGATACTTTTTAATTCACTCTGACAATGTTTAACTTACAAATAGTATATTTAAATCATTCCTATCAAAGTGATTACCGAAATAGTTGGAGAAATATCTACCACGTTTGTAACTATTTTCTATTTATTGAATTGTTTTTAATTTTACTCTGTCTTTTTCTGCCTTCTCTGATTTTTAATTGAGAATTATATATAACACTATTTTATATCCTTTTTAGCATATCAAATATACTTTGCATTTTTACACATTGCAATTTTAACTAATATATTTCCTACAATAAAACTAAATCTCTTCATTTGTAGTTCAGATACCCTATGAGAGTATTTCTAGTTCCCCCATTTTGTTTCTATATCATTACTGTAATTTATTTTATTTTTCTATATTTTATAATCAGCCGATACCATTTTAATACTATTACTTTAAACAGTTTTTATATAAATTAAGAATAAAAAATAAAATTTATTTTATCTTTAATTTTTTTTTCCTCTTAAGCTCTTCTTTTTTTAATGTGGATTCAAGTTTATGACCTATATTATTTTTCTTGCTGAAGAACTATTTTTAACATTTCTTACAGAGTGGAGTTTCTGACATTGACTTTTCTCAGTTTTTGTTTGTCTGAAAAGGTCTTTATTTCTCCTTCACATTTGGAGAATAATATTGCTGGGCATAGAATTCTATATTAGTACTTTTATTCCTTTTAACAATTTAAATATTTCACCCCACTCCCCTTAATTGCATAATGTTGGATGAAAATTTTACTATAATTTTTATTTTTGTTTCTGTAAAGTTAAGGTGTTTCCCTTTCCCATTACCACTCCCTTATTTTAAGATTTTATTTTTGGTGTTTTTCAGTTTGAATATGATATGCCTATGTGTAAGTGTTTAGGTATTTATCCTGCTTGGTGTTTTCTGAATTCCCAGATCTGCTGTTTGGTGTCTGTCATTAATTTTGGAAAATTTTCAACAACTGTTAATTCAAAAAGTTTTTGGCTCCACTTTTTTTCCTTTTGGTATTCTAATTATTTGTATGTTAAATCTTCTGTTGACATATCTACAAACTCATTTATGCTTTTCTTAGCTATATCTAGTCTCCTGATTAGCCCATCAAAGACATTTGGGAACGAAACTTAGGTGAGAACAATAGAGGGTGCTGGACTTAGGGAAATACTGTTAATTTACACGTGATAAGGTTCTGATAAAGTATTTTACTTGAAAAATGAGCTTTTTTTTTATGTCTAATTTTCTGGGCCTATTTCAGTACTGATACCTTTCCCTATCTTTTGCCAGAACCACTGGGAAATCATTTCTGGCTATTCATAGTGAGAACCTGTGGCATTCCTGAAGTTCAAACTCATAAAAGTGTAATTCTCTCTAGGACTGAGGCTCCTGGTAATTTCTCGCTCTCAATCTAGTCTGCAAACAGCATCCAGTAATTTGCAAAATTACTACTTAAGTATCTCTACTAATTTATAGCTCCAGAGTTTTTGCTCTAAGTAAGACCTTGGCTATTATTCTTAATATGCTTGTTTGTCCATAATTTATTATGGCGGTTTTCCCTGCAATATCAGTGATCTAGTAGGTATAAGAAAAAATGTTAATTTTTGTTTTGTTCACATATTTCATCTGTGATAATGGGAGTGACACGTTTTAAGTTCTTTACATATTGGAGCTGAAACTGAAAGTCCAACTATGTAATTCTTAATTTGCAATTTATAGAAATTTGTCAAAATTACCTAGTTATAAAAGGATATAACCAAAAACAAGAAGTATAAAACAAAAAAAGTAAAAACTACAGTAGATTAAAATAGCTATATCATCAGTCACATATTTTCAAATAACTATGCTTACTATTATGAAATAATTAAAATAAAAGATTGATAATTTTATTAAAACAGCTGATCAGAACTTAAATGAAAAAGAGGAAACAATAATAAAGAAAAAAGTTTATAAGCGTGATGAAAATAATAACTGAAAATAAATTACTAAATAGCTATGTCCAACATTAGTTTCAAACTACTGAAAAGTATAAACTGAAAAAATTGTTAGGCAAAAAGGTGAAGAATGACATTTGGAGAGAAGAAATGCTTAAAAAAATATAAAAGCAGGGTAGTGAAGTATGTCTGTAGTGAAAAGGCTTACTTATATATGTGCGTTTTAAGTCTCAGAAGATGAGAATTAATAAGGCAGAAGCATAATGACTGAGAATTTTTAAATATTGAAAAATAAACCAATCTACATTTTTGAGAAGACTTGCAATTTCCAAAGCAATATATACCATATGCTCATAATAGGAAAAACTATTGAAAATCAAATTCAAAAAGTAAAACATCTTAAAAGATTATGTTTTAAAAGGTCAACAAAAAACTGACTGTGATTTCTTACAAAAACAATATAAGCCAGAAGACAATGGGTTGATGTATTCAGTTTTTAAAGATTACACTTGCAATGTAACTATTGAACATAATTTTTGTTGTGTATGTTACATTTTTCCTATTTGCAATGACAGAAATCTATTTTTCTAGTTCATCAGAAAAACATTAAAATCTTCATTATGGGTTCAAATAAAGAAGATAAATATGTGGGAAAATATTTGTCATTTTTATTTTAAAACTTCTAATGTGAAGTTATCCTTAGAGAGTTAATCACTATCCACTTTAACTTTCACCTCATATGGCAGGATAATATCTAAAGTAATAGTGAATTTTTTACATCAACATTAAAGGCATATAACTTGTCCTTAAAATGAAATAAGAGTATACATTGAATGTATATACATTTCAAGATAAATTGTGAAATAGGAGGCATAAAAATCTCTTTTTGTATGTAGCAATATTAAAATAGCAACAACTTTTTGCAGCTTTTACTAAATTGCTGACATGAAGTGTTGAAGGAAGCTCTGAATAGATCGAGTAGAGAGGATAAGAAGTTTATTTATACTATGTGATTTTAAAGACAATATATGATATCTTACATCACTATAACTTTTTTCCAAGATTAATAAAGTTCTTTACTTTGAAATGGCAATTCAAATTGATGATGGCCCTCTGTTAAGAATTGTAGGTTCAATAAGATGTGGAAAAGATCTCATAAATCTGTGAGCTAGAGTAAAATAGTATACTCAAGCAATCTCTGAAGTTTCCACTTCCTAACTACCTAGATAAGGACTATACTGTGGGTAATATTATCCTGTGGTACACACACACACACACACACACACACACACACACACACACACACATTCTTGCATGAAAATATAAATACGTGTATATATATATATATATTTACAGATAAGGATAAATAAAGAATGCACAATTTTCAAATAATTATATGTTTACAAGGAAAGTTTTCTTATTAAAGGACTTGAGTGTTTGTGTACGTTTCTTTGAACTTCAATTTAATTGTGTTTTTCTTTCCTTCTGAAGTTGTTTGGAGCCCTTGGATAGCCTAGTATATATCTGGGAGTTAGAGTAATTAGTTTCTTTGATTCAACAATTCAGGATGGTTCAGACAAATATAAACAAAGTAAAAACTTTTCCTCTGTCTGTTCAATTAGAGATAAGTAAAACCTTGAGACTAACTGTGCTTGGTGCTGTCTTCAGAAGCCTCTCACATTTTCCTAAATAATAACATCACTTTTGCAATTTTGCATATAATCTGACTAAGGAGTCAGAATTCTATGAGAAAATAATACCTTTAAACAGTCAAGATGATCTTTTACTCTGCCTATAATTGTAAATCTCAATGCATGAAACACTTACCTACTCTTTCAGGACGCTTGTTGGAATTCTTTGCAAAAAGATGAAGAAATATGCATTGGTTACAACTTTCCAAGTAATTCTTATACATACTAAAATTTTAAGGCCTCTGGCCTCATATAACATGTTCTATTTGAGACCTCATTTTATTCCAAAGGCTTTAACTTAAAACAAGAGACCAGATTTTTTTTTTTTAAATCAGTCTTAAAGATCACAAAGTCATGAGCTTTCATGTCATGAGAAACTAGAATTCTGAATTGCTCTTATCACCTCAATGTTCATATGCATGGTGTTTGAAGTTAGCCCTGCATACATATATACCATGTGAAATGATTAACAATTTTTAATGTATCCTTTACTTTCTGTTTTGGTTATCTCTGTAAGCATTAAAATATCACAATGGGTCTAAAACTACAACTACAGTCTATGTGGCTGGAGTTCTAATATACTATTTTCATTGAAAAATCTTGACCTGATTACTAATAAATTCAACTGCTAACTTAAAAACTATTTTAAAAAGGATTTAAAAGAAACTACTAGCATATCTGACTTCCTTTGCATTTTATTTTTGCTCATAATGATGTCCTATCTAACATATTATTCCTTCTCAAATACTAATCTTGGTTCATATCAATCTTGAATGTATCACACCCTCTGGATGCCAACTAACACACTGCTTTCTGTGACTGTTCTCACAGATTAACAGGTTAATTCAGTAGCTATTTCAGTTCTCTGGCCTCCTGGTCCAAATTTCTGCCATTCTCCCTGGCTCTGTCTTCTGTCTTTCCAGCAAACCTCTTGGTTGGGATTGCAATCATTGTCACAATCTCTCAGAGAAATACAAACTAGGAAAACTGAATTCCCATTTAATATATAAAATATCTTTGCTTAGAAACCTAGAGTTTCTCTTAAACATCTCACATGTTGCTATTAAATTATATTTAAAAATAATTTTATCAGATATTTTGCTCTTTGTTTATATATTTTAAATATATATTTATATGCTCTACATGTATATGTAAAATTATTACTTATGATTTGGTAGGAGGGAATCAATTTTTTAGACAATTTTTGATAGATTTGTGTTACCTGTGATCATAATGACAGGCATAGAGGTGTGCCATATGTAAGATACATGAAGTTTTTTTAGTAACTAGTTGTATTCTTACTTATGAGATGATATGATATTTTTAATGAGATTAAGTATTCTTAGAATGTCAGCATTAATCTTTATTATAGATACACAAAGAAGGCAAAGTGTTTTAAGTAAATAATTATCCATATTCTCATTTATCTCTGTTAATAATAATCATGCATATAAGAAAAAGATTGTTTTATAAACTATTTAAATGTCTAATAAATATATTGTATACTTGCAAATATTAATAAAACAAAACAAAAAGAAAAGACAACAGACAAAAAAGAAAAGAAAAAAGAGATTGTATTCAATATCTAATCTAATGTTCTGACCCAAGCTCACTCATCAGGAGTAATGTTATATGCTCCAGAATTATAAAATCTTGTGAATGTTACAATTATTTTAATCAATTATTTTAATCACTTTAAATTATAATTATTCACTCCTGATATCCCTCTATCTAAAAAATAATAATTTGAATATATATACAAGTGTCTAAATATATTTACTACTCATTCAAGAAGAATTTACAAATTTTAAGTTTATATGATTTACTGAAAGAAAGAAATTAATAGCTCTGTGTTTCTTTAGAGGAATGCCAGAGATTTTTCTTGCATATATCAGTGACGACTGGCTAGTCAGCCGCCTATTACTAGTAGAATTTTAATTTCAAAGTAGACTAATAAGAGTTGACTGATGTCTGCTTGTGCACATTCTTAAGTGATAATCAGTATAGAATTACTCGTCGGTAGAGGCTTATGCCATAAGCTGACTGTCTAAATGATGAATATATAATGAAATTAAACAGAATTGAGACAGATGGTTCTAACTTTTGATAAATGTGCATACCTTCATAATTAGATAATAAGTCCGTTGCTTGGAAGATCAATTGGGACATAATAACTTTGAAAACTGAATCCTTTTATTGTCTGGCATTTATGAGACATGGTAAAAAGCAAATTCCATTTTAATTTACTTAAAATATTGCTTATTGCCTTTCTAAGCACTTGATTAAAAATAGAAAAGCAGATATTGTCATTTTGCATCCTTCTCATATAAAATTATTTATTTTGTTATATAGACTATGGGAAATCATTTCAAAACAAAATTTTGTACATTAATGGTTTCTCCTGGTTAAGAAAAGTAAATAAAGCACTTAAAAGATTCCAAGTCAAATACCTGACATTAATGGGACATAAAATGTAAATAATAGTGTAAAATTTACCTGAAATACTTTATTTCTTTTATACAAATTTATAAAGTAAATATAGTGAAGTATGCTTGTTTTTCTGGGGAGAGGCTTAGGTAGTTCATATATTCATATTTCATTTTCTATATTTATATGTTTTTAAATAAAATACTCATACAAACGATACAACATAACTTTCAAAAAAGTTTGGATTAGAAGCGACATAACAAGATGGCCAAATAAAATATCCCTAGCTCATAGCTCCCTCAACAAAATATTGGCACTTATTCATAGACAAAAGTCCCTTTACGGGAGCTGTAAGACTTCAGCACCACACTCTAAGGAACCCAGGAGAAGTTTCAACCGCCTATGCATCAAGTAACAACCATACAGAACTCAGTCCCAGCTGTGGACCAGGAAGTAGGCTGTGAACTAATTCCAATCTCTCTCAGTTTGGGAGCTTCTGGAAAACATTGACTTAGAAAATTCACCCATGAATGAGAGACCCTTTGTAGAAGTCCAGGATTTCAGTGCAGAAGTTCCTACATATCGTTCGACCAAAAAATCCTAGATTTGACACATCGGAGAGTGTAAGAGGAAAACAGTGACAGTACCCATGTCTCCCTCCACCAAAAGAGCACAGCTCATTATCAAGAAAGCCCTTCTTGGCTCTCGATTTCTCCCATGAGGGACAAGGCAGTGAGTGCCTAGCTACCCCACTATGTGGATATAGTCAAAGAGGTCCATTTTTCTCTTCTACTGTCCAGAATGCTGAGTCATGAGCTACACAACTGGGGTCAGATAGCAGCTAAAAGAACACCAGCCAGAACAGCATATCCGAAGGTAAAAAAAAAGCCTGCAGGGACGGAGGTGGGGGGCGGGGATGGGTCATAATAACCCCATCACAGACTCCATCAGGATGTCGGCGCATGAGCTGCCAGGATGTCTCATCTATTCCCCCCACAACTTGTCCGTGGGCATCCCCACTGCTCTGCTTGCCTCAATGCACATACCCTAATCACCGTGCGACTGGCTTTTTGTGCGCACTTCCAATGGCTGCAAGAGGATGCTTTGACTTATGGCTAATGAGCACACAGAGAATGCCAGCCAAATCTGCAGACCAAGGAAAAACTGCAAACTTGAGCTTTTAGCACTATACTTGGGAAGGCAGAAGGGAGACTGTCAGCCCTTGGACTGTGTTGCAAAATCAAGAAAAGGCATATAATCTTAAGAATTTTGCCACAAGAGGGAACAAGAAGACTGGAGCAGGCATATTAATGGAAAAGCCTCAGAATCACTAGCAGGGTTGATGGAAGGTAATTCTCGAAGTCAGTCAGTAAGGCTTGTAGTTGATGACTGCTACTTCAATTGCAAAGACAGCAATGCAAGACCAAGGATCACAATAATTTCTAGTAACAGACCCTAAAGACCTGCATATCTGCAAGTGAGCTACCAAATACAAAACAAAACAAACCAAAAGGAAACAGAAAGACAATTCATTCAACAAAATCAAGAAAATAATACTGATTTGGGGAACAAAATGAGAGGCCTAACAGAGTTAGAAATAAAAAAGAACCGAAAAGAACCAAAAATAAATTTTGAAGCTGAAGAGTAAAATGAATGAAATAAAAACTGCAATAGAAAACATTAGCATAAGATGGATCAAGCAGAAGAAAGAATCTATGAAGTAAAGACACCTTTGAAATTATCTAATCAGAAGATAATAAAAAAGAATACAAAATAGTGAAGAAAGCCTATGTGAACTATGAAATACTATCAAGAGAAGCAATCTTCCAGGGGCAGAAAGCTTATTTAAAGAAATGATGGCTGAGAACTTACCAAATCTCAGGAGAAATTTGGCCATTCAAGTCCTTGAAGCTCATAGGTCTCCAGATAAATTAAACTTAAAAAGATCTTCTCCAAGACACATTGTAATACAACTATCAAAAATCAAAGACAAAGAGAGAATCTTAAAAACAGCAAGAGAAAAGTTCATCACTTACAAGAGAACCCCTCCTTCCTCCATGAGGCTATCAGCAGATTTCTCAGCAGAAACCGTATAGGCCAAGAGAGTGTAGAATGATATATTAAAAGCGTAGAAAGAAAAAAAGCCAATCAAGAATACTTTATCTTGCAAATCTATTCTTCAGAAATGAAGGCAAGATAAAGATGTTTCCAGATAAACCAACACTGAGGGACTTCATCAACACTAGACTTGACTTACAAAAAATGCTAAAAAGAGTTTTTCAGTGTGGAATGAAAGGATATTAATTAGTAAGATAAAAAGATACAAAAATCTACAACATACTGGTAAAGATAAGAATGTAGTCAAATTCAGAATACTCTAATACTGTAGTATGATAGTAGATTAACCATTTTATCTAGTAATAAAAGGTTAAAGGAGAAAAGTATTAAAATAACTATAGCTATAACAACTTGTTGATGAATATACAGTATAAATAGAAGTAAATTGTGGTATCAAAACCTAAAATTTGGGGGAGTAAAATGGTGGTTTTGTAAACAATCTAAGTTGTTATCACTGTAAAATAGACTATTATATCTGTAAGATATTTATGTAAGCCTTATAGTAACCACAAAGCAACAACCCACAAATTTCCAGGTATTAGATGAATAAGTTCTGGGGATCTAATGTACGGCATGCCGTCTATAGTTAACTCTAGTATATAATGTGCTTAAAGGTTACTAAAAGAGTAAATCTTTAATATTCTCTCCACACACACACACACACACACACACAAAAGGTAATTTTGTGAGATAATAGAGGTGTTAACTAACCCAATTGTACTAATCAGTTTGCAATAAGTATATCAAATTTTCACCTCTTACACCTAAACTTACACAATGTCATATGCCGATTATATCTCAATAAAGCTGAATGAGAGGAAAAGGATAAAGAAATATCACATAACCACTAAGCATTTTTCCTTTATGTAAATTGCAAATATTCAATTTAATAAATACTTTTTGAGCCCTTTCTATCAGAATGACAAACACAGTGTCAAAAAGACAAAGATGAATGTCATTTAATCACTGTCCTGAAGGAATTTATAATACAATGAAAGTTTAGAAACTTAGTTAGCTACAAGGAATATTAATGGCAAAAGAAAATATGAATTAAACTGATTCTGTAAAAACTCTTTGGAATGCTTTCAACTTCTCTCATTTCAAGATGTTTACTACAATCGATTATGACTAATCCTTTCATACTTTTATGTTCCATACTTGATAACCTCATACATTAATGGCAATAAGAGTACATTATTATTTTACAAGCTTTGTGATCCTGGCCCCAGCACTCCTTCTCTGGAGACTTAGTTGCCTTAACCATAATATGGCATATTATTAACCTAATGTTTATGTTAAAAATTAACATTTATTTGTTTTGTTTCCTTCATAAAATTGAATGATCAAATTAAATTATACATTCAAAGTGCAAACTCTAAAATAACTATTAAGGGTAATAAAGAAGTATAACTTCAAAACTAACTAACTAAATAAACAAATAGACGTCTACTGATGGTTCAATAGGAAAAAAGCTTAAATTTTATTCAGTTCTACCATTTTTTATAATTATTTTCCAAAAATACTTTTATATTATAGCATTGATTAGTTCATTAACTTATATCTGACGACTAACAATTATCTAATAATATTAGCAATATTTTCATGTCTATCAATGTAGCATATATTTCTTGATAGGTATCATTGTCACTATTTTCAATCCTTGAATAAATAGTTACTACTAGGGCTTAGCTGAGATGAGACTGTGTCAGATCTTAAGAACATGTAAACATTTGAGAGGAAAATTAACCAAGTAGGAAAGAAAATGCAAAAGTATTAACAGAAATTTGCTATAAAAGTCTCTTCAAAGTTACATTGTTCTGATTATGAAATTTTGAAAAAAATTAGTAAGAAAATAATTATATCAGTACTGAATAGTGGTCTCCCATATGAGGATATGTATACAGTTAATTTTAAGGTAATTTTAAATTTGCAAAATCTATGTATTTGAATTTTAATAGTTAGATTATGTTGTCATGCCCAACAAGAGAAAATAAATGATAGACTTTTGATTGAAAGAGAAATTTAACATTGAGCAAAAAATAACTATGCTAACTTAATACCTTTCCAACATTATAATCAATATTTTATATGGGTGTGTATATGTACAGATAGCTGGATTGATGGATGACTAGGCAGATTGGAAGGTGCACTTGATGAATGATGGAATTATTGCAGTGACACCAATTACCAAAACAGAGCCTTGCATTTTTGTTATTATCAGTAAAGTTAAATAAATTTTATTTTATCACTACTTCTTCTGTATTTTCTTTATTGGAATAAAACATACATTTTTTTCAAAAAGTTTCTATTCATTTATTTTTTTTATAACCATTCACCAATATATTTAGTAAATACAACTCTGTGTCATGTAATTCAGTTATTCTGCGGTTGATATTAATGCTTGCTCTATAAAAAGAGAAACTTGTTACAGTAATTACCATTCAAAGATTTTGAAGTTTATACCAGATATATATGCTATAAGATGATAATAAGATTAGAATAAATAAGAGAAAAGAGAAATTTCAAATTAAGGTAAAATTAAAATTAATTGCGTTTGGTGTTGAAATGCATTGACATTTGATCTTCCATTGCTACCTAATGTTAAGATTTATGTTAAGTATACAAATTATGTGTTTTCTTGGAGCATAAACTTATTCCCATTTCTCTCATCACATTTGGACTGTTAGATTAAATTATCATGATGAACATCTGCAAAGAAACTTTAGAAGAGAAAAACAGTATATACTGTTTCATAAGAAGTTCGTAATTTTTAAAGAAAAAATTGTTTTTCTTTTAAGCTAATTACAATGTATAGTTTTAGCCTTTGTATGCACCAATAATAGTATAAGTAACTTGCAAAGAAAATTTTATTTAATGACTCAATATTGTTGTTTATGAATATATAACATTATCTTAAAAATACTGATTTACTTTTGGGGATGTTCTCATGAGACGTGAGGTTGTGAGACTATTTACCTGCTCATTGTCCAGTACTTCATCAGAAAATCACCACTATATTTAGTTAGTTTCAGTTTAAAGAACAATAATATGTTAAAAAGCTTCTTTTTAGGTAAGTTTTACTTAGGATATTCTGCTTTTAGCAACCAGATTGGCAAGCTGTTTAAATTAACCTTACTTATCTAATGACCATCAAATTGATAAGATCTGAGTAGTCATTTTATTCTTCTAAAACTCTATTTTCTTTGTTGGTACCATTGTTATTCTCAACATCAAAATTCTATTCTTTGAAATGTCCTTACTAAATCCTAGTGATTTTCAGATTTCTAAGCATATCTTTCTGGGAATACCATAATAAATCTGAATATTTAGCATTATTTCATGAAATTTAAGAGTTTGGGATCACAGTCTTTCTTAGTTAGGAAACATAAATAATCTTGATGACAGCAAAAGAAATGCAAATTATGAAAATTCTCTGCATTTCTTAATCCTGTTGATAATGCTAAATATTAGATGGAGTTGAAATGGGAATTGGGGTGTTATCAAAAGAATTCTGAAAAATGCGTTTCACTACATTTTAATAAAGACAATCCTATTTTAGAGCATCTGTTTCTAAGAGAACAATTTTATTTCTGATTGCTGGTGATTTTTTAGAGTGTTACAAGTAGTTACATGGTATTTGGTATGATTTTGTGATGAGCATTAATTTTAATGTACTTTTTAGCATATATATAATATATATGTATATACATTGTATATTATGTGTGTGTATATATATATACACATATGTGTGTGTGTGTATATATATATATATACACACACACACATATATATAATATATATATGACTTCCCACTTGTTCCACCACATGCTTTTAACTATATCTGAAGTGGGTTCTTCAAAAGATGATGAAGGGGTAAAATTCTTTTCGAATTTTTTCCAATATAAAGTTTTATCACAAAGTTAATATGCACACTAATATTTTTAATTTTCAGCTAAAAACTCTTTAAAATATTATGCTCTTAATTCACTTATATTAAATATATTTATTGAGTATCTGCTATGTACTCTAGGTATCAGGTGGTAAATAAATCAGAAAAGTCTCAAACCCATAGAGATTACATTCTAATCCTGCATAACTAGAAAATCTAGAAATCAGAAAATACTTTAGACTGAAATGTACTAAGAAAGATACGAGTGGCAGTGATGTTTTAGAAAGTTTATATTCTGTGTTGAGGATGAGCGTTATCAGGAAACTCTCCCAGAAAGTGGTATTTGAAAGATCTACATGCTTGGGGAGTAGTTGAGGAATATGTACTTTAGGAATAAGGAAGAACAAAATCCTAGAACCTAAGAGAGGAATGACATGGTGTTATTTGAATAAAAATTTCATTGTTGCTAGTTTATAAAATGAGGTTAAAGATATCATCAGGAGTTTGCTATTCCTAAGGGAATAGAAAGTTTTAGAAGGTTTCGTTTTATTCCAAGTAAATGTGGAATTAGATAGAGGCTTTCAAGCTGAGCAATGATATGCTATATATTTTAAAAAGAAAATTCCACCTCTAGTTTGAAAATAGTAATGAAGGTAGCATTTCCTGATTTTCTTCTTATAGATCATTGAAAACAACAAAGGAGAGGAATGAACAAAAACTTAAACCGGAATATGAATAAAAGTAATGTAATTCCAAGCTACAAATTCAGTGAAATGTTACCAAAGTTTCTGTATGGAATTGTGCAAGAAATAAAACAGAGAGCAAGTTCATGGTTTTAGATCTCAAGAAAAAGTTCATAAGGGACTGAGACCAGAATTAAAACATCAGACTCTTTTATAAGAAAAAAAAAAAACAAAGTAAGAAAAATGAAGAAATAAAGAAACAAGCACAGGCACAACATGGCATTTGTTAAATAATGAAAATACTATTCATATTGGTGTATACTTGACTTTATATATAGCTGCATGGTATTGACGAGCCACTAGACTTGACCTCTAAACTGTTATTTTTACTTTGTTGTTGAAATAAGACAATGACTAGATATATTATAAAATACAGTATTTTTTAATGTATTTTTAAATTAAATTTGTTGGGGGTCATTGATTGATAAAATTATATAGATTTCAAGTGTATAATTCAATAATATGTCATATGTATATTGCATTGTATATTTGCCACCCAAAGTTAAATTTCCTTCTGTCACCTTATATTTGACCCCCTTTACCCTTATCGACCTCTCCCCTCCCTTCTTTCCCTCCGGTAACCACTAAACTGTTGTCTGTGTCTATGTTTTTGTTTGTCTTGTTCCTTTGTTGCTTTCAGTTTCATATCGCACATATAAATGAAATATGGTTCTCAATTTTTTCTGTCTGACATTTAGCTTAGCGTAATAATCTCAAGATCCAACCATGTTGTCACAAATGGGAATAAAATACAGTATTTTCTTTCAGAGGTTAGGAATACACTTATGTGGAGGGCCGACTTGATCTACACATGAATTTTCATCTGCATGTGGATGGACCACATCCCTAATCTCTGAGTTGTTCAAGGATCAACTGGACTTAGTTTTAATTTTAAAATAAGGTTTTTTTTCTGAGAACACATATTCTAGATCTGGAATTCCAAAACTATCTTGATCTAAGGCTCTTCTGCAATCCAACATGCATGACCTAACTCATATCAATCACTTTAATGTCTCTCTATACATCTGCTCAGTTTTATTTTTTCTATCGTCAACTTCTTCTGTTTATTACTATGTTCTCTTCCATCATAACTTTGTCTTGCTGTGGCTTGTCTGTCCCATCTCATACCACATACAAACTTCTTAAATGTTGCTTCTAAAATTCCTTCATATTCTCAAGTCTTCTTAGTTCAAACTAGTAAGAAATGACTAGATTTCTGAGGTTACTTTTTAGAGCCAAGAGACATCATAATTTATTGAGCGACTTCTCAATTTTCTGCTTCTTGGGGGAAAGTATCACCCCTGGTTGATTTAGCTACTGCTGGCATGGGTAAGAATCATATAACATTAAATAAACGTAGAAAGCAGCCTAAGCATGTCTATTAACAATAAATCTTTTACTTAGCAGCATTTATACTCTTCATCTAGTACTTGAATGTCAAAGATGCAACCACTCATACATTGATAATGAAACTATAAATTGCCACAGCTTTCTGGATTTGGCAACAGCTATTAAAATTACAAATGTGTATATCCTCTGATCCTGCATTTTAACTTCTAAGAGTCTCTTCTATAAGTACAATCTCCCTGTGGTAATAGACATATAGAAGATTGAAGCATGATTTGTAATATCATAGATTAAAAGAAAAATGATTTTCATTAATCAGGACCCAATTAACAATATTCTATATCCATTTACTGGAATATTCTGCTAAAATAAAATGTATTTAATTTTATTTATAAAATTTATTAAGTTCTAATATGAACTATACTATATCTACTGTGGTATCAAATTATAAACAAACATGGTGCTGATTGTTTTGTATATTATGAAAATACATACTTTTTTTGCTTGTACATGTTCAAAATATCTCAAATATAAAGACAACTGCTAACATTTGTTGCTTTGGGTGGTCTCTCAGGTGACTGAGAGACAGGTGAATGTTGCAACAATTTTTACTGAATTCAATATTGAAAATTTGCATTTTATCCGTATGAATAGAACTCTCTATTGAAACATTATTTTGAAAAGAGTAAAACAAAATCACTGCAACTGAAGTTCAGAGACCATTTAGAAGGCTCTTGGAATTGTGAAAGATGATAATGTTTTAGATTAATAGGCAGATATGAGACATGTTTTGTAAGTAAAATTGACACTATTTGCTAAAAGGATGTGGGAGAAGGATGAGAAAATACAAGGGACCAAGTGATGGCACCATTTGTAGATATCAGGGAAATTTTAGGAAGATAAGTGTGGTGGAGGGGGTAGAATAAGAATTGTATGAGTGTTTCTAGAGATTAGAAACTGCTTGTGGCAGGAACTTCATTTAAATGTCCCATCAGATAATGCAGAGTATATATGGGTATCTGGAACACTCTAGGACATTATGACAAAAACAGGAGCACATCAATCATGCTCCTGCTTCCATAGTAACTGTGACGTCATGGAGTGGTGCTGAGGGAAGGCGGCCAGGGAGGGCTTTCTTGAGGAAGACTGCTTAGACTGAGATACAATGACTAGAATTGACTAGAATAAATGGGATCTCTGTATAAAATATCCTCAGTAAAAAGAAACAAAGAAAACTATTTTGACTGAAATGAAGAGGTAAGCAAGAACTAAAACATGAAAATAGCACAGAAAGCTATTAAGGCTGGCAATTACTTTAACAGATAGGTACCTGGGGAACATACCAAAAAAAATCTTTAATGAAATTTTACTTAAACATTAAAAATCATTAATTTAGAAAAGCATTGTCACTGTGTTTTATTTTCATACTTAAGAGTGACTTTCTTGGGATAATCGCTTCACAGAAAAATTGCTTTACAAGAATACAGTTAAAGTGGTTTTATAGCACAGCAGTACCTTCAGTATATTTATTTTTGAAACATAGAGCTTTAAATGCTAAATGAATTTTAAATTAAAATGATACACACATGACAAATTAAATTTTTTATGGGAAATATCAGAACAGAGTTGGTGTTAAAGTGGAGGTCATAAGGGGAAAAAAGCAATTTAGTTAAGAAAATGAAAAATGCCCTTAATGACATAAATAATAGAATGGGAAGTCTAATTCATGCTGAGTGCTTTATTTAGGTATTTCTTCTTAATGCCAGGCAATATAGCAAACAAGATATTTATATTAGCTTTATTCAACATTTTTGTCACACGGTGGCAATTTGTATCTACTTGTAATTAAAATGGCATTAAACAAGCAGTACTATTTTCAAGTTATACAATATTTCACAATAAAGATCTCATATAAAAACCTTCACTAAGTCTATAGACTCAATTATATAATAGATATTACTGTACCCTAGTGTGAAAATAATGATGCATTGTCCTATTACTTTCAAAAGAAAACTTCAGTTTGCTACTTATTCATATGCTACTTTTCATTATTTCTTAATTGATTCATGCATGTGTGATTTGTCTGATCAACAAGTCTGAAAATTTATGAAATAGAAAGATTACAAATAACTTATACTTTGAATATACACTGATGTGTTCAGGCAAGGTGTTTAGAAATACAGAGGCAGAATAAAACAACAGAAAAATCTGGTATAAGAAATTTGTGTATGTATCCAGTGTTCTCTCTGTCTGTCTGTCTGTCTGTCTTTCCCTCTCCTCCCTGCCTCTTCTCTTTCTCTTTCTCTACCTGCCTAAGTCTCATTGCTTATTTCCAAAATATAATTGATAACTAGCATGGACATCTTAGCCCATTACCAGGTTATGATGCATAGTAGAATTCAACTCAAATTTATTGTAGAATAATTCTAAGATTTCCAAATTATTTTGAAATCATAAAACTATAGGTAAAAGTAATATGAAAGAAATATCTTCTTCAAGACTGCTGACTATTATTCACTCAGCTAATAATTACTCCTTATATACTGTATTAATTACCTAAGGTTGCTGTAACAAAGTAACACAAACTAGATATTTTAAAAGAATAGAAACTTATTCTCTTGCAGTTATGAAATTAGATATTTGAGATCAAGGTGTTGGCAGTACTATGCTCCTTCTGAAGCCTCTAGGGGAGGATCTTTCCTTTTCCATCTTCTTGTTGCCCTGGGCATTCCTCGTGTTGGCAATAGAAATTTTAAAAAGAACAATGTATAATGCTTGTGAGTATACAATTTGCTTAAAGGCATGATGAGTATTGCTGTATTTATTTTTCTCAATTTAATAGATCATAGAGCAAGAAGCTGTATAATTTTGATGAAAGGCAACATTGGTTAAGTAATTATAAACATCAAATATCAAAAATTACATTATATTAGTAGTCCCCACTTAATTAACAAGTATAATTCAATTGTTACACTATCAAATTCTGCCATTAAATAAGTGTAAGTATTGTCTCCTTATTTTAATACCCAGAAACTTCCTCTAATTTATGCTCGGTGTGGGAAAGTTTGTGTAGCTTTTTCATTTACACTGTTAGAATTATAAATCCAGTAGAGACTACCATTTACCTTGTCTCATGTTATATGTATCTTAATTTTAATGTTTTCATTAATTAAATTTTCTAAAAATATTTTATTTTCAAAATTTCTATTGAAAAAGATTTATCTCTTATTTTCATATTTAAATACATGGAAATAGTCAAATTTTCTAAATGCTCATTTTAAATATAAGTTTTTGGTTCTCTCAAGTCAATTTTACCAGTTCTTAAGCCCAAAAAATACCTAGAGCAGATACTTGTCATTAAACAATTTTATTTATGTTTTAAATTTTTGACTCTACATGACTTTACAGTAATAGAAATCTTTAGAACTAGTAGTCACTAGATATTTATTATGTCAAATATAACTTTATCTCTTGTACATATAAAGCTATATCATATTACTAACAGTAAAATACTGCTTTTGGTTGTGACAAGGTGAAATAGAGGTCAACTTCATCCATTTATTTCTCATAGATTTGGGCGATATATTCTCTTTTCATTGGCTTAAGTCTACTCCTAATTTTAGTATATCTGATTACAAGGGTTTTGGTTTGAGAAAGTAAGGTAAAAAATACAGTTATAGCACATATTAGGAAACTGATCATAAAGCATCTTCATTCAGTGTCTGTATTGTTACCACTGGGGTGATGTGAAACCCGGCGTCACCCCAGCAGCATGGTGGTGGTGAGGGGATGGGTCCTCAGTTCTTCCCCACCAATATAGTAAAGAATTATAAGTCATTGAGATTTAGAAGAAGTAAGATTTATTAAAAGTATATTTTAAAAGGAGATAGACCACACTAAAGAATTTGGGAAATGAAAAGATAAAAGACAGAGTACGCTATAAGGGAGACGTGGGTTTTCAGTGAAGAAGGCTATAACAGCTCAGAAGTTGGAAGGTCTGTTTATAATCGGGCCATGATGGGAAGATACAAAGGCCATGTTAGATGATCCTCATGTAAGGTCATCTTGACTGACAGTTGGCTGCTATTTAACACTTTGCCTACTATGCATGTGCTTACCGAGAATTCAATCTGTTATAATTAGATTCATGAACTTCCAGGCACAGGCATGATATTATAATGATGATATAATGAGGCCGCGGTTATGGGCAGGTTAGGATAGCTGCACACTTTTATGACTGGTTTAGCCACCAGTTTTTATGGCATTTATGCTCTAGGATTTGGGTTAATTTACAACCCTACAGGGGGTGGTATTTCTGGGAGGTCCTTCAGAAAAGTCTTCAAGGGAGGTTTCTATGGTTACAGAGCTGAGTCTTCACTCCTGTCACTCACACCTGCCTAACTACCTAACAGTATGACAATTAAAATTCTTTCTATTTTTTGTGTCTTCATGTCTTATTCACACTGGTTTAAACAAAAAGGGAAATTATTAGCTTATATATGTTACCAATTCCAAAAGTTAAGTTTCATACAAGCACAGCTGAATTTAGAGCTCCCAAAATATGACCAATACTCAATTTCTTTTCATCTCTCATTACTGGATGTATAACAATCTCTGATGTATATATATTAAAATTTAAGATTATTTAAGAAGATTAAGAATAACTGTTAGCTTTCCCCCACTCCTTTCTCTCCCTTTCTATATCAAGAGAAGAGAGGTTGACAAAATATTCTAGGAATATTTGGCATATGTTTTCTGGAGATTGAAAGGCAGGAATCAGTGCCTGACACTCATCTAGTTCATTTTAATATCAGATAGTTAGCTGGAGCAGCCCTTGGAAAAAAGTTAGGAGCATCTTTTATTTACAAAGAGTAAAAATATTAAATGTTTCCTATAAAACAGAATAGATGTTTTAGAAGATGTCTGAATATCTTTGGTAAAATTTTTAACATAACAAATGATACTAACAGAAAAAAATTTGGGAGGTCCACCACAGAAATGAAATTTGATAAGGAATTTCTAAGCAATAAGTTAAAGAGTCAATTATCTGTGCTCATGAAGATGGCATGGGATGTTTGCAAGCATGAGTTATAAAAGCACAAAAAACCCCCATAAGGATAAAAGATCCATTTGAGATCTATTCTTCAGAAGATGTCTATGTCTACATCTGATTCTCCAAGCACTCTCTACTCATCTTTTACCCCTATACCCAAGGCCCAACATAGGTCTACGTTGGGCAAATCTAATGGGAGAAGAGATAGCATAAGGATCAAAAAGACAAACCATGCTACCCTCACTCACTGTAGGTTTCTGAGACAAGGTCATTTCAATAGCTATGGAAAAAGGTAAAAAAATAAAATTAATTGAAAATTTTATTTAGATTGTAGTGTACATTTATATCTGAAAATCAGCTATTTAGTAACCGAAAAAGGTAGAAAACTGCCTGAGATATATAAAATAGAGGGGAAGCATTTGAAAGAGAACTATAAGAGAAATATGTGGATGAAAAAGGGATTATATGGAAAATAAATTTATAAGGAGATCTGATTATAAATTTCTAACTGAACAGATCATGGTGAGTAGTCATGTCTCCGGCTGCTTCTTTAGTGAAAGATTTTTAAACAAGCCCTATCTGTTGTTCTTGTGCATTTAGGTTAACACAACTTTGAAATACCAAAAAGTAACGCCCCTTGAAGGCATAACCATTCTCAAGAAAGTACATAATCTTAACTATCCTGAATCCAATCCCCATCATGCTTTCTCCTGCCTTCATGTAATATTCCTTATGTCTCCTCCTGAATTTCAAATGAATAAATTTTTTAAAAGCAAAACTGTTATGCTCCAGAGCATTTGAGATCTTGCTTCCTGGCAATTGTCCGTTTTGGCTCAAGTAAATTCATAAACATCCTTCACAGGTTTGGACATTTCTTATGTTGACAAATCTATTTTTAATCTATTTTATAATTTCACCTGAGATCATTTAAAACTAAGGTAAATGTAAAAATTGAAGAGTATAAATGCCAAAAATATCCTGTCCTATCTTTACCACATCAATTGATGTAAGACATTTTCGTCACTTATTTTCTAATGCTTTCCATGCAATTTCAAATATTTTGAGGTATTCCCAGAGCCCTTATGAAACACCACATTACTCCTACATATATTGAGATTATAGCCCTTAAAACCTCAATGTGTAATAAAAATTAAGAAGTAATCAGTCAACATTTTTTAACTTGGACATTTTATAACCTCTAGAAATATTTTCATAGATATAAAAGTCAATTCTTAACATGGACTTATTTTTACAAAACCCAGGTAAAATAAAGACATATCTGTTTTACTTAAAGTAACAAACTTAAACTAGCTTTTATTTACTAAAACTTAATCTAGATCATGGGAACTTGAAAAGCATTTAAATTAGTTTCTATATTTCTGAGAATTTTAAAATACCCAATTCTTACAAGTGCTTGCTTTTAAATTAATTTTAACAATACCATCCAGAGTAGAAAATTATCTCATATTTATAATATACTATACATGTGTGTATGTGTGTGTATATATAGAGACAAACAGAGACCTTTTAGGCATGAGAAGGACTTTTTAAGATCTGAGACAATCTCTAATAGTTACTTTTCCCCATTCATTCTGCCTAATTTTATAGCAAGCCTTTTCTAATTGTGAATGCAAAAAACAATTTAGATGTATGAAAGGGTCCTTATCTTGGTTATATATGGGAGATGGACTGTGAAGAGACTTGCTGGCCTGAGAGGCATGATTTCCCATATTAATTTTGAAATCTATAGAATCTGAACAAACGTTTAGGGAAAACCAGCTTTTGTGTGCATGTCTCTGGGTGAGCCAAATCCAGTGCCTACTCCTATAGGACTGCTTATGCCCTAGAGGTTACTTACCATAGAACCCCTTTTTTTAATCCACATATATTTTGTCAATCGGGCTACCCACAATCTCATTCTATGTGAGGCTCTTCCTTGTGAATTGGCAATTCTGTTTTTTTTTTTTCTCTCTCTCTTTTCTCCTGTTTGAAAAACTCTGCATTGTCTATAATCATCCATGGCCACGTGTCTGATAGCCCCTTCTGTAAAAATGTTTTGGGGAGTCTGGGTGTTTCTTAGGTAAGCTTTCACAAGCCATTGTGACTAGACTTAGATTTTCTTTAAGCAATAAACTTCTGTAAATGTTTAGTAGACTTTGGAATAAGTTGCACTTTACTGATCACCGTGTCCGGAGAAAAAAGGATATCCATCTTTAATTTTCAACCTATCCTAGCTTGAGGATAATAGTATGATTATTTGATAATGTCAAATTGATTTGAGATACTGTCTTCTTTTGTTACGCTTGTCACATTGGTAAACAATGTTTTCAAAGAAATATAAACAGAGATTTATGTTGAGCACAGAGCATGTCCAATTTTTAAATTAAGGAATAAAGGGAACATTTCTTGGTGAATTAGTAGTGTGTGCTCTGGAGATGTTGTCTTGTATAAAGGCTTTAATATCTTAAATGAATAAAGTTTGATTAATGGCTAGATTGACATAGCATCTAAGTTCTTTCCTGGCCTCCAAAAATACGCCTGATTATCACAGAAAGAGGAGATACAGAAAGTAGCAGAGGGTTTATTTATATGAGAAGTTTATGACGATTGGAGTATAAGTAGTGATACTTAAGGCTCTTGTTAGCAATTTGTGGGAAAAAATTAGCAAGAAGAGGAAGAAAAGGAAAGAAATAAGCAGTTTCCCCTACTTTCTATGAAACACAGCACTAATTAAGAATTAAGAGTTTCTGTCACGAACTACAAATGGATAAGCAGAATAAATAGAGAGCATAGAAACTGTGAGAAGAAATATTTTTCTCAGTAGCCCAAGTGAATGTCTAGTGGAAAAAAGTGAGATTCAGAAAACATGGCATTATCCATGAGAGAGGAGTGAATGTCTCCAAAGAAAAGGGACAACTATGACTAAGTCATAAGCCTTCACTCCTATTTCAAAATATATCTTGGGAAGAACATTTTGCATGTGCATGTTAATATGAATGTGATCCCATTATTACTCCCACAATGGTGATGTTTGGTGAAAAAAAATGGGGTCATATAAAAATTTACATGGACAAATAAACATGGCTATATGGTTGAAGAAAAGTGAGAAATGATGTTGTTAGGTAGCTAGTCAGACATGAATGAAGTTGGGAACAAAGAAATAGGGACCCAGCTTAGAGACCACCCAAAGAACACCCAAGTGGTAGCAGAATTTGGGGAACACACGTGCGTACTGGGCAAAGAATTATATAGCAGCCAGTGTCAATCAAAATGACCTCACTTGCCAATCCGCTAGGAATGCCTTTGGAACCACCCATCACGGCCAATATATAATGTAGACATTCCCGCTTCTGGGCCCCTTTTGACATTTTGTGGCCTTTCGTGTGGCTTTTTTGTGGCCTTTTTTGCCCTCTTGTTGTTGTGGTTGTTATTACAGTGCTCTCTTCAGCTCTCGTCACTGAAACAATATGACTAAGAGGGCATGCTTTATCGTTCTCCATGTGCCTCCTTGGGGCAGTCTATGTCTTTCTAAAATATACTTTTAGTAAATATTTTCTGAATCTCACTGACCTGTGATTCTTCACTGTGTCAATGAGGAAGAACCGAGGAAAAATGCCAACTACATGTCTGTGCCGTCATTATCTCTCTCCCTGCCTGCTGCCATTGGGGCGACACTGAACACTGATTAGCCCCAAATGGTAACAAAGTTACCTTAATTAAGGAAACCATCATACAATAATGGGAACTGAGAAGATAAGGGAGCACTTGCTTGAGAAAAAAATGAAAACACATAAATGCACAATTTACTTTAAATGTGTATTTGGATTTAATAAGCACAACACAGTAGTTGTGAGGTTTTTGTTTGTTTGTTTGTTTTTAGGAAAATGACACTTTGGTCCATTTTATTTTATCAATTACCATTTATCTTTACTTAACTGATTTTCCACTTTTTTTAATCAACATTAATGTTCAAATATATATTTTATATTTTATTAACATAATTCTCTCTTGAGTGTCTTTTTTGTCATATGCACATATCTATTAAATAAAGTAATTGCATGACTAGGTGATATAATACATTTTAAACTTATTTCATTACTCCAAAAATATTTTATTACCTGTATTTATCAATATTTAGCATTAAAAATAATAAAACATGATTTAGAGTTGTGTAGAAAAGAAGAAATTCTTGATACTTAGAAGTAAGTATAGGTAGCTGCTTAAGGCATTTTATCTGAAGAATGAAAACATTTCTAACTTTGAAGGAATCCTTTCCCATAGAGTTAGAATTTCTAAATTTTACATAGAGATGAAAATTGTGGGCTTCACATACCTAACACAAAACAACAACACATTAAAACAAATAATAAAAACAACATCGAATCCCTATATTACTTACTTTGCTATTCAAAAAGTAGACATGTAAATTTATCTTAATATTGATATTAACTAGAGCTATTTTTGGAAATGAATATGTTTAAAACATATATATTTTAAATTTACTAAAGTATGAAATGTCCATTGTAAATAATTTTTTTAACCATTGCTTGTTCCATTTTCTCAGTGATATATAGATACTTCTGATGAACTATCATTAAAATATATTTTTTAATCCATCTCCCCTGATAAAAACTTAATTCAGACTTCCTCAATGCTCAACTTGCTACTTTCATTAGCTTTTTAATTAGTTTCATCATTCCTATAATTGTTTTTCTCTAGCATACTCTTCACCCAGAAACCAAAGAAATTTTTTAAAAATGTGAATCAAATATTCAAACTAATATTGTATTAGCACATTGTTTGTTAGGTCAGCCATAACAAAATATCACAGACTGGGTGACTTAAACAACAGAAATTTATTTGTTCACAGTCCTGGAGGCTAGAAGTCCAAGATGAAGGTGTCGACAGAGCTGATTTTCTTTGAGGTTTATCATGAACTAAATATATGCCTCGTCCATGAATTAGAAAAGCTGAAAGAGAAAATGAGAGCTCCTGGAAGAGCTAAGGACCCGGATGCTGTTACGAACTAATAGAGTGATCTAATATTTCATCAAAAAGTTAATGAGCAACAACATCTGGTGACTATATCCACTTTCCTAGTCTGGTTTCTGCTTCACTTCTGTCTTCCAAAGCTCATACAATTTCATTCAGCTCCTGTTATTCAGGGCAATATATAGAGGGTAATTCTTTGAGAAGAAACATTTACCTAAGTAACTGAAAATTTTTCAGAATATAAATGGCTATTGGAGGAGCTTATCCACTGATAACATTCTGACAAGAAAGACAGAGGAAAGGAAGCAATGCTAAAATCCCCAGTGTCACACAACTTGTAAAGATAATGTGACCAGAAGTCAACAGCCAGACTGCTTTAATCCTTAGGCTTTTGATCTTGTCCACTGATTACAGTTGAGTTGTCTTGATATCCACCAGTATCCCTCTTCCATCTTCAGCTCTAGAATCAATTTTAATGTATGACTATTGATTCCTAATTCTTTCTAGATCAGCAGTCTTTAAGAAGTCCTGCACTAAATATCTTCCCAACTAATGATGATTGTGATTAATGGAATCAATTAGATTTTCTTGTCTTGAGTAGAAGAACAAGACATAGAAGGAAAAAGTTTACTTATTTTTAGTGGAAAAAGAAAATAAAAGCTACAAAAAGAATGCAGTGAGAAAACAATACAAGTTTTGTTTGTACAAGTGAAATCTATGAATAAGTGAAATCTATGAATAAAAAGAAAGTAACAAAGCAGATGATTTAAGCAGGGTGCATACTCCAGGTTAGTAATCATAACTCATAAATTAACTGCTAAGCAACAATTACTTTTATCTGCACCTCAAGATCAGAAGGTGCATGTGTCATGATTAGGCATTACAAATAAAGGGCTAATTTAAGACAATGTTTTGGGCCTCATGTGTTTTATGAGTGTTTATTACATACTTGGTTCTTTCACTCTTTTCTTTGTTCAGCGTGTATATGAGCTACTTATTTCTTATGTCTAAAATATTTATAAGCTACTTGTTTCTATTCATAGTGACTCTTATTTTTTTATAGTACAATTTATCTTAATATACCAAATATGTATCACAAACATATTTAGCTTCTTAAAATTTGATATGAATTATAAAAGACTTTTTTTCCCATTTTGACTCTAGAAAACACTTAGCATAATCTCAATCATTTTAAATGTATTGATACTTGCTTATGGCCTAGCATATGGTCTTCCTGGAAAATGTTTCATGTACCCTTGAAAAATATGTGTTCTGCTTTTGTTGAGTACAGTATGTAATAAATGTCTTTTAGTTCTAATGAGTCTACAGCTTTGTTCAAGTCTTTCATATCAGTATTGGTATTCTGCCTACTTTATCTATTCATTATTGAAAATGGGATACTAAACTCTCCAGCTATTATTATTTAATTATTTCTCCATTTTTTTTGTAAGCTTTTACCTCGCTTAATTTGGGACTTATTTTTTAGATACATATATCTCATTCATTGTTACGTCCTCTTGATAGATCAACCTTTGACATTTACAAAATGTCCCTCTTTACCTTTAGAAAGTGCATCACCAAGAGCGAATCCTAATGTAAACTATGGACTCAGGGAGATAATAACCTGTCACTGTATGTTCATCAATTGTAACAAATATACCATTCTGGTAGGGGATGTTGATAATGACAGAGGTTATGCATGTCTGAAGTATAGGGGAAATCTCTGTAGCTTCCTCTCAATTTTTCTATAAGCTAAAACTGCTTCAACAATTAAAGTCTATTAAAAGTTAAAATTTAAATGAATAAAAATGAAAGTACAACATGCTAAATCTTGTAGAATGCAGGTAAGATAGTGCTTGCTTAATGTATACTTTATATTTCTAAGTAGCTACTTTAAAAAGGAAAATAAGATGTCTAATCAATATCTTAAACTTCCACCTTAAGAGACAAGAAGAGCAGTCTAAACTCAAAGCTAGGAGAAGAAAAAAAGTAATAAAGATTAGAGTGGAAATTATAGAAACAATAAGTAGAAAAACTGTAGAAAAAATTACTAAAATCCAAAGTGTCTTTGAAAATATTAACAAAATTAACAAATCTTTAGTTAGATTGACCAAGAAAAGAAGACTCAAAATAATAATATCTAGAATGAAAGTGAAGGTATCACTAATGACATTATTGAGTATAAAAGATTAGAATGGACTCCTATAAACTGCTGTGTACCAATGAATTATAAAATCTAGAATAAATGGACAAATTTCAAGAAAGACACAAATTATCATTATGTTGTTAAGAAGATATAAAGATTTTAAATATGCCTGTAACAAATAAAGGCACTGAATGAGTAATTTTAAAACTCTTCACAAAGAAAAGCTCAAATGCAGAAGATTTATTGGTGAATTTTACCAAATGTTAAAAGAAAAATTAGTCTCAATCCCTCACAAATTCTTCCAAAAAATTGAAGAGAAGAAAATATTTCCTCAATCATTCTATGAGGTTGATATCAATCTGGTACCAAAATCAGACAAAGATATGAAAGGAAAAGAAAAAGACTAATATCTCTTATGACAAAAACAACTCACAATAAATAGCAGCTAACTAAAGTCAGAGACATAAAAAGCATTATCCCCATGACCAAGTAAGATTTACTCCAGAAATGCAATGTTAGTTTAACATCCAAGAATCAATCAATGTCATACACCATATCAATATACTAAAGATAAAAATAACAAACACATGATCATCTTGATAAACACAGAAAATACATTTGTGAATCCAACATCTTTTCATGATAAGACTATTTTACAACCCAGGAATAGAAAAGAACTTCAATCTATAAACTAAATCTATAAAAAATGTTTGCTTAACTTCATACTTAATTGTGAAAAATTCAATGCTTTCCCTGTACTTTCAGGAACAAGATAAGGATATTTATTTTTGGTACTTCTATTTAACTTTGACTAGAAGTTCCAGAATTGCTAATTAGTTACTAAGTAAATAAATAAATGACATCTAGATTAGAAAGGAAAGAGCAAAACTATCTCTACTTACAGATGACATAATATTGTATATAACAAACCCTAAGGAATTTAAAAAACACACATTATTAAAACAAACAAGTTTGATAAGGTTATAGTATACAATATCGATATACAGAAATTAATTATATTTATAGAGTTACAATGAACAGTTCAAAAACAAAATTAAGAATATAATTTCATTTATAATAGCAATAAAAAGAAAATGTATACAAGCATAAATTTAACAAAATAAATGCAGATTGCTCTCTCCAATATAAACGGGCCTCATCTAACCTGTTGAAAGACTTAGAATCAAAAGGTGGAGTAATGGTAAATTCACTGTCTCTGTCTGAATCTCTTTACGCTGGATCATTGGCTTCCTCCTGCCTTTGGACTCAGACCAAAACTACACCACTGGCTTTCCTGAACCTCCAGCTTGCCTATTGTAGATCTTAGGGGTTTCTTAGCCTTCATAATCACATAAACCAATCTCTTACAATATCTAACATATATTTCTTACATATCCTTTTGGTTCTGTTTCTCTAGTGCAGAGATCCCCAACCCTTACGACTACTGACTGGTACTGGTTTGTGGCCTGTTAGGAACCTCTCTGCACAGCAAAGAGGTGAGTGGCAGGTGAGTGAGCACAACTTCATCTATATTTGTAGCCATTCCCCAGCGTTAGCGTCACAGCCTTAGCTCCACCTCAGATCATCAGACATTAGATTCTCATATGAGCACTGATCCCTGGTGCCAAAAAGGTTGGGGACCGCTGCTCTAGAGAACCCGGAGTAATACATTAGGATATTACAAATACGAAGCAAGGGCTCATGTATGAGAACTAATCTAGTTAAATTACATACACAGTTAAAAAAAAAATTAAGTAGCAAATTTTTCTCGAAATTAAATCAACTGGAAGCTAGTTTTAGAAACTTCACATTCCTGCATGAGATTTGAAAGATATTAAAAAAAAAAAAGTATAATACAAAAACAGGGAGAAATAGTTTTGTTTACGTAACACCGAACCAATATGGAGATAAGTTTCAAATCTCTTGTCTCACAAATAAAGAACCTTTATTTAGGCAAAGTTTTTTCTCAATTAAACATGTATATCAACTTATTTATATTGTTACAACAAAAATTGTACCAACAAAAGTTAAGCAAACAAGGAAGACTTTAAGTTTGTTGCAAAAGGGGAGAGAGGCTAGAATGTAGTCTGACCTCATCTCCCTCAAACCACAGAAACAAAAATTGGAGAGTTTTTAATAGTACAGGGTATGGCTTTATCCAAAGGAAAGGTAAACTTTCTCCTATATATATGACAAGTGGTATTGTGGCGCGATCAATTCTAAGACCTACGGAGCCAATTGAGATGAATTATGAGCCTTTATTAGCTAGCCGGCGACTGACTCTCTACCATGGAGGGTTCCAGGAGATGAGCCTCCGAGCTCCCAAAAGAGGCAGTTTATAAAGCCTAGCCACACCCTAGTTAATATCAAACAAGCAAGCAGATTACAGAAGCAGAAGTTGGCCGTTAGCATATCTTTACCCAGAACCACATCCTTAACAGTGGTAGTTTTATAAATTGGAGCAAGGCACCCACCAAAGTTAGGCTCCTAATCTACCAGTGGCTAGAACATAGGAGTACTATTTTACTTGATTACATTTTAAATGGATGGCTCCCAGGACCTTGAGAAAGACAGCTAGGTTGTAAATCTTCCAAGAGGCTTGTACAAAGATTTACATCTCGAAGAGGCAAATAAAGGAATGACAATTACATTTTTTGTTTGTTTGGTTGATTTTTTTTCTTTAAGGTTTTTTGTTTGTTTGTTTCATTTTGTTTTGTTTTCGACTAAATGCTCTAGGAAAAGGAAGGTCAGGGTCCTAGATTCAAGTACAGCCAGTACAAAGTTTTGTCAAATTGAAGGGAATATTAATGTCCTGTTGGTCAGTTGGTAATAAATGCTATCTCACAAGAAAAGAATTCAAATAGATCAGTTTCTTCAATTTTGTTATTATATAACATGCAACAGTTTTTCAAAATTTAAAAAAATATGTAATGACAGCTAAACACTTTCAATAAATTGAAAACTTATCTGGATATAGTTTGGCTGTTTTTCTTTTTTCTTTTTTTTTTTTCAGAAGAAGATAGAATCACGAAGTTTATACAGATATTAAAAGAAAATGTGTTAAAAATTTATTTATTATTATAATTTGAATCAACAGACAGATGTTACGGTCCATTCAAAATAAGAGTCAAAACAGCATAGTGTTACATGACATAAAGAGATGTTGAGGTGAACTGCAAATGGAGACAAAAGTGGTTTTTCCACAGGTGGGGATTGGGGAAATATCACTAACAGATTGGGCAGAATTTAGATATCGATTGTTATGGCGCGAACGATTCTGAGACCCACGGAACCAATTGAGATTAATTATGAGCCTTTATTAGCCGGCCGGCGACTGACTCTCTACCATGCAGGGCTAGAGGAGATCAGCCCCGAGCTTTCAGAGCAGGCAGCTGATAAAGCTCAAGACCATATCCTGGTGGTCTCCTGAACAAGCCAGCAGATTACAGAAGTGGAAGTTGGCTGTTAGCATATCTTTGCCCGGAACAACACCCTTAATTAACAAGTAAATGGATTACAGAAGCAGACATTGGCCATCTACATATTTTATACAATACACTTCCTAAACCACACAAGCAAGTAGGACAACTTCTGATATCTAAAGATATTTCTTCCCTGTAGCTGACTTAGCTAGTTTGCTCACTTGAAAATTTTCTACCCTTAACATCGATCAAGTACCTACAACCCACAAAGAGTTACAAAATAGCTAAAAGATAATGAAAAGAACTAGAATCTGTTTTTTTTTTTAAGTCAAAAAAAGGATGGTAATATCTTTAATAACTCCATCAAATTTTCATTGTAAAGTTGTCAAATATTCAATAACTCAAATAATGAATACTTTTAATTTCTTAATTTAAGAATATTTTGAAGATTAGTGTGGGAGTCTTAATATTATTTGCTGTTCTAGGGAAACCTAACAATTAAGACTAAAGTGGAAATAAAGAAATATGGTTTAGCTAATTAGGGTTATTTAGAGGCATATTTAAATCTCTCGTCACAGACTATATTATATAGAACATATTAATACAGTATATCTTTCTTTTCTGTTTTTTTGTTTTCCAGAACATCTTATAACAATAAAACTACAAAGCAGACTACAATACAATGTTTATATGTGGGCCGATATCTTGGGAGAAAGAAAATCATTTAGCTGTATCATTATATCAACATCCCCTGTTGTTTAGTAGTACAAAGATCACACTGGAATAGTTGTTTGTCTACTTCGCCAATTTGAGTAAAGATGTAATAAAAGTGAAAGCCAAAAGGGGTAAAATAATCTCATGTGTGTCTTAAATGTTCTTATTGGAGTGGAGAAAGACAGCACTCTTATTGCTCTTAAATCCCTTCCTTATTTTTTCTGAGCACTCCTCTGTGCACATTTAAGCTCAGCAGGGAGTTTCAAAAAGAGGCAATAGAGAAGAGACTTGATAAACCAGCATCTGAATAATTTAGGTGGCACTGAGGAGAACTGGGAATCATTAAGAGAGGCAATATCTAAGAGCAAAGAGCTTCAAGTTTTGAGTGCTATTAGTAAGAGATCCAATATAAAGCAATCAGGAATTCCCTCATAGGCGTGGAGATTGAAACTGTGGAGCATAGCTATTCTGTAAAGTGCTCCACTTGGTTATGCCTAGAGCAAAACCTGTCTTTACAAATGTGATCAAATTTATTCACAGACACCTGTAAGCCACTGGGTTTTTTTTTTTTCTTTTTTATGAGAGAATTTGTATTTGAAATAAGGACAATGGCCTGTCATTCATGCAATTTAATCAACTATGGTATCGTACTTCTCATCATGATGTCATCATTATTCTGTGGGTCCTTGAAAGTGACTTAACATTTGAAGCCTGCCAAACTTCCTTTCCTGAATTTCACCACTCCTCACTTCACAAAAAAAGAACCAAGTATCTGTATGCACAGGATTTTGAAACATGTGGGAAATGGCAGAATTTATTATGGCAAATATGTATGAGAAGCTGAGATAAAATTATGCAGCAATAGTAGAGGGACAAATGGCAGCTGTTTTATGTCTCTGTCCTAGGATAGTGATAACTAAAAATGCTAGTATCTTTGGGTCACTGCTACCACTTGTTTCTCACCGATTTGAAATTACCTAGGGAAATTACATTTAGATTTAAATTTATTTGTATTAACAGCAAGGTGTAAAAACAGACATTAATGACTAAAGGCATAATTAACATTTAATTTTAGACTTTTTTTTTCTTTTCGTGTCATCAAGGAAATACCAGAAAGTAAGAAATATGTATTTTTAATACTAAAAGAACTGTAAACAATCCTATAGAAAATGACAATTAGAATCACTGCCAGACCAATAGAGAACAAGAAACTTAATTTCTGTTCACTAGAAAATAGTGTATTGGAATGGTCTTGATGTTTTCTCATATACTTAGTAGAATTTTCCCCTAAATTTTTGGGACGTTTCTTGACCACTATTTTTCTTCACAAGAAGGTTTTGAAAGATTCAGTATTTTTATGGTCAATTGAACATTTTTTTATTCTATTTGGTCGAGTATGTTTTGTTTTATTTTTTGAGGTGTTTGCTCAATTTATTCGCCTTGTCAACTTCCTGTCTTGTAATTTTCTTTTAAAATGACTTGAGAGTTTGTAGTAATCATCTACCTCTCCCCACTACATGTTTTTATTGAACATATTGACAATTGCTGATTTCTTTCTTTATCTATATTATTGTAGAATGCTATAAATTTAATCAATGGATCAAGATTTTGGCTTAATTGATTTTCTTTATTGAACATTTAATTTTTATTTTATTGAAAATCATTATTGTTTTCTCTCTCTACTTTCTTTGATTCACTAAACTTTTAGCTATGAAGATAGTGGCTTAGATTAATTAAAGACTTTCTTGTATTTTTATTTTTATAATATGTATATATTACATAAATACATAAAATATGTAAAAATATATTATATAGACATATTGTATAAATATATACATATTTATATATAAATATATATATATGTACTTATAATTTCTTTTACTGTAGTGAAATTATATTTTTATAAACACAAATATATAATATATAAAATAAAATATATACTCATATGTATTTATATATTATACAAATATATAAATACATATTTTTATATATACACATAACTGCACTTATAAATTTCATTTTATCAAATATGTAATATATCGATCATGTATTAATATATGCTGTTATTGATATTCAATTTAAAATATTTTTCTAATATTATTTATTGTGATTTCTTCTTAAACCCATAAATAATTCAGGTGGGTATTGTGTTATTTCTATCTAATTTGAGATCTTCTCATTGTTTTAATTCCACTGTGAACAGTGACCACATCTCACATTATGTCACTCCTTTGAAATATATTGATGATTTCTCTAAAGCCCTGCACACAGTCAAAAAAACGTATGTATTATAGGTCAAGTCAGTAATTTTGTTCAGAACTCTTTATCATTATTTTATTTTATCTACTTTTTCTATTATTGAGAAGTGTGTTAATTTTCTCTATGTTTACAGGTGTTTTTACTTCTTCTTTTATTTCTGATATATTCTTCTTCCTTTATAATTATGAAGATATAATATATACTGTCAATATATGTAATTTTATGTCATTTGATGAATTGACCATTGGATCTTTATGAATACTTCTACTGTAGTAAAACTTTTGCCTTAAAATTTTCTATGCCTGATGTTTGTATAGCTCTACTAGCTTTCTTTTATTCAATGTTTTCATTTGATGTAAACAATAATTTAACACAGGAGTCAAATCAAGAAAATTATCATGATTATTTTTCTTTAATTTGCCTCTTTAATAAAAAAAAAGCAACTTGTCTGTCTTATAAACTTATTCAAGCGCCCATGTCTTTTTGTGACTTGATAGCTCATTTTCTTTTAGCACTGAATAATATTACACTGTATAGAAACTACATTTTATTTATTTATTCATCTATTTAAGGAATAGATGCTCCTAAGTTCAGGTAATCTTAAATAGAGCTACTATGAACATTTATGTGCAGGTTTCTTGTGAATGTAAAATTTCAACTCATTTGGGTAAATATTAAGGAAAGCGATTTCTATGTCATGTAGAAAGAGTATTTTAGTTTTGTGAGAAACTTCCAGACTATCTTCCAAAGTTACTGCAACATAACTTCTTTGTTTTTTCAAAATGACTTTTAGAACTAATTTTTTTTTATGAACAGATATCAAGTCTGGAAAATGGGCTAAACATATTATGAAAAGTAATTAGCAGCTAGGTCAGGAAATGATACAAAATCAAGTAAGAACTTTCATTTCTGAGAAAGAAAATTAAATAAGAAAATATAAAACTAAGACTGGGAAACATTTGAAAACATTGTTTATTATTTGAAGATATTGTAACCAATAAATTAATCCATATATAAAAGGGATAAAGAGTTGTGAAGAATGACTAAGAACAGGGTAAATTCTTTGAGAAGTAAAAATTTTACCAAGAAATAAAATATTACATTTTCATTTATCAATTCCAGCTTGTCATTAGTCCCTTTTTCCAACATTATCTTAAAAGAATCTTTTCCTGTGATCATTAAGCACTTTAACTGCAGTACTACAGAATGGAAAAGAAAAACTAAAGTAAAAACACTCATCTAAAAAGTTAACTACAGGTTGATGTAATAATATTAAAAGAGAACTGTACATCTTTGTCATTATCACAAGATTAGATTGAAAAGAAAGGGAACATTTTCGCAAGTTTAGTTGTTGCTACTTTAGTGAGTTTTCTAGATTACATACTCTATGCTATTTGTAGTTGTCATAAAACAAACAAACAAAAGAATACTAAAAGCACTTTTTAAGAAATTTGAAAAGTACTTTATTTTCCAGTTAAAGAAAGTTGAGAACTATAATCAGCTTTTATTTGTAATACATTAAGTCAGGCAAAGGTAAAACTGTAATAATTATTGACATAGGGAAATTAAAGAGAAAACAAAAAAATAATCAAAGACTCAAACGTATTCCTTCTTCAAAAATAGTGTTTTATATTTGTTATACAATTGATTTTAAAGAGAAATAATTCATCAGCTTATTTTTTTCTATAGAATTATTAAGTGCTTGATAAGATTAATACGAAAGGAGACAAGGTACCTCTATTAATTCAGATATTGTTTGTAAAAAATTCCAGAAAGATACAATTTAAAACTTTGATTGAACAACTATAGAGCAGATGTGATTTAATGTGAAGAAACTACTAATTATATATACCGAGGGAAATAATCAGAATTACCTGCACACGCATATAAAATTAATCAGAACCTCTCTGGAGGTATATTGGATCAACACTAAAAATGATTGAATGAATGCGTTTGTTGAAGTAATCCAAGGGTAAAAATAATGAGCTTCATCATGCATTAAGAATTTCACTCCCTTCAATCTAAAATTGATAATTTCTGTATTAAAGTATTTGCAGTATTCAAAGACAGGGATTAATCAAGAGTAATTCACCAACTAACAGATTGTTTATTTTTGATCAAATAGGCTTGTGATAAGTTAAATAATAAAATTTAATTACTTGATTCTAAAATTCATTAATTTTTAAAATTTTCTTAGAGAGTATAGCACATAATAACAAAGACAATATATACACATATTTGTTGTTTAATTGCTTCCAGTGTTGTAGTCACCAGCCCCCGATAGACACACGGACCACCAGAAATCAGTGAGTTATAGGAAACACACTATTCAGACAGCTGGGTCTGCTAGGGGTATTCAGACCTCAAATTAAGCAGCCCCGAAATGTAGAGGTACAGGATTTTTAAGCCTTAAACCCCATTCTTCATCCTGTTTGAACACACAAGTCTATTTTTTTCTTTTTACTAACTGTCAACCCACAGGTCAGTTGTGCAAGCGGGGGGTACAGAAGCAGAAAGCTTATTATTAGAATGTTATGTTTCCATGGGTGATAGCCTATGTTCCCATGGGTGATAGCCTATGTTCCCATGGGTGATAGCCAAGCAGTAATTTTCCAGCCAGCACACCAGAATATTTAAATAGAAACCAAATGGGATAAAAGAAAATGTTTTAAGATTCCTGGAAGAACATTAGCATGTTAATATCTTTGTAGTAAAGAGATTTTCAATAGAATTTATTTTCTCTAAATATTATTATTTATTATTAACTACTAATATTATGGAAACATTATTTTATAATTTAAGTATTCAGTCTTTAATTTTGTTAATTTTAAAATTAATAAAACTTAGTTTTATAACAATTTTAAATTTATAAAATAATTGATAAGATACTACAGAGAGTTCTCAAATATCCTCTACACAGTTTCTCTCATTTTTAACATCTTACATTAGCGTGTTATGTTTTTCACCATTAACGAACCAAGATAGATAAATTATTATTATTAACTAAAATTTATAAATTATTTGGATTTCCTTCACTTTTTACCTAATATCCTTTTTCTGTTCCAAGAACTCATTGCATTATCTTTCACATCTCCTTAGTGTCCTCTTGATTGTGACAGTATCTCAGATGTTCCTTGTTTTTGATAATGGTGTCAGGTATGCTGTATGATGACTCTTTATTGTAATTTGTCTTGTGTTTTTCCTCATGATTATTCTAAGGTTATGGTTTTTGGGGAGGAAGATCACACAGGGAAAGTGCCAATTTCATTTCATCATATTAAGGGTATTTTTTACCAGCATAATTTATTATTGTTGATATTGACCTTAGTCATTTGTCAAGTGACTAATCCTTTTGGAAAAAGTCATTGTGCACACCTACACTTAAGTAATGAGGAATTATTATGCTCCCCCTCCTCAAAGGTGGGGTATCTACACAATTTATTCGGAATTTTTCTACACATAAGATTAATTAGTTGACAAAGAGTTTTTTTATGCTATAATGATAGTTATTTTGTCCTATATTTTCAGTATCCTGCATTTAAAGTTATCTAGGAACAGCCGGGGCTGATCTAGCATTTCCATTTTGAAAGTTAAAATCATGAAGCTGATATGGGCCCCATAGCAATCCTGAACCTTAACAGCATCACCTGTAAATTAAGGAGATTATAAGAGATCATCTCAAATGTGTTTTTTAGTGCTTACATTTTATGGATTTTAAGAAATTATAAGTTCCTCAAAATCAACATTCATTAAGGAATTTAGGTCCATGGTTAGATATTTGAATTATTTATTGATGGTTTCAACCACATCCTGAATGTAATTTTTGACTTGTTCTGTATATGGTCATTTATTAATTTTTTCTAAATATAATTTGATTATTTACTAATCTGTTAAAAAAACCTAGTGGTCTACTATTCCAACACCAAATATCTAACAAATATGTAAGCAATATCCCATATAACAGTAGTCTAGTCTTATACACTCATACACACGTGCACACACATACGTAGTAAATTTGTACCGTTAATATAAATCTTATCACATCATGATTTATTTCTTAATCTTATCTCTGTAAGTTTATAAGCTTTTTAAAGATAGGGTCTATATATTGTGGGACTTCATAACTAGAATACCTCTTAGTATGATTATTTGGACACATATTTAGTAGATGCTCTCTGAATTATTTTTCTATCATGTCATATGTCAGTTTCAGGGAATTTGAAGAACATAGAACCTACCCTTCAAATAATATATAGTTTATTATCATCTAGTGATGAAGTAAAAGAGAAACATCTCTTATAACGTGTGATGAGTTTTATGATAAAAGCATAAAAATGTATGCTATAATATACGTGTCAAAAGAATTTATAATTCAGATTAGAAAGAGGAGTATAAAGTCTTCCTAGATTAGTCAAAGCTCAACTTTCATGTTAAATGATGCAGAGTTATTTAAAATGAAGTGTAGGTAGGAGATTATGGATGGAAGTATGAACATCATGAAAACGGCAAGTTGTTGGGTCAGGAAGATAAAGTAGAGAAATAAACAGAATCAAATATTAAAAAATATTGTAGATGATACTATGTAATACATTATTCTAAATATTATGGGAATTCACTGAATGATTTCTGAATAAAAATTTAAACAATTTTCTATTTTTAAATGTTGTCTTCTGGTAACTGGTTGGAGGTTTGGAGGTGGTAGCTAGGAACAATAGGAAATAGTTCATTTGTTGAGAAACTAGTGAGATAATTCAGTGGAGAAAATAGAGTTTTTCCAGTTAGACTGATTATGTTACTGGAATTATATATCCATGTCCTGGCTATGTGACTTTAAAGAAACTCTCACTAGAACCAGTGAAATATATTACCTTGGTCCGTGGAATTGAGCTTGGTCATGTAAATTGCTTTGGTCAAATGAAATGTTGACAAAGGCAACAGTGTGCTAGTTCATGGCCAATAATTTAAGATAAATCTCAAATTTCCATTTGCCTTCATATGTTTCTGCTCTTCACCATAAGAACATGTGCTAGAAAGCTTCTTAATCTAGACTGAAGAATTATGTGAAACAGACATGAATTCAGTTTGCAGTCTGGAATGAAGATGTCTGCCAAACAGAAAATCATATAAAAATCTTTGATCAAGAAATAAACGCTTTTTTGTTTGTTTGTTTTAAAACACTGTGTTTTGTGTTTTTGTTCTTCTTGTTTTTATTTTATTTTATTATTTGCATCTGAAAACTGAGTAATACACATGTAGAGATGGGAACACTTTATAGGTACTTTGTTAAGGTGGTAGAATTAATAGGACATGTTTTTAATTGGAAGTAGGTTGTAAGGAAGAAAGTAAAGACAAGTTCATCTTCAGATTTCTGGCTTGGACAATTTAATATAGAAAATGAGTTGTAGTAAGTGATATATACTAAAATGTATTAAATTTAGCATTCTCCCTCATATCTACATTTAATTCTCATCTCTACATTTATACTATTGCTTGCCTATCTAACTTTATTAGACATGTTACAATCTGTTATTTTATACTAAATGGTCATAAAGAAAACCTCTCAGCAAGTTACTTTTGCAAATATCTCTTTCTCAAAATGAATTACAGTTCACGCGCAAATCTTCAAATAATTCCCAAACCATAACTTGTTTGAAATTTAAAGTAAACTCTGATCTTCTCTTTGTGTGTATGTAAATATATAAATCATATATTCAAAAACTTTATAAAGAAGCATAATTTAAAGCCCCTCAAACGGGTTTTAATGTCTTAGAACAAAAATTTATAAACTACTAAGGCAATTCATTTATTCCTTTATTATATATGTATTATGTATCAACTAGTATGTCAGAAAAGGTAGACAATGCTTATTTAAAATTATTCCATCTTTATTTTTAAAACAATACCATTTCCAAAATATAAAAAAGACTTATTTTCAAAGAACCATCTAAATACGGTTTTGATAACTACAATGTCTTATTTACAATAAATAGATGCTAGTATAACATTATTTATGTTCATGATATGTCTCTTATGCTCAGATAACTCACATCCAATTCAATGGGGAGAGGGTAGGGGGCAAAATTATAACTAAAATGTATAATTAGGTAAGTGCTAAAATAATTGTAAACTTGTAAATCTATTGGAGACTAGAAGAGTATTAGTCCATGTAACCTAGTTATAGTAAAGGCAGCTTCCTACAATGATTGATATCTTCAATGGAGAGGTAAAATAGAAAGACATGAATTAAAAGTCATCAAAAATTAGATTATGCACTTACACAAACAATTTAAATATAGAGACAAATTACTGAACAGAAAAATGTAAGTCAAATATTCCATAACAGATATATCTTAATTCTCACATCCATGTTTGTAAACAATTGACTTGAAACAAACTACCTTGGAATATAATGCATTTAACAGAGTCTAGTCTTATAAATAATCATTTCCAAATACACATAGATATTTATATCTAAGTTGTCAACCACTTGTTTCTAAGGTACTATTGACTATAATCAATCATAAGCAATTAGAACTAATTATAAATAATAAATAGCTATGAGGATACCCCATGCATTAAATGGAAAAAAAATTATAATATGATCATGATTAATTTGTGTGTGTCTACACATGTGTATGTAACCACACGTATAACTACAATAAGAATCAATATAGAAAGAATTCTTTTTTAATGACTGATTAATTTGGAGACAAAATTTCAGGTAGTGTATAGCAGTTAAATAGTGAAATTTCTATATAATTATAATAGATTTTTATTTTTAAGTTATTGTAAGCATAAGCTTTAAAATTTATGTAATTGAATAAGTATTATATGATGTATTTTGTTGTAAATATACTCAAAAGTGTTATAGACTATCATGTTTAATTAAAATCTGACATTGTGTTTTCTAATTTTTTAGCATAGTTTCTTAAAATTAAAAATAGGGAAAACATTATACAAGTATGAATATGTATTTATTTTTAAATCTTTCACTATGATTCATTTCAAAACTTATCTACCCGAATCAACTATATCTCTTACAGGAAAATACTAAAGTAACAAGCCTTGAATTACCAAATAACAACTTAACTAAATAAGTTAATATGTTACCTATTACATATTGTCAAGCTGAACTTTACTAATATATTTAAAATTTTACTCATTAGTCATGAAAATTTTACAAGTTGTTGAAGTTAAAAATAATTAAAGCAACTAATTCATTAAATATCTAATCTCTTTTGGTAATATGTTA
The DNA here is from genome assembly GCF_902729225.1 of Pteropus medius. Taxonomy (NCBI): domain Eukaryota; kingdom Metazoa; phylum Chordata; class Mammalia; order Chiroptera; family Pteropodidae; genus Pteropus; species Pteropus medius. The sequence goes on from NW_024351730.1 coordinate 15,947,652, forward strand.
GTATATTTATTGAATAAATATGGATTATATGAGTAGTTATGTATTAGACACATACACTCAATAATACTATAGTAAGATTTTTAGTCTTTACAGTTTATTGAGATTTTTAAAGTAAGGTTTTATAAAAGTGTCATGTAATTAGCGATGTGGTTCAGAGTTCATATTCAGTTGTGTAACTACCTCCAAAATTAAGATATAGAACATTTTCATCATTCTAAATAATGTCTTCATACCTCTTGGTGTTCAATTCACTCTGCCTGTACTCATTATAATATTGTTGTTTCCAGAGTATTATATAAATGGAATCATGCATCTTGAGGCCTTTTGAGTCTTCATTCTTCTACATAGCATAATATTTTTGAGTTTCATCCATGTTGCTGCATCTATTTATAGTTTGTTCATAATAATAAGTTTATTTTAATTTATAATGCATGTCTCCTATGAGAAAGATTCACAGGAATTTCTTTCTGTAAATATGGTTATTAGAACTAAGTTTGAAAGTATCACGAGAATCAAATCTTTCTTCTCTGGGTTTAGGAATGCCAAATGAAATTCAGAGAGGTACTTCCTCCAAATAAAAATTAATTGCTATTTATAAAAATGTCTTTATAAGAGCCATAAGCATCTGTTAAATAATATTCATTTATATTTACCTGTCAATCATGGAATACTATACAATTCACAACAGGTTAATTAACAATATCAAAATCTAGATGTAGATGGAGTGAGACTTGAGATGGAGTCGCAGATCCTCATGGTGCCCTTCCTCTTTTAGTTGAGCAGGATTTCATGGATTTATGTTTCTTGCACATCCTAATAATACTTTTCTGACTTTATCTTCCCTCTCTGGAAATATTTTTAGTTGGCTATTTCTCCACAGTCTGGCTATTAAAGTTGGTATTTCTTAGGTTTATATTTTAGAACCTCTTTTTCTTTAGACTTGATCTCTATTCCTTCTTGGCTTCATTTGACATCCACATATCATTATTATATAAGTTATATAATTTCAAAATACAAATATCCAGCCACATGTGTTTAAACATATATGAAATTATTTATTAAAATCTTTATTAAAATATCTATCAGAGATCTGGAATGCAACATGTCTGAATATAAACTATCTTCCTTTCACTTATTTCCTCATGTATTCCCAACCTCAGTGAATAACAACTTTTTTATCCAGACACCTGAGATTTGTATTTGTTTATTTCTTTTTCCTAAAACCAACTTCACTTTGTTATCATGCCTTGGCTGCTAATACTTTCTCCTACATATCTATACTCCCTCAGTTTTTCTTTTCCACTCTAATTGCCCTTAATCTGCGACACTCTATGTTTTGACCTTATTTCATCCTAGTTTCCTGCTTATCTGCAGCTTTTCCCCATTCCATCCTTGTACTTTATTAGAATATTAGTTATCTCTCAAAAATGACATTTTATTCATGCCACTCACCTGTTGATTATCCATTGCCCTAGCAAAATTCATGATATCATGCCTAGACTTTATGGTCCATCACCAATCACTCCTGCAGCTTCACCTTTCAGTAATTACCCCTTGCCTTCTATAATTAGACATTAGCAAAAGAACCTCACCTTTTGGCCTTTAATTACATTGTCCTCTGTGCCTGTAGAAACAATTCCTTATGATCTAATTTGTATTCTCTCTTTTTTTAAAGGCTTGACTATTATCTTCTTAACTAAATTTGGCCTTATCTTCTATACTAGTATTATACTTTTTTTTCTTAGTTTTCTGTTGCTGTTATAACAAAATGGCACAAATTTAGTAGCTTAAAATCTTGCACATTTATTACCTCATAGCTGTATAGAAGTCTAACACAGTCTTACTAGGATAAAGACCAAACAATTAATTTGGATTTATATCTTACACTGTTGACAAAAATCAACTCAGTGAGAAAAAAGACAAAAAAAAAAAATTAAAATCTTTATTTTCTAAATATATGAGAATATTTTTGATACTTTGGTATAGAAAAAATTTCTTAAATAGAAACAAAAATCAGTAATCAAAACGAAAGTACTGATACATTTTTTGAAAGACATAAAGTGAAAGCAACAGAGTTGGAACCGTTATGTGCAACATACATAACTAAAAAAAGAATTCATTAAAAAATGAAAAACAAACAACAAAGCACATAACAATGAGCAAAATACACGAACAAATATTTTACAGAAGAGGAAATGTAAATATCAAATAATATGCAAAGATGCTCTACTTTATTAAAATGTGTTAAATTAGTAATAAAACATGCCATTTTACTTTTCCTTTTGTATGTGGTTGTGGAACACTGGGAATTCTCTCTGTTGATGTGAGTAAAAGTTATATTTATGAATACAGTCAATGTAGGTTTCTTTTAGATGTTTTAATATTATATATAAAATGTAAGATTTCATCTAAGTAAATTACTTGATTACGCATTTCAGATTATATTTCCAGCTATCATTTTAATAGGTCAGATTCTCTTATCCATTACAACTATGAAAATACAAAAATATTAATGCTTTATTTTCTTTTTCATTGAAATAGCTATAGTATTATTTTCTAAGTCTGCCTAAGGTTGAAATGTGCTAAACCAATTATGGAAGTCAGTTAATATTTCCAGTTAATTAGATTAGTTAGCTGAAGGGAATAACTTAGATTCTTTTCCATGATCCCTAAGAAATCCTTAGGACCTTATTTTTTGTTATTATGACAATTTTAAAAAATAATTTCAACACGGGAGTGACTCTTGTGTAACTCTGTTTGCTCTTAGAAATCTGCATCCCTGCCCAGGATAAGAAGCTGGTTAAAATACTTAAGATCTGTAAATATCTTTTCCCCTCAATTTTAAAGACTTTTAAACATTAATACAATCATGTACTCATTCATATTCTTAAAAGCATGCCGATCTGACTGATTTTAAAAATGAGCAGATTGATATGGATATCATACACCTTCATATGACTGAATGTTACACTTGTGAGGCCATTGCCTTGAGTGAGAATAAATGCATTAACTTTGAGACCCCTTTCTATTATGAGAGACCTTGTAAGGTCTTCCCAGGAATACTTTCTGAGATGACATCACATTATTTTTGAAGCATATATCAAGAATAAACTTATTCTTTATATACCATTTTGACAGGTAATATGATGCTTAAAATTATGTTAATAATGTATAAAAACATTATACCAATTTAACAAAGAAAGAAGTATGTATTTCTTGGTGCATTCACAAAAATTTTAAATTAAAAAAAGTCTTATTTCTTTTATAATTTCTGTCAGGGAAAAATGTGAAGAAATATATGATAACTTACATGATGGCAGTTATGTAAATTATGTAAGGAAGATATTATTGTAACATATGATAGGTTTACAAAAGATGCCATTCAGTGCTTATTTCTCCTGAGAGAATTTACTTAGCTATTCTGTATGTCTAGCTGTGTCATTGTACCAAGTTCTCTAATGTTTTATTTTATTTTATATATACGTGTGTGTACACACACAAACTCACACACAAACATTCATCGATTTTATAAGCACTTGCCTTGTCCAGTTATCATTCTGATCTACATTGTCCAATCTAGTATCCACTAGGCATATGAGGCAATTTAAGCACTTTGAACGAGGTCAGTTAGAAGTAACATACTGTGTAAGGGTAAATTAAACACCAGATTTTCAAGACTTAGATTACAGTTAGAACAAAATATAAAATATTTTGTTAATATTTTATATTGATTACACATTACAATGACAATATTTTGGATATATTGGGTTAAGTAAAATATATTATTAAAATTAATTCAACTTTTTGGGGGACTTTAGTGTGATTCCTTTAAAGTATATATTTGGCTCACATTTCTGATTCATGTTTTATTTCTATTGATCAACAATATTCTAGATAATAAAATTGAAAGATGTTCACTTTCAAAGAGTATAAAGACAAGTATATAATAATTATGCACATAAAAATAATATAATGTAAGTATCATATAATATAGATAACATATTTCACAGTGAACATTTAATTTGTGTTGAAATTTGAAGACTAAATAGGAGTTTATGGTTAAAAAGTAAGGAATATTTATGCCACACATGATGGCTAATTGATATTTTAAAAGACTTATATATTGAGTGTTATAAATAAGAGCACGAGGCTAGAGACATGAAACCAGGTAAGTGAAATTCCACATACATATCTAAGCAATGGTTAATATTTTAGATATTATGTTCCAAGAGTCATGATTGTTCAGTGTGACTATCTCCATAGAGATCTGAAAGATATTTTTAAGAGTCAATATATCTGACTTAGAATTATATATCATTTTAAAATTTACTCTGGGGAATATGTCCAATATTCTTACATCCTTGGAAAATGTATGCAATTCATTCTTCCTTTATAAGTTTATATTTTTATTTGTTATTCTAAATATTATCATTTCTTAAAAAGATGAAAGCTTAGACATTCACCAAATATGACACAAACATTAAGCATGGTTACTTGGGAATTCCATAATTTCCATCTAGCTTTGATTTTTTAAAGATTTTAATTAAAATATAGCCAACATACAATCTTGCATCAGTTTCAGTTGCATAGCTTTGATTTTTAAAACCATTAAATTTTGAACTTAAATGGCCAAATAAAAAGAAAACAATACTACCTGAGATTTCATGGTCCTGTTTTACCTCATTTTCTCTTGTTGAGTCTCCTACTGTTTATAAAATTGAAAAATCATGCTGAGTTGAAATCCAATGGCATGAATAAAATTGATTTTAACATTGCGTATCCCTCATCTTAACTTACTCAATGACAACAATGAAAAAAATTACTGTAGTCAAATATTTTTTATATACTACACATGTAACTGCAGTTTGTTTATGTTATGAATTTACTTTGTCATAATGAACAAAACTGATAGAATTAGAAATCACAATTATCATTTAAAATGCCAAGATTAACACAATTCTCAATCTCCTATTAAAATAGTGATAAAAGAGACATCTAAAATTTAAGACTAGATTACAGAATTTTATTATTTAAATTTAGGAGATGATATTTTTTTATTATTTAAATTTAGGAGATGATTTTATTTAAATTAAGGAAATGATAAAACATAGACTATATATATTATTAGAAATCCACATGTTACCTCAAAAATACTTAAGAAAGAGATATATCAGAGAGGACATAGCTTATTAAGCTAGAGAAAGTAATTTTAGCTCTGACTTGCTCACTTCAAACGTACATGGAAAATGTAGAAAAATTTGTTTTTACCAAGTAAATATGAAAACATAAAATCAAGTAAAAAAAATAAGGATGGAAAATTATTTTATACATCAGCAACGGTTTGAAAGAAATTATAATTAATGTAAAGTTTACCCATTGCATTATATTTTGCCTTGAATTATTTTATATGAATTTATTAAAATATTTAATTTCCATCCCAGAATCCAAAGGCAGGATTTTATTTTTAAACCAAAGTTCAAAAACCCTGTTCTCTTGATGCTAATAGGATGAAACTTGTTTCCTTGACTCAGTGCTTTAATTAAATCAAACCATCCTCCTGTTTGGAAACCATTGCTCAGGATTCTGTGTTATACTAGGAAAAGAAAAATTATTGTAACATTTTCAAGCCTTCAAAGGATGGTCCACTGAGAAGTTGGATCCCAGTGTCCCAGAAGCTATTAAATATAAGAGTTGCTTGGCACTGATTCACCTTAGTGTAACTGCTAGAAAATTAGTTCACATTAAGCTGTATTTAAGTAATTTAGTGTAGTAATATCCTCTTCTTAAAACATCTCTAAAAATATGCTGAGTGTAAACATAATATTCACACATCCAACTGTCCCTGGGAGATTTTGATTCTTCTCTGAAATTCATGAAGGTAATCAAACTAGAAATGATAATTTAAAAAACACTAATTGCAACAGATTTTGTAGCTTGTTTTTTTTATATTGTTGTTTGTTTTAAGAATATTTACAGAGGAGCTGGCAAAAGCATAAGTTAGGAATTATTATTTATCTCTGAGCATGTTTGTTTTCACAGGTGTCTTCTGGTTATCAAAAGGACAGAATTATTTTTTCAGATTAGTCTCATTGATCTTCATAATAGAGATAATAATTAGTGTGGGCATCTGATGAACAATTATGTAAAAAATACTTTAAAAACTTAAAAATGCTGTACGAAATGAGATAATTACTCAACTATATAGCATAACGACTGTTTATTGATTCATGCTGTAATCCGATTCATACTCATTGATTATTGGTGGGAAAATTTTTTTTTCACATTATCAAAGAAAAATATTACATTTTAACCAGTTAAAATAATATCATTTGCCTTTTAATGCTTAAAAAATTTTTTTCAGGGATATTTCATATATAACTTTTCCCTTAAAGCTTAGATGAAACAATTTGTCCCAATCAGAACATATTCTTAGAAGCAGAGAGTTGTCCCTTACTCTCATAAATGATATTAAGTAACAGTAATAAATGCTCACCAGTTGAAGTGTACAATTTCTTAATATTTCTTAGTAATCTACTATCTGCTTCTACCCTTTCTGGAGTGAAAGATGGAAGTTATGTCATAGATATTGCTTTCTTATATTTTCTCACATCCCTGCTCTCTATTACTTATTCTCATAAAGATATATATGCAAATGATATGAAGGACTAAAAGTGTCATAGATATTATGGACTAATGAGGCAATTGGTCTATGTCCAGATCTTAATTTATAACGCTAATACTCAGTGCCAACATAGAGAGGTCAGTGCCATCAAAAGAATGCATTACTTAACATTTGTCCAGAGAAAAGGGCACTCCATGCCATGCAGAGCCATATGGGAAACACCAGTTTTCAGTCAAGAGACAGAGGACAGAAGCAAAGATAAAACCTGAGCAGGGACCTTAATTGGAATTTCCACAGGAAAGGCAAGGCAGGGCAAGGTACACAGTTTAGGACTGGCTAGTTTGAATAATTCCAGCAGGCTTGGGCTATAAGGGTCATCTCTAATTGCCTGGTAACTGGACTTGAAATGATTTAGGACAAGGGAAATATTGATTTGGTGTACGAGAATTAGATAAGAGGTGAGTAGGGGCACAGTCTTGGATCAGCTGGTCTACACAGGAAAAGTCAGTTGCAAGGAATTTGATTTGTAAGACAGAGGTAGTTCTTCGGCTAATAGTTTGGTCCTATGATTAATGGATGCCAAATGACATAAAGAATCAAAGAAAACACAGTAGAATAACAATAAACGTGACAATTTTAATTATGGCATAAGGCAACCAGTGGCATATTTTCGTGTGGAAAGTTCTCCATGTTCTTTTCTAGCTATTTCTTAAAACAACCAGTTGTCTAGTCATTTCTGAAAACCAACCAGCTGGTTAAACAATAAAATGAAGACAACACCTTGCTCACTGACAGGACTTCTCATTTTGATTCAGAGTGTGGCTCAGGAACAGATTAAACAACATCATTTTCTTGAAAATTCTTTGCTGGGAAATCTGACTGAACGAATTTGAAATCTAAGCTCTGGCAAAAGTTAGCCACATGTTCGGGCAGTTTAGGGAATCTCTCTTCCTCTTCTCTAAAACTGTTAATAATAATAATAGTAATAGTTAAAAAAACATAGTTATTGGAAGAACTATTTATGATAAATTTTCAACAATTCTTAGACTAACGTCTTGTTTAAAGTAGGCAGGGAATGAATAGTTCCCTGCCTACTTTAAACAAGTGGAACTGCCACAGCATGTGGCTAGAGAGGGCACTATTTTTCCCCAAATTCCAAATTTAAGCAGGTGTTCTATTGATAGGGTGAGATTATTTGTTTTGAGCTATAAACTTGAAGTCATTAAGGGAACTTTCTCTTGTCTTATAGTCTATAAATTTAATCTCATCAGAGGAAAATATATCAATTGTATCAAACACATCGTTTAACAAGTTAAAACAAATCGATTTAGCTTAAAAGATCTTTATAAAATCATGACATCGATACTTTCCAGTTATTTCAAATTGTTAAGACTAAAAAGGACATTATACAATATGTTTATGTGTAGATGTATATTAATCAAAAGTATCAGACAATGCCTGAAAAATATTCACTGTTACAAAAGGTGATATAGTATTGTTAAAAAATAGAGCTCATCATATTCTGGCATTATTGTTTAAAATAGGAAATTAAAAGTTTTCCTCCTTTAACTCTAAAAAGAATATCATAATGAATTGGCAATTTATTAAATAATAATTAACACTTAGGTGCTTGGTATTAAGAATCTAAGTACTAAAACTCAAAATAACTATAAATCTACCTCAATAGACAGTATGACATTTAAATGTATTTGTTAATTTTAATTACTCATTTTACTAAATAATATAAGGGAAAGTGAGCCATTGCAACTAAGACAATATCTGGATTGCATTAAGCACTGGTGCACTATATGGCCACAGGAGGCACTCAGAAATAATTTGAGATTATTTTAAATTTATACATATATGTTGAATAATATTATGTTCAAAGCATTGTACTAGATAGTACAGAGTATATGAAGAAGAACAAGATATTTATTTGTTACCAAGTAGCATATTCAAACAGGGAATACACATAGTATAAGCATCATTTGTTTCTTTTTCAAATTTTCAATGAATAAATAGACATTCTTAGAAAACAAATAAAAAAATAAAAGCAGTCAATCAAATATGTACTAAAGGAGTCCTGAGACTCTCTAAAAAATTAAGAAACAATTCTGTCCTGAATATAAGTGACATGTAAAGAAGATAAGCAGACTGAATAAAATGTCTTAAACATGTATTGAAAATCCATTACTAAATAACAATAGACCTGATAATGATTGAATTTTTTATTTAGATTATGCATTTAATTCTCTTTTAACCAAGCAACATTTTTTTTTTTACATCAAATATTGTTAATAGTCTGTAACATATGGATAAATAATTGTACCAAATGGTGGTGGTAGCAAAAAGCTTAACAGAATATGGTATGATTATTAACAAGTTTTAGACTTGAGTTAGCATTTTGTGTCCTGGCTTGTGAGTAGGCCAAAAAGGCACATTTAATATATATATATATATTTTAACAGTAAACCACCCCCCCCATAAAAAGTTAAGCAGACTATTTTAATCTTTCTCAATTATTTATTTATTTTTTACAGCTATTGAATTTTTGATAGTTTCTTACTTCAAGACTGTAAGAATAAAGATTTAGAATCAATGGAAATCCCAGGAACTCAAGACAGTGCAATCACCTATAGTATCATTAACTCATGTTAGGTTTAAATATAATGCTTTAATGTGAAATTTTGTCATTTTTCTTTATGTAGTAAAACAATATTATTTAACTACTACTATCACTTAGTGTTTTTTTTGTCATTTATACCAAATTGTTACATATCACACTGTTAATATAAATAAATTTCTTAGTTTCTGTTTTTTTTCAGCAAGATATGATAAAGAACAGAAACTCAATTTCCAATTATCGATTCCCAAATGCTAAAATTAACTTTATTTGATATAGGTCAAAAAGAAGTATAATTATACCTGTGTATTTTGAAATGCTTTGTGCTCATACTTTATAATAATCTCTAAAACTCAGAATAGCCATTCTCACTGAGGATATTATTGGCATTTAAAAACTTTTCATTCTACCAGCAGTACATTTTTCAAATTCTACATTGCCCAAAGAGCATGACAGAAATTCACATCACAAAGCAATTCTGAATTTGATATTAGGTATTCAGATTTACTTTTTATAAACAAGAATTATATGAAAATAACAGAAAATTTTAAATTGTTTCTGTAAATATTAATATAATTTCTCAATATTTTCAAGTGTTTAAAAATCAACACGTTGTTTAAAATCAACAAACCCAACAGGTTTTGACAGGTTTGATTACAAGCACATGTTTGATTACTTGCAAATTGAGATATTCATATTAGTTTGTGGTTTGAAGGATTTAAAATTTTTTAATCATTGTTTTCCTATATACTCCCGAATATTTTAAATTTTTAAAATATTTATTAACTGTCAAATGTTACTTATGTCAAGATAATTAAATGTCATTATTTAACAAGTTAAATATTTCAATAATCTTTCAATAAGCTTTCAATAATTCTTAGTTTATTTATGATATTAAATTCACCCAAATCTAATTGCAAAAGTACAAATTATGGCTTTTAGAAATAAATATACTTTTAAAAGAGTTTTCAGTACAAATTTAGTGATTCTATCAGTTAAGAATGGACATTTAAAAATATTTAGCTGACTTCAATCATATATACTTTTTGATTTTCAAATAAATAAAATAGCTTGCACTATCAGAAAAATCTTCATTCAAATTTTAACTACAATAAATATTGCCTTTTCTTTTTCGTTATCATGAAATTGAACAAATCTTGACTTCTTCCTTTTTAGTTTCCTGAAACAAAGTAATTATACAATATTCACCTTATGAAAGATAAATTTTCAAGCAATAGTATGAGATACTAAAACTGAAACAAGTACTATTACATCAAGCATTTAATGAATTTAATGAATAATTTCAGGGAAACTGTATAAATAGATGATTCATTTTTTCAAACTACTCCCTACTTAGAAATACAACTCTATTTACATTATGTTAGAAAAGATTGTTTATATTTTCTAAATGCAATATATATGTGTTTGTATGTAATATACATATATATGTATATGTGTGTGTTAACAAAAATATTTAACTTTTTCACCAGAGTACATAGTTGATTAGCTTTTTTTAAAAATAACTTGGTGAGTGATGGAATAATTAAATACAAATAATTGTAAATAATTCCATGATGGAAGTTTCAAATAATGATAAAGAAAGAACTTTGTTTGCCTATTAATGTATTTCTCTCTGGGAAATTATACTACATTTCCCAATACAAATTGGAACCCCATCTAGATATACAAAAAGACTACTATTCAGCTGCTTCTGCTAACCATACATCAGAAAAGTGGCCAAGTAGATAAATTATATAAAATTGATTATGGAAAAGTGACTTGAGTTGTCTCTACCTTATCTTATCAGCTTCAAAGTGATGATATTATTAACAGCAACTTCATATTTATAAACATGTATTTTTAGACTTCTGAGTCTAACTATGTATATATATACTCATATATACTCAATATATAACAATGTGTTATATAAACACAGCCATCAATAAATGTTAACTACTACTATTTTCTATTATGGTGGCTCCAATTTTTTTTTTTTTTGGTTTAAAAAACAAATAGTATATGAGGGAGTGGACGATTATTTAATTATACGTGTGAGAGGCTGGTAGTCCTTAAAATATATACTTTACTGCAACCCAAAATGTATTTTTACAAACCTGTATTACTTAGAGTACAACATGTTATTTTGTCATTCTTAATGTTTGTACATATTTTTGTTTTTCCTAGAATCATCTACTACTACCTTCTCTCTGCCTACCTGTCATCTATACTTTTCCTTCTTAGTTCACACTTCTTTTCATAAGACAGTCTGGTTTTCACCAGAGGACTGACTAGAAGCTTCTTAAGAATAAGTTGCAATCCTAAATTTTAAAGGTTTAAGGGGTCAGAAAAAATATTTGTTTAGTGACTGAATTTAGCTCCATATTTTAAGGTTATATTTCATAAATTTCATCCAAATAAGCTGAGGAAGACAAGGAACTATCTGAGAATTACTTATTGATGATGCAAGGATAAATTATTGTATTTATTATGTACCATAGTTGGAATAAATCTGTAGAAAAGCTAGAGAGGGAGAAAAACAATTTAAAATATGGCAAATCCTAGAAAATTAAGTAGTGGTCCCATAACATCTTAATGAAAACAATGTAATAGCAAAATCTAGGCTTTCGAATTCAAGAATGGGGGACTAATTTGCAGTATATGGGAGAGAAACAATTATTGGGTCTAATAAGGTTGTTTTTTTTTTTTTTAAATGGTTCATGTCAGTTCTATGTGTGGTAAAGGGAACTGAGATAATGAATAAGCTTAAGAAACAAGGATCATAGTCATACATCAAGAAAGCAAAATTTAGTAAATCTCTGGTTTTCTCAGAAGTCCCTGTGTCCTAAATGACCAGTAAATTAAAGTATAACATAACTGGGTAGAAGTGACAAATATCAGACAAAACACACAAAACACAGACATTGTTGGAATAAGCAAAGGTAAATTCCTGGCAAATATACCTCTGGAAGCTTAAATTTTATTCATTTACAATTCTTTGTTTTGATTCCCAGTACATAGTATCACACCATTATATTGAAACTCTTACTTAATATCAAGAATTATGAACAGCATTTTGCTCTATTTACAGAATTATAAGATAGTCTGTGACTGCTTCATGGATGCTAGCAGAAGATACAAGACTCCTGAGTCAAAGATAAAGGATTTTATTACTTATGGCAAAAGCAACTGTTAGAGCTTCATATTTGTTTGTGTCAGTCCCCATTCCCCCAAGTCCCATATAGAGATTTATCGAAAGGCCTATGAGGGAAGCCTTCACATGCAGCGGGTCGCACTACAGGAAAGGAACACTGCATTGGGGGAATTTCCTGATTTTAACTAAGTAGGAGCAAACCTACTCTCTGTCCAAGGGAAGGCATAACCTCATCCCTGAAGGTCGTTTGTTGCAAACATAACATTGAAAAATGGCCCAGTTAATGAGAAGTAAGGGCCTTGCATTCATGTCAAAGTTGGCAAGAGCTTGCAGGAAATCTCATGGTAGATTGCCTCTACAGACACAATAGCTATTGATACAGCTTGTCAAGTACAGTGCCAGCTTGAGCTGAGAGACAGCTATGTTAGACTGAAGGAAATGTGGAATGGCAAAGATTATGTTTCAGTGGCCATTAATTACCACTGAGAGGGATAAAAATGATTGCATACTCAAGCTATTTCACAGTATAGGTATGAAGAAGATAATAGGGATAACATCTTATTTAGAGATGTCAGTTACAATTAATATAAATTTAAAACCAAAAAAACTATATTCAATATTCATTTAATATCCATATATAGAAATCAACATTTTTAAAACATCTTAACCTTCCTCAGAAGCTTTTTATTACTTTGTTTCAAAAGAACTTGTGAAACATTTCAAAGTTATTATCTGGAAATTAACTTGCACATAGCAGATCATAACCTAAAATGTAATTTAGAAACACTTCAAAATAAATAATAGCTTTCGTATTGGAACAGCATATCTGAAAACATTTAGTTCCAGCTATGTACATGTGCACTTGTGTGTTTTGTAATACTACTCACTAATAAAAGATGTTAGTTCATTCTTTTCAGAGAAACACAAAAATCTTATGCAAATAACAACATATCATGTCCTGTACTCAGTTATCAGAATTAACTTTTAAGCAGTACTTTCTAAGTTGACCAATCTAACCTCTCCGCAGAAAAGTGCAAAGTACATCATAAAATTTTCACACAAACAAGAATTAAGAAGCAGTAAGCTTTTCCTTACTGTTCTCATGTAGAAGTTACAGAATATATAAAAAATTAAATATGACAGATAGCATTTTATTAGAACCGTTATATTGTTAATTTTTATGACAAAAAATATTTATAATAAGCAATCAAAAAACATTTAAATTTTAATTTTGAATTTAATATTTTAATTAACTTTATTTGATGAATCCCAGATTAGCTAAATGTTTCTTACTTTATTATTTACAATATAATATGGTAATATTTTAAAGAAAGTTTTATGTAAAAAAAAATGTTCTTAATATAGATTTGAGCTTTTTTTTCATTAATTGTAGGGAGCTAAAGCTCCCAAAATTCAAAGGAGTGCATGGATTATCTCGGGAGGCCTGCTTGCATATAAAAGGGAAAAGGCTGGTTCTGAGGAATTCCAGGAGGAAGAAGACTAAGATTAGAAACAGGAGATAGGAAGGGAGTGTCGAAGGGAGTTTCGATTGTACCTTGATCTTCAAGATGTTACTTTAACTCTGTTATCTTGGGATACACAAAGGAACACATTATGTATAAAAAGGAGCCTAAGAAATAAACTCGGAGAGACAGTTGTGAGATCTGTTTTCCCTCCTGCACCCTGTCTGTCTTCTCTTTTTTCTCAGTCCCCGCTCCCCCACTCAGGGACCTGGTTTGACTTGGTCGGCTGGTTTCCGACAATTAATGTTAATAGAAAAGAAATGACACCTAGATTTTACAACTTAGATGAACATAATAACTAATTGAGACATTTTTTGAAAATAAAATTTTAAAGAGAATAAACTAAAATATTCTGGTAAATCAATAAGTAAGAGGCAGAAAGAAAGCATAATACAGTTTTTATGCTACAACAATCAATGATAACAATTAAATAATTTGGAGTTTGATGCTTCCCCTGATGCAAATACTCTTGTTACCATTACTTATACACTTTGTATTATTTTAATATGATGACAATTATAGAACATTTGCCTGGCTGCTATTTTATACCTCTGGTTTTAATATAGAATGTTATTAATTGGGGAATCCATTGTGTGTGACTCTATTAGAACTTTTGTCAACTAACTGGCTACAAATGTAGTAATTCATGTAGCCTAGATAGAGTGTATTCATTTTTGTTGTTTGTTTAAGCCACAAATTTACTGGCTTGAAACAACCCAGATCTGTTATCTTATGGTTCTATAGGTCTGAAGACCAAAATGTGTCTCACTGGGCTGAAATCAAGGTGTTGGCAGAATTGCTCTAGATGTCTGGCTACCCTAGGGGAGAATCTGTTCTCTTTCCTTTTTTTTACCTTTTAGAGCCACTTCACAGTCCTTGGTACATAGTCTCTTCCTCAAAGCCAGTAAAAGCAAGTTGGGTTATTTCTTTTAGCTGCTTTATTGAAATATAATTCACATATCATACAATTTATCTACTTAAAGAGTGAAAATCAATGATTCTTAGAATATTCACAGATGTCTGCACCATCATCATAATTTTAGAATATTTTTATCAATCCAAAAAGAAATCCTTCATTCTTTAGCCAATTGCATCTCCTCTTCTCCCCGCACCCGCACTCCTCAGCCCTAAGTAATCATTAATTTGTTTTCTGTGTCTGTAGATTTCTCTATTCTGCTCTTTCAGTATGAATAAAATCATAGTTCATGTCATTTGTGACTGATTTATTTCACTTAGAGCAATGTTTTCAAGTTTTATCCATGCTGTAGTGGGTATCAATATATATATATATTTTTATTGTTGAATAATAATTTATTAAATGTATATACCACATTTTTTAAAATCTATTTGTCCTTTAATGAACTTTAGGATGGTTCAACCTTTTGGCTATTATGAATAATGATGCTATAAACGTTTAGGTAATTTTTTTTTGTGAACATGTTTTTATTTCCTTTGTGTATACATTAAGAGTAGAATTGCTGGATCTTATGATGATTCCACCTTTCATTATCTGAGGAACTGCCAGACTGTTTTCCAATACAGCCATATAATTTTACACTTCCCCCAACAGTGTAGAAATGTTCTGATTTCTCCACATCCTAGTCAACACTTGTTATCTGACTTTATTTTAGCCATCCTAGTGGATGTGAAAGTGATATTTCATTGTGGTTTTAATTTGTGTTTCCCTGATGGCTAATGATGTCAAGGCAGAAGAAGGGAATCCCTTCCTCTCATCTCCACTTGCCTGGGATTTGGCCTCACCAACAGGCAGCAGGGAATAGGATGACAAATGCTAAAGTTCTGCTCCTCGCATGAAGAAAGTGCCTTGGGAAATGGCTGCAGCAGTCGGGAGTAGTCTCCACATCTAGAGGCATAAGCAGAAAGGGAGGGAGCAGTCTTGGTGTAAATTCCATCAACTCTCATCTTTCTCACTGAGTTTTTGTAGATTTTATTGATACATGTTTCTTCATTTGCTGTTTGCCTTTAGGACGATTTCCAGAGACTTTAAATGATTTTTTTTTTTTTTTAATAATTTTCACGCGTTTCATTGGACATTGTGTCATTAGATGACTTTTGTCAGGCTCCTTTGAGTACTTTCTCACTAGGCCTGGTCCTTGGGCCTTGTCCCTAAGAGGCCCATTTTAGCAAGAATCTTGCTAATTAGTTTAGGGAAAATTCTCTGCCTTCTATATCTGAACAAATTTCTTATCTCCCACCCTCAATATTTTATCATCCTGACCTGCCTTCAGCAAAATCCTGTCAACTAGGTTTAGCGAGAATATTCCTCACCTCTGATGTATAGTTCCTCTTAGTAATTTTCCATCCACTTACCTCTACCTTGTCACTTGGCTATAAATTCCCACTTTTCCTTGTCTTTATAGTTTAGCTTGATCTCTCTCTCCTACTACAAAACCCACCATAGTAATCCCTTTTAAATAAAACTTCCTGACCATATTAACAAGTGTTATAATAATTTTTTTGTTTTTTTAACAATCTCAGCTGTGATATATATAGCTCGAAAGAAAAAAAAAAAGTACTGTGTTTGCCTGGCATATGCAAAAAACTAGTTAGTATTGTGTCTTAGGCCTCTCACTAGCCTCACTCTAGTCCTGATCTTGGTGTTTAACCAAGGAGACTTGAATTTAAGACTGGATAATTAGGGAACAAGGTTGAGAATAGGATTAAGAAGTACAAATTAACAGTTACAAAATAGTCATGGGGATGAAAGTACAGCATAGGAAATATAGTCGATAATATTGTAATAACTATGTATGGTGATGGGTGTACTAGACTTATTGGAGGGACCGCTTCATAAGTTATAGACATGTCTAATCACCATGCTGTACCCCTGAAACTAATATAATATCAAATATCAACTGTAATTGTTTTTTTTTAAATACAAAAGATTAGATAAGCAGAAAGAATTAATGAATTGATGACACTTCTTTAGAAAACAAGATAACACTATGTAGAATAGAGTTAATTTATGCTTGGATTAAAAATGCTCTAGTCTTAACTCTGGAAATGTTTTGATATATGACATTGATGCTCACCTAAATAAAAGGCATCATGATTCACTAAATTATGTATAAAGTTTGAAATTCCCCTGGGAAACCTGAGGATGAGTGTGTTTACTGATGTTTTTCAACTGCATAACTGGTAAGAAGGCATGTTATCACTATATAAACCAGAAGGATATAAAAAGCCTGCTGAGAACTGTCTTGAGTTCTCATGATGCAAAATTTGAACTTAATCTTGAGGAAGATATGTTTTGGAAGTTGAAGATTCATATAAAGGAGGAATAATTGAATACCTTTAAATTTAATATCTCTAGCTAGTAATAGGCCATTTACAGACAACTTAGTCTTGAGACTGCTTGCACCCTGAAAATGTAATTATTACTGGGCTGCATATATTGTAAAAAAGAGAATTATTTGTTTTTGTTGATATCTTTGATGAATATATGACAATTAAAGTTCTGTTATTTTTCATAATACAACTTGCCATGATATCTAATACATTACTATATATCTTGAACACTGAATCTAAAATTGAGTTTACCAGAATGAATCTAAGAAATTGAAGAAACAAAGGAAAAGCAAAGTTTTTCCTATTTTTGACATATGATTTTTTGCAGGTTTTATTTTTATATATCTTAAACTGTTAATTCAATCTTAATATTTTAAAAATTTCAGTATTGACATGTTATTACCAGAGATAAGTAAAAAAAATATTTTTTAATAATTTTAATTAGAATTATTTTACAAATATCTGTAATATAAATTATTTACATTTTTATACTTTAACGGCCAACATTTTAACTTTAACTTACATATAGTTATTTTCCTAATTTATGTTGAAACATATACTCTTTCTTAAGCCAGAAATGAGAGATGCTTTCTTCATATATTTGAGGTAAGTTGCACAAATGAATTTGGATACGAAGCAGCTATTAATCAAAAGAATACAATCTATAGATACTGAAAACATCACCCATACCATACAAAGTAAAAAAATGACTACTAAGACAAAATTATTTTAAAATAAGTCATCTAGTGGCAAACGCAGTTTGCAGAGGAAGTAAGAGACTTCTTAGGACACAGTTGAAAATCAGAGCTATTTGTTAATTTACAAAAGGTATAGATGATTTAAAACTCCATGCTCAGTGTCAAGTACTTTGGAATCACAGAGGAATCTTACTTCTAAGTTACTACACCCTCTTATTTGACAAAGCAGTTAAAGGGGTCCATCATTTACATAAGGGATTATATAAAAATTTATCTTAGATATCTAAAACTGAAATATAAAATTAAATTCCTTGTACATGAGAGAACTATTTTTGCATTTTATGTTAAACTTTTATTGTAGTATTTTAAAAATACAAATATGTACTATACAGAAATGTAAATATATATTATATACAAATATGTATTATATAAAATGATCCCACATGGTTCCCAGTTTTGTACTGGAAGGAAATGTAGTCTACTTAGTAGTACTTAATAGCTTATCACTTGGTAGTTCAGGCATTTAATTCTGCTTATCTCTGCATACTGGATTAGCATGTTTGTTATTCTTAGGACTTCATGCAGCAGTTAGGCAATGTGCTGATCTTCATTAAGAAATATGACATGCAGTCAGAAGTACACGATGAAGCTTTTTCTGTTAATCATGTGTAGTTTTCTTTTATGGATTTGGGATGAATATCAAGAATTTGTATAAGTAACGACAGGGATTCAGTACAGTGACATAGCATTGAATTGAATAAACTGCTCTATGTCAGTGACCTAATGATTAAAAGATTTTTAAATTGAGCTAATAATATATATACCTATGTGCTCTCTTTCACCTTTTTGTAAGTGGGTCCTCTCTCCTTCTGGGATTTCCCCTATACTTTCTCTCCTTCTGAAACATACCCATATGTTTTCCTACTTAGGTCTTATGACTTTTACTCAGAAGTCATTTCACATGAAACTTCTCTTTCAGTAGCCAGAAGACAGGTTAAATGGTTGTATTACTGCGCTTCCTGATATTCTGTGCATATACTCATCACAATACTTATTTGATATCAGATTTATCTGAAACTATTGCATCCTTCTTTTTAACATTGTATCCCTAAAGCCTAGGAAAAGCCCCCAAACAAAGTAGTTTGTTTGGAAATATATTTGGAAAAATATTCATAAATAAATGATAGAGGAATAGTTTCATTCCAAATTAATTCTATAATTTAGAGTTACATTACTGGGGCCTATAAAATTATGTCTTATAATTATAGTCTTATTATTTTATTTCTGATTTATCAGAATTAAACATATAGAAAAGCTGTGCAAAGAAAGAATAGTAAATTTCTTTAGCTATTTAGGCAGTAAGTTTGATATCTATTTTTCTTTTATTTTCTAGGTATAAGAAAGTAAACAATTCAATGTATCTGTGATTTTATAGCATATCCACTGGCATTTCTGCTGGTGTGTTTATGAACTAAACCCTTTTATTCTCTTGAAATTAACTTACAAACTATTGAAAAATTTGATGTCAGTATCAAATAAATTACTCCTACAACTGAAGTTGATTTATCTAGTATCTGGCCTTGGATACTACTGTAAAGGGCAAGCCACTCAGACAGAAATAATTCATATGTGGCTTCTATACAAATTGTCAGCTAAATTTTGATATGTGACAAAAGCTTTGAGCAGAAAAATAGCTCCAACAATTTTTAGTTTTACAAATACATATATTTGTAGATATATTTGTAACTATTACAATAGTGTCACAAGACACTTTTAGTACACTAGATTTAATAATAATGTAGAAAAAGTGTAAACAACTTTTGTGTATGTATTTAAAGAGGCATTTTGTTTTCAGAGTTGGTTAATTCTTTTCCATTCGACTATTGGTATAGGACTTCAAATAATTTTAATGAAACTTGAAATGTATCACTTCATTAAAACCAATGATTATACTTTTCTTGTTCTGCATATTCAGTCTATAAACTTTCATCCTCAGACTAGCAGTTCTATAATTTTACCTTTCTTGTTTCCAAAGACATTGTCTCCCCTAACATCTGCCTCAAGTAAGAACTCTGAGGGGTACAGAATCCAAGAGCGGAAAAAAAAAAAAATACATGAATTACGACCTTTTAACATCACTTGCCCTGATAATTTTTTAAATTTTTACTATATGTTGATGTGATCTTACATTTGATCTAGTTCATTTACATGTAATTCTAGATCTTACAGAAATTACTGATAATCTCAAAGGAAGAAAAATCAGAAATTTTATCTAGAAAATACAATACTATTTAGAGAACAGTTTTCCGTAGTAACTATTCTCCAATTGACTATTTTGTATTAAATATTTTTTATTTGGATTTTATAGGAAATTTATCAGGCAATCAGAAACTTAAACAGTTTTTCTATTGATAAAAATTAGATTTTTAAAAAGCATTTTGCAACCTTATCCAAAAAGATATTTTCACACTGATGTTCATAGCAGTATTATTATTCACAGTGACCAGGACATGGAAGCAACCGAAGTGTCCTATGGTAGATGATTGGATAAGGAAGCTGTGGTACATATATACTCAGTCATAAGAGATGAAATACTGCCATTTGCGACAACATGGATGGACCTCAAGATAAGCGTGCTAAGAGAAATAAACCCAGACAGAAAAGGTTGAAAATCATACGATATAACTTATATGTGGGATATAAACCTAAAAGCAACAAATGAACAGGACAAACAAATAGAGACTCATGGGCATGGACTATAGACTAGTGGTTACCAGAGGGTAGGAAGTGGGGGAAGATGAGAGAGGTAAACAAGATAAAGGGGGTAAAATATAGGGGAATAGCGGGAAGGCGAAGTAGGTGAAGGGGATCAAATATGTGGTAGCTGAAGGAAACTGGACTTTGGGTGGTAAACACACAATAGAATATACAGATGTCAAATTATAATGTACACCTGAAAATTATATAATTGTATTAACCAATGTTACCCCAATAAACTTAATTAAAAGAAAAAGAAAAAGAAAAAATAAATAAAAAGCTCTTTGCAGGTAAACCTCATATTTAGGGTTTACATTCAGTCTATATTTGTTATGTTTTATACCTTCCAATATTTTCTTTTGATATTTTCTCTAAATAATTTGAGTCAATTAAAAGAATATCTGGATTAAATCACATTTTCTTGTGTCTGATGATTGGCATTTTATATTATTGACATCAAGTAAAGTTGTGTTAAGGGTGGAAAATTTTCAAGTGAGCCAACTAGCTAAGTCAGCTACAGGGAAGAAATATCTTTAGATACCAGAAGTTGTCCTACTTGCTTGTGTGTGGTTTAGGAAGTGTATTGTATAAGATATAAAGATGGCCAATGTCTGCTTCTGTAATCCATTTACTTGTTAATTAAGGGTGTTGTTCCGGGCAAAGATATGCTAACAGCCAACTTCCACTTCTGAAATCTGCTTGCTTGTTCAGGGGACCACCGGGATATGGCCTTAAGCTTTATCAGCTGCCTCCTCTGAAAGCTCGGGGCTGATCTCCTCTAGCCCTCGATTGGCTCCGTGGGTCTCAGAATCGTTCATGCCATAACAGATGGAAGTGAAAGTTTTTTATCCAAGCCAGTTTATTACATATAGTTTAAAATGTAAGATTACGATATATATATATCCTAAACATATATTATAAATTAATTAAGCATCACATCTAGAATATGTGCTTAAAATACCATTTAAATATTTTGATAAAATTGTGAGTTTTTTGTCAGTGTGACAGTGTAGCAGGAGTGGATTGTCAAAAACAGCTTCATGAGGTTGTGAATATCTTGGACTGGATTTAAAAATAAAATTAGCTTTAGAAGAGCAGTGACTCATAGATAGAGAAAAGAAAAATGAGGCTGATAAAAAGGTTTAACATTCTTTTAACTTGCATTCATGTGCACTTTACTGGACACTGTGAAGGACAACATTTTATCAAACACAAGTTCAATCCCAGGAAATATAATGGTAAATAGAACATAGAATAGAACTAAGATAACAAAATTCACTAATGGAAAGAAGTACTGACATTCAGCTGGTTCACATATACATGTACCCTGAGACTCAATAAAGAAAATACTCCCACTAGAAAAGCTTTCCTTAAACCCTCAAGGTTAATGTGATGCCCCTCATAAGATCTTCCATAAAATTCAGTGTAGACAGAGCATTAAGTCTTTAAGCTCCATTTAGATTTACTCTATCAGCTGTGTGCACTCCCATTTCCTCCCCCACAGATATCTAGGAGCATCTGAAACATTGAGAGTTCTGCTCTTTGGCCCTATACCACTTTGACTCTCTGGAAGAGGTTGGACTTGTCTAGCTCTTTTTGTCCTTATACTCTTTTCTTTTCTACCCCATACTCCTAACACAACCAGTTGTCTAGGACTGGTGTGGGAGCACAAAAGCCCAGCTCTTGCCTCCAGTTTGGACAGACTTGTGAATTTATACTTTAGAGCTCCTCCTAGGATTAGATTGTGTCTGGGATTTAAGTTAAATCCCATCTTTGCTAAACTTCTTCCTCTTTTCAATCTTGCTTCCTTCATATTCTTTCTGGGTCCTCTGTGAGTTTTCCTGAGTAAATCATGTGCACCTGGATCTTTAGCTTAAGGTGTGCTAATCAGAGAACCTCACCTAAGACAAACATCTTTCATCTTTCATTATACTTATCAAACTTTATTGTATTAGCCATGTACTGGTTAATTTGAAATCATGTCCTCTTCAGCCTTGTGTCTTCTAAGTATGGCACAAAATTGTAAATATAATTGCATTATATTTGTAAAGCTGCCATAATAGAATGTCACAAACTGAGTGGCTTTGAAAACAAAAATTTATTGTCTCATGTTCTTGAGGCCAGAAGTTCAAAATTAAGGTGTAGGCAGGACCATGATCCCACTGAAGTTACTAGAGAAAGAACTATTCCAGGACTCTCTCCTAACTACTGGTAGTGTAATTCTATTCTTTATGTTGTGCTCTCTTGTGTATGTCTATCTCTTCACATGGCGTTCTTTTTATTAGAACACCGGTCATATTGGCTTATGGACCCACTTTACCCCAGTATGACTTCATCTTAATTTAACTAATTACATTCACAATGATCTTATTTTCAAATAAGGTCAAATTCTGAGGTATTGGGTGTTAGAACTTTTTTAGGACACAATGCAACAAATAACACTAATACCATTTAATTAAATATAAAAAAATAAAAATATATGAATTTGAACAACATAATATAAAGTAATTTGAATAAAATTTTAAAACTTAATCACTTCTTTTTATTGTATGTTTATTCTCTGTCAGATACTACTGTTAGCACAGCATATGAATTAGTTTATTTAATCCCCATGACAGAGGAAAAACTGAGGGAATAGAGAGATTAAATGGGCTTTATTTAATCAGTGTTCTTAATCTCTATTGTTTACTATTTACCCATAAAGAAGATAATCTCATCACATTAGAAAGACTGTGGAAAAGCAGCAGCATTTAATAAATGCTAATATGCTTCAGATGATTTAAATACCTAAGTTAGAAAACCCAATTTCCCACCTATGTGTCTCCTTTATTGCTCAAACAGAATACTTCACTTTTGACACTTCTGGTCATCGATCGTGTGAGAGATTTTTCCCACATTAAGCAATTCTCTGAGACACCAGTTGGGTGCTTTTTAATTTAACTTAGTGCTAACATTATCTACGTGGAGATAATGTCAGATTCCACAGGTTAAGGGCTCCATTTCACCAGACTACTCCTATTCCACTTCAGATGCCAATCAATCGCAAGTAGTAAGTACCCAGATTACCTAAACCTGTCCAACTTGGCTACAAATTGGAGGTTCCCATGACCCCCTACTTGGATTTGATTAACTTGCTAGAGCTCCTCACAGAACTCAGGGAAACACTTAGGCTTACCAGTTATTAAAAGATATAATAAAGGATACAGATGAACAACCAGATGAAAAATTACATAGAGCGATGTCTGAGAGGGTCCCCATTGCAGGAGCTTCTGCCCCCAAGGAGTTGGTATATGTCATCCTCCCAGTACATGGGGCATGTTCACCAACCTCAAAGTTCCTTGAACCCCATACTATTGGGATTTTATGGAGGTTTTCTTACATAGGAGTGATCACTTATTAACTCCATTTCCAATTTCTCTATCCTTTCTGAAAAATGGGGTGTGGTGCTAAAAATTTCTAGTTCCTAATAGTGGCTTGGTCTTTCTGGTGACCAGCTTTTGCCCAGAAACCATCCAGAAGCTCTCCCAAAGTCACCTCATTAGCGAAAAAGACACTCTTATCACCCTCAGAGTTACAAGGTTTTCAGAAGCCCCGTGTCAGGAACTGGGGTCAAGGATCAGATATTAGTACAAATGAAGCTCCTAGGGCTCTTATTACTTAAGAAATTATAGAGTTTCAGGAGCTCTGTGCAAGAAACTAGGGACAGAGAGCACTACATATTTCTAATTCTGTTATCTTAAAATACTTCACATCAGTTATATTCCATAGGTGTTACCTGATTTTGGCAATTCCAATGTACAGTTGGAAAAACAGAATTATGTAGCAAACAACTTGCTAAATTTCTATCACTTATCCTTTAGTAGCAAAACTTAAATCTGTCTGTCTGATTACAAACCTATAAGCACTGCATTACACTAGATTTGAGTCCTATGCAGAACCTTTGTAAGGCAAAATGAAGTTCTTTTGAACTCCCAAAGTTGAATACTTATTTTGATACAAACTAATATATCATCCACCAAAACAGTTACAAATTCCACTTAGAAAATCATTTCAAATTAAAAATCATGAATTACGTAAACAGTAGAGATGCTCCTCAACTTATAATGGGATTACATCCTGAGAAAACCATTGTAGGTTTAAAATACCAGAAGTCAAAAATGCATTTATTACACCTAACCTATTGAACATCACAGGTTGGCCTAGCTTATCTTAAACTTGCTCAGAACACTTACAGTAGCCTACAGCTGGGAAAATCATCTAACACAATGAATACACTATACACTATTGGTTGCTTACGCTGGTGACCATATGGCTGACTGGGAGTTGGCCCTTGCTGTATCAGGAGAGAGTATCATACTATATATCACTAGCCTGGGAAAAAAATCAAAATTCAAAATATGAAATGCAGCTTCTACTGAATTCATATTATTTTCACACCACTGAAAAATCAAAAGTCATAAGTTACCCTATCATATGTCAGGTACTATCTGTATTATTAAAATTAAAAATAATATTAATTTATCATGAAATATTATATCATATTGAAAAATAAATCAGTCTTTTTTTGTATGTTCTAATCCCTTTTAAAGTTTATTTTCAAATATAGTCTTGAAAATTTAATCCACATTTATAAGAAAACTTCATAACATATTTGCCACTACCTCAGCAGTCAGAATACTAAAAGTTAGCTTCAATGTAATGCAACCACTAGAATTGCTGTGGCCTGTATAGAATAGACCAAACCAAGTATGCTCTTAAAGGCTGTTTATTAGCCGGCGGCTGTCCTGTACAAAGGAGCAGCCCTGAAATGTCAAGATACAAGGTTTTTAAGCCTCAAATCCCATTCCTCATTCTGTCTTAAACACAAAGGTCCATCTTTCTCCTATTCACTACCTGTCAACCCACTGGTCAGGTGTGCAAGCGGGGAGTACAGAAGCAGAAAGCTTGTTGTTAGAATGTTATGTTCCTATGTGTGATTGCCTATGTTCCCATGGGCAATAGCCAGTGTTCCCATGGGCAATAGCCAGTGTTCCCATGGACAGTAATTTTCAGCTTATATACAATTGATTATTTTTCATGCCACGCAAGCAAGCAGGGTTACACAGGCTAAAATTGGCAGTTAGCGGATGAGCTCATTGTTACAAGTTTCATGATTAACAGAATGTGGTTAGGGGTTCCAGAAAGTAGGCCTAAGGTATAGACTTCCTTTGTCTAGTTTCAGGTTTTAATTATCCTTTAACCCTTTCACATTTCAGCATGCTATCACAGAATGTGCTTTTGGTGGTGACCACAGGTGCCTGGATCTCTTGAGTTCGAACATGTATAATGATTCAACTCTCCCAACACATTTCTCCTTTTGAACCACTTTGAAGCTATTTCCAATATGGTGCATTTGAATCACATGAATTATTTTTATGTTCTATCACTACTTATTAGCCCACAGAGACAAATAAAATGACAATAAATGGAAAATACAAATGGGTATGTTACATAAATAATAATCAAGTTTTGAAGTTTATGAAAAGTATAATCTAAATATTATAAAACATCTATATTGATTCCTTGAAAATAGACAGTAAGGCCAGGTGGCATAGATGTGATTATAGGGGATAATTAGCATCTTATAGCATGGTGCTTTAGCTTCAGGATTAAATTCATATTCCTACCAGTAAATTCAGCATTGAATTCATATGCTTTTCAGAACAAAGCTGGAGGTCCTGATATATATTTTTTTATTATTATGAGATATCATGAGCTAAGAATGATATCTTACATTTTTAAAGGGTTAAGCGATGATTTCTCCAGAGGTCTTGATTTTAAACAAACTATATTACAAATTCATAGTAATCAAATCTGTATGGTACTGGCATAGTAATAGACACATAGACCCAAGCAACAGAATAGAGAGTGTTGGGAGCCAAGCTAACTTGGCGAGCTCTGAGATAAGTGGCACTAAACTATTTTAAGCACTCAGTATTTTCTTAGAAGGAAGCTTGATTGTGGAGCAGAGAGTACTGTGCTTCATTGTTCAGCAAGATGTATGACTTGGCTGACCTTGGGTTTTGACTGCTGTTTACTCATAATGAAGCTATAAATAATGTGTTCGAAATAAACTCGGGGCTGCAGTATTCACTGTACGCCCTCCCGACTCTATCTCTTGCCTCTGTCTTTTCTTTAATCCTCACTCCCCCTCTCAGGTACTGTTCACCTCAGCCAGCTGGCTCCAGCGAGAGAGCTCATAATTATATTCTGGCATACACAATTAACTAATATATAACAAAGAAGCTAAGAACACCAAATGGGAGAAGTATAGTCTCTTCAACAAATGGTGCTGGGAAAACTAGAAAAGTAGAAGAATGAAATTTATAAAAATTAACCACTACTTATGAAAATTAGCTCAAAATAGATCAAGATTTAAACATAAGACCTGATACCTTAAAACTCTTACAGGAAAACATAAAGAAGCTAATCAATATTGGTCGTGGAAATTATTATTTTTTTTAATTTAGGCCAAAACACAAAGAACAAAAGCAAAAATTTTTAAAAAGTGGGACTACATCAAACTCAAAAGCTTCTGCAGAGCAAAAAAATCAGTTAATAATATAAAATAGAAGCCTACAGAATGTGGGAATGGTTTTCCAAACCATATACTGAATAAGGAGTTAATATCAAAAATATATAAAGAACTAATACAACTTAATAAAAACCCAAACAATTTGATTAAAAATGGACAGAAAAACTAAATAGACATTTTTTTCCAAAGAGGACATTAAAATGCCCTCAGGCACATGAAAAGATGCTCAAGATTACTAATCATCAGAGAAAGGCAAATAAAAACCATAGTGAGATATCACCTCACACTTGTTAGAATGATTATCATTCAAAAAAATAAACAAATAACAAGGGCTGGTGAGGCTGTAGTGAAAAGGGAACTCTCATAAATTGTTGGTGGGAATGTAAATTAGTCGAACCACTATGAAAAGCAATTTGGAGATTCCTCAGAAATTAAAAATAGAACTACCATACTATCCAATAATTTCACTTCTGAGAATATAACCAAAGGAAATAAAAACAGGATTTCGAAGAAATATATGTACATCATGTCTATCACAGCATTATTCACAATAGCCAAGATACAGAGACAACATGAATGTCAAGCAACTGATTAACGGATAAAAAAAATGTGGCATATATACACAATGGAATATTACTTAGCTGCGCAATAGGAAGATATCCTGCCTTTTGCAACAACTTGGACAGACTTTGAACACCTTATGCTAAGTGAGATAAGTCAGAGACAGAAAGACAAGTACTGTATGACGTCACATATCAAGAATCTAAAAATGTCAAATTTGTAAAAAACAGAGTAAAATGATGGTTACCAGAGGATGGGAGTGGGGAGATAAAACTGATGGTGTTTAAGGTTATAAATTTGTAACAGGTAATAAATAAGCCATAGAGATCTAATGCATAGTATAAGGAATATTGCCAATTATATTGTAGTATAATTATGTAATGTGATGAATATAGCTTCAATGACAATCTTACAATTTCTAAATGTATCAAAACAACACACTGTACACCTTAAATTTACAAAATGTAACATGTCAAATTTACCAAATTAAAAAATATTAACATTAATAGAATGATAATGTTTATATTGATTGAACAGCCACTATGACAGGCACTGTTCTCAATACTTTATATATTATCTCATATAATTTTCATTTTTTTATTATGATAGGTGATATTTATAAAAATGAAAAATATCAAACAGAGCAAAATGTTTTTTAGTTTCTTTTCTGTGTGTAAATAGAAACACCAAAAAGACAACTTTGATAACCACGATGTTTCTGGTTAAGTTATACTTCTTGTTTTTGAAACGTAATTTTGGAGTATATGCTTGAAAATGCCTGTGATATGAATTCAAATTCTATTCTAATTGTAGAAGTCTATAACTACATTTTTTTTTTTTTTTAGCATAGCCTGTAGCTAGAATGCCTGTCAGGAAATAATTGGTTTTAATACTAATTAGAAAAAGACATGGATTTAATTTTTTATGTAGCAAAGAATCAGCAATTTACATTTTTAAATTTGGAAATATTAATTTTATTTTATTTATTCAGATGCATAGATACATTATTATTTTAAATCTAATGTGGTTCCTTGAATGATGTTGTGTTGATTTGTTCTTGTAGAAAACTATATTAAGAGGCAAAGCAGTAAAGACATTAAGGCTAAATGGGCCTACAATGGTAGGGTTGTACTAGACTCCTGGTTATCTCTCTTTACATATGTGGCCTTAAGCAAATCAACTCCCTTCTCTATGCCTGTATGGTATGCATCTAAACTATGAATAATAGATCTGACTTCCTAAGGTAAATGAGAGGGGTAAATGGGATACTGAATGCACTCTATGAGCAAAGCATATAGCCCTTACCTGGTAGATATAATGACTTTTTAGAAATAACCACCATAGGCTTAGGGAATAGATTTTCATGATAAGTAAATGAATATAGTGTTTGCAACAGCATCAAGAAGAATATTTTTCTGATGATTTAACAATGATTCTATTTGACCCTGCTTTGCTATCCGTAGGTGTGAATTAGTGATGTTTCTTTCAAATAGGTCTGCCTATATAATCATTATTTTAGCCTGAGTTCATTTCTAGTTAATGTAGCCTGAAATGTGAATATGGTGAGTAATGCATTTTAGTTTCATTGCTAAGACTTCTGATAAAATTCCCAAATTTGCTTGGCAAATGGAGTGTGTCTCTATAAGGTCGCACATTTAACATTTTGATATAAAGAAGGCAAAAAGAGTATATAATCATGAAATTTTAGTTTTCCTAAAAATTATAGGTGTCATATGGTGATATTTCTTTTTGTTAATTGCAAATGTAATTATTTAAATATGTTACCTATATTACCCATATAGATATAAATATGGTATAGAACATAAAAGTAAACTTAATCCCTGCATTTGCAAAGTATAATTTGATATGCTTTCCATTTTTTGAGTATATAAATGTATACTATATCATTATTAATATATTTTTACAAAAACAAATTAGTTTTGAACACTTCCTTTTTCTTATAACAATATCTCCTTGGAACTTTCTGCCTTGGTATATGTAGCTATATTTCATTCTTTTAAATAGTATATAAAACCAATACGTGTACTGGAACTTACTTAACTAACATTGTTATAACATAACTATGAGTTATAAATGACAGACTCAGTGGAACAGCTTTACTCAGCTTTTCATTAGTTGTAAAAAGTCCAAAAATACTAAGTTTAAGAACTTCGTTTTTCAAGCTTCAGGATATTTCTCAGGCAAGTGCTTTATTCACATACCACCAAATTTTATTAACACAAGGTAGTTTTGAAACAACCAACAAAAATTTTGTCGGAAAAAAAAAATTACCTAATATATTTTCATCTCATTTTGTTTTCAATGCCCTTTACTGTTGATAAATATGAAATCAGAATTAAATGTTTTATGTATTTTCAGTAATAATAAATTGCTGACACTACTTTTTCCTTCACTGAATATCATTTTTTGGCTCTTTTGTAGACAGAGCCTCAGTGGTAGATGTGAAAGCATCTCTAGTCATCAGCAACATGCACAAAAAATATAAATCTTCAAAGGTTTTTGTGGCTGAACTATGTTTTAAAGTAATAATGCTTTTTAGGTCCAACTTTAAGAAATGCTTTCAGACTAATATTTCTGCTTTGGTAATGCAGCATGAATGACATATAACTTTACATGCTGCAATATTGCATGGTACTTTAGCTGAAACATCTGAAAATAACTGTTCTCAAAAATCAGAGTGAAAATTGAGAATTAAAAAAAAATCAACATTTACTGAATAGATCATACTTATTTCTATTGCCCATAATTTGCAAAGTTTGGGACAGTTTCTACTCTATAAGCATACCTTCAGAGAAATGTCCAAATAAGGTATTCTGCATTTTTAAACAAATTATATATATTTGATGAGTCCTCCTTTTTTTCCTGCTATCTTCAGGAAATAGTATGGAAGTTTAGGGGTATGTATTTTCTGGACAGAATAAATCATTTTATTTTTTTGTTTTGTTTTGTTTTCCTCAAAGATATTCATTTCTGTTTTAAAAAAAATGGGTTAGTATTAATAAATTTAAATATATCTTATGACCCCATTAAGGATGCAGTTAGCTCATATGTAATAATTATGGTCAGAGGTAATAAAATAACATGGATCACATGGTATTAATAGCCACAAGATAGGACAAATACCATGACACTTTGATCTAGGAAAGGGAGTCTTACATTGGGCCACACGCTTTTCATGTACTAATACTGAAACACAAATATAACTATAACATATATTATATAAAATATAAACATATATTTATAATTATTTCAATACATATATGTGTATTTTTTTTCATTCTCTTAAGAAAGTTTGTTGAAAATTTGTAATTAATCAAAATGAGTGAAATTTGCTAGAGCAATCCCTTTGAAAAGAAGTGTTGCTTGCCAGGCCAGAGATGCAGTGAGACTGAGACCATGCGAGCAGGTGGAAAGGAGATAGTCATTCAGACAGTATGTCTAAATCACCCACTTACCTAGATAAATAGTGCTTCTTTTCTCTCTTCTGCTAAATAGTGGTGTTTGGGAAATGCTGAATCAAGTGTGGTATGGGGGAGGGGAGCCAGCCTGTCCTGGTTCCCTGGGGAGTATGACCTTGACAGTCTCTAATTTGGGTTCAAAATGGTCAAATCATGTCCCAGGAGTCTGGGGCCCCAGGACAACTTCCATGTAGCCCTGTCGCAACACATTCTTGCTAGCGCTCTGGCTGACCTACAGACAGTAGATTTGGCCAGGGAAAGAAAACACCTCCTCTGTTTTCCTGTCATGAAGAAAATCCCTGAGAAGGGGCCAGATGTGTCCCATTATAGGAAGCAGGCCAGACTATGAGTAAAACTATATATATAACTTTTAAGTACTTAGATGTATGTATGTGAATTCCATTTTTATTCTTGCTCTGGATCCCACAAATGTTATGGGTGAAATTCTTTATACCTAAAATGGTTATGGTGGAGCTGGTCAGATGACCCAGGTTCACAGACCCGCCAATAGCGATAATCGATTGATCGCATATGGAAGGTGAGAGGAGAGCCATTAAAGATGGTCAGTTGCCAAAATGGAGAATACTAGGAGATTAGCAGTCTTTGAGGAAAATGAGTTTTTTTTTTTTTTTATTAAACATCTTAATTTTGATATAGATTATATATAAAGAAAAAATATTAAGTAGACTAAATCTGGAGTTCAAGGGAGAGTCAGATTATAAATGATATTAAAATTTGTGGGACTACGTATAAACACCTAGTGATTGAATGGAGATAGCAAAATCTTAGAGAATGTCAGCATTTAAAAATTTAAAAGAAACAAAAGAAATTGAAAAGAAGTAGCCAATGAGAAAAGAGAAAAATAAAGTTGTTTTAAGGATGATGATGGGTTAAATAATGTTAAGTACTGCTGAATGGTGAAATAAAATGAGAAATGACCACTGGGTTGGTAATATGTAGGTTACTGATGACAATAACAAAATAATTTCAGTTCAGTTAAGAAGATAAACCTCTGATCATAATTGGTTGAAGAGAAAATGAGTGGTTAGTAAGTAGGAAAAGGGAATTTCATTATCAGAACTTTAATTTATAACATTGAAAGCTAGGACTTGAACATCTCATTCAAATAAAACTAGCAGCAAATAAACATGACTTAATAGAGATATTATTCTCATAATAATCTTAATGGTGATGTTTGTCTCCTCTCATGTTTCCCTCCTGAAACTATGAATTTATATGAAATATTTGCAGTGATGCTACCTTTGAAGATAATAGATGTATAGGCAAGAACCTAGGTTTGTCTCTCAATTCTGAACCACAATTGAAAAAAAATGCACTTCTCCATCTGTAATTTTTTGGAAATCTTTAATACGGTTTTAAATTTAAAAGTATTATATGGAGCAACTCTATTTATTTTTTTTTACTGTTCAAATCTACTTTACAGATTATAGTAATTCCGATAAGACATTAGGGATAATATATGCTGCTCAAATGACCTTTAAGAACAGGTGTGACTTGATGAGGAACTGGCATAGATTGAGTCATCAAATCAAAGATTGATTAGTGATGTGAGCAAATATAAAGGTCAGAAAACTGAGTAGAACAAAGGTGGAAACAGAAATAGTACCTAATACATGTTATTTATAAAGTTACAAACATTTCCTAAAAGTCTCTGAAGCCTAAAGATAATATTTTGAACTTAATACTCTAGGATCATTCAGGAAACTTAAAATTCCACTGCTAGAAATACTTAGAAGTGATTTGAATAAGCAGAAAACAAGGCAAGGAATGGATTAAATAAGGTTAAAAAGATTGATCAAGATATAAAGAATACAGCATTGAAATGTTTTAAAATTTGGTTAATTGTAAAAAAAACATAAAAAGTGAAATGATTAAAACTGTGGGGAAAGTTTAAAATGATTTTTTTTTCCACTACAGAGTGAAATAAATAGGACAAAAGAAAATAAATCATGAAAACCTATGTATACGGACTTTTCATACGCATTTGATATAAAGCCTTTGTACGATCAGAAAATTCAAGAATATGTATATGTAAGGGAATGACTAGAATATTTTCTTCAATTGGGAGGCAGGATAGCATAGTGGTGAAGAGGTGATATTTGTACAACTTTATCAAATTGTGCTGGGGGAACTAAAAGAAATTATATGCAATGAGCTTAAGATAATATCTAACCTATAATTAGCATTATAATGAAGTGCTAATAAAATAGTTATCTTTATTATCCATATCATCATCATTCTTATCATTTGTATGATTATTATCAATAAAAGAATTAGGGAGAGAGCTGATGGATGAGCTTTCAAGAAAGACATGTAGCCAGGATACAAGATTGTGTGGAAATAGCCAGAGAAATCAAACTTTTTTTTTTTAATAACAGGAAAATACTCTATATCAATGAATTTAATAGAGTATATTTCTCCTTTGTTGCATTTTAAAACAACTATTGATTCTCTAAATCATCATCTTAAAACTTCACATGCAAATGAACATTTTTCTATTTACGTTTTAAGAAGTTATAAACTTAATAATACTCCTGAATATGTTCTCTTTTGAAACCTGAAAAATTCGAAAAAATAAAAATAAAATTTTGAAAAATTTCTTTGAGAGACAAAACTAAAAAAAAAAGTGAACATTCTTCTAAAAGTTAAATTCAGATCAAAGATTTGTAGAACAAGCAAATTATTAAAGAGATGTTACCTGAAAAGGCTGTAAATTTGCCCTTGACCACAGTTTAGCTACTTCTAATTATGAACATTATATACATTTACTATTTCAATGAATAAGATTACTTATATTGATTAAAAACAAGACAATAGATCTGAAATGGAGCCGCTATGCTAAGCCCAGTTCACCAAACCAAGATTTAATTAGAATTTTGGCTTTCCCAGAAACAGAATCTGAAATCAGTCAATCAGGAATCATCTGATCAGCACTAGTTAGGTAATGCAATGATAGACTCACACCATCCCCTAAATGAGCATAATCTTGCAATAACCAGTCCTTTTTTTTGCTTAGTAGAACTTTCTTTTCCCTCCTCTTTATTGCCTATGAAAGACTTTACTGAGTATAGTCTTTTATCTGCTAGATTGGAAGCTGCCCTATTTGTGAATTTTGAATAAAGTCAGTAAAATCTTTAGAATTTACTCAGTTGAATTTTATTTTTTTTTCACATTGTACTTTTTAAAAAGAATGAAAGTGGCATTTTTTAAAGCTCCGACAAATTTATATTACTCTTTAATTCTCCCAACTTGTCCATATATTATTTATTGCCACTGTTTTTTTTTTAAATTAAGGAAATAGGGTTAGTATATTTGACATGTTTGATATCATAGAGATATTGTGAGAACAGATTTTGGAACCCAGGTTTGAAAGGCCTCAAAGGCTCTTTCTTTGTACTTAATAATGTCATCTGCTTCTAATTATGCTATGCAAATTTTGGATGTGTATTGAATCTTGGACATTCATGAACTAGAGATAGGCTCTGAACAGAGAAATTCTGGAACAGAGGAAGTTTTCCTTTCTCATTAGTCTTCAACTTCCTGGGTTTTTTTTTTTTTTTTTCCAACTTCCTGCTTTTTATGACAAGTAAAAATCTACAATGTTTACTGAAAATATAGTGCCTGGCATAGTATCATACTTATATGCTTAATTAATATTTCCATTCTGCTTTATTAACAGGAAATTTAATGTGCAAAGCTACTTTAGAGAATATTTTATTAATATATTTCTTTATTTCTGAAGAAATGTATTCTGAATAGTAGGTTGTAAGTCTTTATTCCTTGACAATGTGTTTGAGTTCTGAAAAAAAAGAAAATTTAAGCCTACAGCTGCTTAATAGAGTAGACATTAAAACTTGCATACTGAACTTTAGTATTAAAAATATGATCACACACAAAAAGAGTGAGATATTTACTTGCATGTTTTATAATCTTTATCTGGAGACAATCCTAAGATAGAAGCTCCAAATATTTCAAGAAATCATAGCATCATTTGAATATATTTATATGTAAATTGTAACATACACACATAAAATGAAAATACAACATCAATTCTAAGGTATATTATCTGTTACTGTTTTTGATAGCCTAATCAAGTTTAAAGTCACTATATGTGTTTTTGTATTTAATTATTCCTTCAGTGCATCCTTATAGCCATGAGAATTAGACTACACAATCACAATTTATCACTTTACTAGGATTAGAATAAGCATTTTGACATCATTAGTTCTTAATGAGGACGGCACCCTTTAATAAAATCAGCAATTAGGTGATTGCTAGAAATTATGCTGAACTTTTCCTTGACTCCTATGAACTTAATAATCTTTTGTTTCTTTCTGTGCAGATGTAATGTCAGACAGGTGGTGGTCATGTCTAGAATGATGTGAAAATCAAGTGCTAGCTGATGTGTTTTACTTCCCAGGCAATCTCCTTAATCAATCACACTGACAGCTGACTACATCTCTACAGTAGACATCCATTTTTCCTTATCCAAAAACTCTTGAGCAAGACACATTTGGGACTTTTTCAGGTTTTTAAAAAGCTTAAATGTAGATATGTGAGATATTACACAACAGACTCATTGTAGCCTAGGGCAGTATCTCATGATTAAACAATATTTCTAAACAATATTTACACTACATGAATAAAGATATAAACGGCTTTATGTCACACTAGGTCACATTCACTTCCAAATAAATTACAAAATGTTTTATATTTTCAGGCTTTTAGATTTTGGAATTATAAAAATTTTATTATAAATTTGTAACATTATTGAGTCTATTTGCAGACACATTTAGAAAACTTTTCTAACTACAACACAGACATTTTATTTACTCATGAGAAGACATGTTTGATGACAATATGTATAACATAACATACATATTATAACCCAAAACTCTAGCTATTATATGACTATATAATCAATACCAGATACTTTTTCTAATTTTCTTATTATGAAATCTATTATTTGTGAAATAATTGAGCCTGATTAGAATTATATAGCTACTATTTCTTTCTTCTTTCTCAATGGCATGCTACCAATTATGTAAAGATGAGAATGACAGAAGTCTCCTGAAATCCCTAATTTTAAATATCCTTATACTCCAGGAACCAGTCTCAAGTTTCTGGTGATATAATTTTATTTTTACAACTTCAGTTTAATACAAAAACATTTTATTATATTATAGAATATGTTTATATATTATAGAATATGTTTACAATCTATTTTCCATTAATTTTTTCCCCATTGCATTCGTCAAAGTTCAAACTTTGTTCTTCACATATAATAGTATTTTACCAATATTCTATTCTAGTTCACTTTAGCATATGTTTTCAATAGCTTACAATATATTTTATCTCTTTAAATTAATTTTAAAAAATCATGACCATGTGTCTACTAACAGAGCACTTGCTCCAAAAGCCATTAAACTAATGGAACAAAAATAATGAATGCGTAAATGGTGCAGGACTCTGGGGTGAGAGGAGATTTACAGGGTAAGGAAAGCCCAAATGCCAAGGTCTTGAGATAGGATAGGGTTTGGGGCATTCAAAGAAGATCAGAGTATCCAGTTTGTCTAGAAAAAAAGTAGATAAATGACAGTAAATGGGCCAGCTCATATAGGTCCTATTGGGGCAAAGAAAGTAGTTTGAATTTTACTCTGACCAAGATGAGTAAACACTGGAGAGTACTAAACAGAGGAGCGTTTTACATTTTAAATGTATAAGGCTATCTTCTCTGTTGAGAAAAGACCAAGGTGTGGAGGTGCAAAGTGGGGAGCGGGAAGATCAGTAAGAATAATACTCTAGTAATTTGGGTGACAGAATTTAATGGCTTGGGTCAAGTGTAGGTAGTGAGTGATGGTCAGTTTCAAGATGTAATTTAAAGATAGACCCAACAGAGATTACTGATGAATGGCATGTGAGTAGTGAAAGGAATGCAAGAATTGAGGGTGATTCCAATGAGTTTTTCCCATGAGAAAGTGAAGAGACGGAGTCAATGTTTGCATAATTGAGGAGGAAAGTGGGAGAAGCAGATTGGATAGTAAAATCAATGAGTTTGTTATAAATATATTAAGCTTGAGATACTTATTATACATTTAAGTAGACGTGATAGTGAAATACTTAAGTCTAGATTTCAGAGAAGAGATCTGAATCGAGTTATGGCAGCTGTTAACATGTTGTTGTTATTTAAAGCCATAAAACTGAATGATGAGAGTATAAAAAAATGGAAGAGAAAAGTAAAAAAAAAAGAATAAAAAATGGTCCTAGCACTGGTACTTGGAACATTTCAATTTGTACATATCAGCAAAAGAGACGGAGAAAGAGTAACTCGAAGTAGGAGAAAAAACAACAGGGTAATCATAAGCCAAGTGCAAATGTACCAAAAAGAAAGGGATCAAATTAGGCAAATGCCGCTAACAGACCCAATAAGATAATTGAAATTAACTGTCAGATTAAATGACACTGATAATATTTGTGAGACTCATTTCATGCTTTTTCTTTCTACCAATTAAAAAATAGGGTATTATTTAGGGTATTTAGGGTATTATTAAATGAAGAGAAAGATATTTTAAAATATTTCTAGGCAATTTCTAATGTATAAATATTTATATTCTGTATTTTCAATATTCTCTGGGAGAATTTTCAGGTAAAGAATATCCAAAGGAAATGTAGTTTTGCAGTATAAATGCATGTTGAAATTGTGTATTAAATGTAACATTTATCTTAGAAATTAAAGTTGGTAGTGCATCATTGAATTTAATTGTTTTTTAAATTGAGGTATAATTCACATACAACATCAGTTTCAGGTATACAAAATAACGATTCTCTATATATACTCTCTCTATGTATATATACATATATTGCAAAATTATCACCACAATAAGTCAACATCTGTCACCATACATATAGAATGTTTATTTCTTATGATGAGAAGTTTTAACATTTACTCTCTTAGCAACTTTAAAATATGCAATGAAGTATTATCAACTATCGTCACCATGCTACACATTACATACCCATGATTTATTTATTTTATCACTGGAAGTTTGCACAGTTTGACTCTTCACTCATTTTGTTCACTACCCAACTTATTTTTGTGATTGCATTCTCATTTTCCCTAGCTGTTTAGAACCACCACTCTAGTATCTCATTTTGTTCACTCATCCTCATCCCCACCCTGTAGTTATTCAAGGACAAGGTGCCCTCTCACCAAGACAGTTTTAATGCCTTGGAAAAATGTCCTCTGACCCTTCTGAGGATTATGGTTAAGGTGTGGCTGAGAAGGCTGCACATAATAGAACTATTTTAACAGCCTCATTTTTTTTACACTTATCCCTTTATACACTTGCAAAGTTCTGACATTCCACCCTTTGTACCATAAGGCATGGTGGAGCACAGGCTTCATTTAGCCAAATGAAGCAGGTTATAAACATCATTTTCAGGTGATCAGTGAAAACCATTGATTTCTTAAAATCTTGTTAGTAAATTCTGAAAGATAAAATTTCAGACTGAGATTTTTCTAATTGGTCTCTGCAACGGTTTTTTCTCATTTCCTGTGAATGACCTTAAGGTTTAACTCTTCTTCCCCAGCCCCATTGATAAATCGAAAGTGACAAATCGAAACTTTCTGACTTGTAACAATGATCTCTCCCCTTTCCAATACACAGTTTTGATCAACTATTTCTGAAACCAGTTGAAACTGAAGCCTTTTACTAAGCTTTTATAAAATCAATCTCTCACTCTCTTTCAATTTCTCTCAAATTAGAACAGCTTTTTCAGAGTCTTCTCATGTCTGGCATTTCTTTTTAATAAAAGCTCCCACAGTTTTTAATGATATAATTTAGATCAAGACTGTATCTTCTGCTGCTCGCCATGAGACTCCTTCCATGAGGATATGACATGCCAGAAATCCTTTGACATCTGTCCTCAGACTTCCAGAGACTCTACATCTAAGTCCTGCTTCTGACAGGTGCTGTTTCCTATGTTTTGAAGTGTCCCTAAGACTTTCCTTTTTTAAAATTTCTTTCTTTTTAAATTTCCCATTGATATTAGCTTCTTGATTTGCTTTGTATTGCTTAGGGATCTTATAGATAAGGTGGGCTAGAAGAGAGAGTGCAAGTGCCACATAATGCACACTGCTGACGCCAATAGGAAGAAATGTTTCCTGCTTCTCTGACAGGAAGTGTTACTACGTTATTACTTCAGTGAGAGGATGAAAAGATTCCTCCTTGTCTAATAACAGTTCAGCCAATAGGAGACTACCATAACTCAGCCAGTGAAAAGTCATTCTACTTCAAACTTTGAGTTTCCTCCAAGGGATTGTTCATTTACAACAGTCTCCTCGAGTCCATAAAAGAGTATGCCTGTTTTTGTTTTTTGTTGGGCTTGCATATTGCTCACCAGATGACTGCACATCCCGAATTGTAATTTTTTGTTGTTCCCAAGTAAACCTATTTTGCTGTAAAAAAAAATCTGCCTATTTGTTTAAGTGCCACATCCAGAAAGTGGTAAATCCTGCCACATCCAGCGTGGCTCTGGAGAAAGTATCTGAGTGGGAATGGTGGGAGATTAAGAAAAGAAAGAAGGCAGAAAGATGGGATCAGGAGGTCCACTGTTCACTGATGGTGGAGCAGTGGTGTAGTTTTATTTTTGCAAGCTGCTTTTATACAAGAAAATACAATTGCTGGCTAAGAAAAGATTATCCTCACCCACCCCACACCCTGCTATGATCTTTTGCAGTTCCTTCTGCTGGGGGTGAGGGGACAAGAGTACTCCCTGCCTTGGAGCAACACCTCATTGTTCTGCGATCAGTTCGTACTTCCCCATTCTTAGGAGGGTTCCTTGAGGTGAGGGAATCCTTGATTGACCTCACAGATTGCAAAGACCTTGTCAGTTTACAATCCACTCTCCACATTTAGGGTCAACAGATTCTACCAAGGAAAATTTAGAACTTCAGTATTTACTTTGCAGAGTTTAAGATAAATAAACACGTTGTGTTTATCCCACCTATGTGTATTAGAATATAAGATTTCAAAGGTTTTAAATATTCAGTAATCAGCAGTTTTAGAATGGCATGAAGAGACCATGAAGGACAAAAAAAATTCTAAAATTATTTCTCTTAGAGACTCATGAATTAAAAAAAACAAACAACAACAACAACAAACAAACAAACAAACAAAAAAACTAATGAAAATGTGGGATACCTAACATCTAAAGTTAAACTCTCCTCACTCTATTCCGATCCAAATCCTGATTAGCATCCTACTCCTGTGCTGGCTGAAAAATTACTGCTTGGCTATCACCCATGGGAACATAACGCTCTGACAATAAGCTTTCTGCTTCTGTACCCCCCGCTTGCACAACCGACCTGTGGGTTGACAGTAAAAAGAAAAATGGACTTGTGTGTTCAAATAGGATGAAGAATGGAGTTTGGGGCTTAAAAACCCTGTACCTCTACATTTCAAGGCTGCTTAATTTGAGGTCTGCGTACCCCTGGCAGACCAAGCTGGCTGAATAAAGAGTAAGTTTCCTATAACTCACTGATTTCTGGTGGTCGTTGTGTCTATCGGGGGCTGGTGGCTTCAACACTCCCCTATACCTCAACTTCTTTTTTCTTTTTCTTTGCTTTTTCTCTTAACTAGCTTTCAGTTTCTTTCCTTATAATATGATGGGGTGGGGCTAGCCGGGTATGAGGTCCTTTAC
Organism: Pteropus medius; assembly: GCF_902729225.1. NCBI lineage: Eukaryota > Metazoa > Chordata > Mammalia > Chiroptera > Pteropodidae > Pteropus > Pteropus medius. The sequence goes on from NW_024351730.1 coordinate 15,988,672, forward strand.
AGATCTGAGATACTATGAATTGGAGGAATTTTACATTAAAAAATTAACTTTATGTAAGTTACATGAGGCTCAGATGTAGTAGAGTCTCCAGGACTCAATATTTTTAGTGATTGACAGCTGACAGAAACACAAATTATTGCACTTTCATCATATCCATTTCTCTTTTATGCACTGACCTTTCCTAAACACACTCCTATTTTTTAATATTATCATAGTATCTTATACTATAGTTGGGAATAATGACCAAACTGTGGTTCTTTAATTTGAAATCTTGCTTGAGATCATATTTGCATAATCATTGAGATAAGAAAAGATAAAATTCTTCACTGAAGAATTTAGGATTTTTTGATTTCTATTAATTAGTTTATCTGTTTGTGGATACTGAACGAGTGAAAACTTGGTTGGAAAAAACATGAAGAATTAAATATCAAAATGCTATCAAATATATGAATCAAAATTTGACAATGGATAGATATAAAATAAGTTTAAGAGCAGGACAAGTCGTATTAGTGGTTAAATTTGAGACCTTTTTTTCAAAACTGACTGATCAAAAATTCAGTCTGGGAAACAGAGGGAAAAGAGCATCTATTTCAAAATCCTCTTACATACCACCTTCTGAGAACACACTGCTCAAGATAAGAGTGTACAAATCACAAAAACTGTATCTATATCTTTGTTGATTATCTTAAGAAACTGTTAGAAACAGAAAATTAAAGCCTGACAGCCCTCCTTCTGAATCACAAGAACTTACTGAGCTCTTAGAAGATTCTGATTTAGGAAAAAAAAAAAAAAAATTGCATACCAAATTAATAGTCCTTCAGATCAAGCATTTCACAAAACCAAGAAAAAAGACACCTCTGTGTGTCTAAGCTAGAAAAAATGTACTGTCGAATTGTAAGAAAAAAGAACACTAGAAGAAAAATCATCTAATAGAATGACATCTCTCCAAGAAAGTAGCCCCACTTGTCTGCCCCAAATTTCCCTTAACACAAATGAATGTAATTATTAAAATTATTTCTAGGTAATATCAAGGCTACATTGTCCACCAAAAATATTCCTTTCTTTCATTATTTCTTCCTCAGGAAAACAAAATACTTTCAGTGGTAAGAATCTCAAAAATCCTCAGAGTGGGCCTTACCTCAGCTACTTTTTGTGTCTGTAGTCTCTCATTAATTAAAAGACTTTTTGTTTGTTTGTTTGTTTAGTGATTCCAGTCTGATGAATATGTAAGGGAGTGACCCACTTTATAAATGTACTATTTTAAATTGCGGAGCTGTCTCTTTCTGGAAATGCTAGAAAGAGACAAAAAATCACTGACCTATAATTTGAGAATGGACCACATTGGTAACCCTATTAATTTCCTATTGTTACTGTAGCAAATTTACACAATTTAAATGGCTTAAAATTACACAAATTTATTATCTTACAGTTCTGAAAGTAAGACTTCAAAAGTGAGTCTTAAGAGACCAAAATCAAGGTGAATACATTCATTTTGAAGTCTTCAGGACAAAATCTATTTCCTTACCTTTTCTAGCTTCTAGAAGTTGCCCAAATTTCTTGACTGACTCCTTCCTTCATCTTCAAAGTATATCACTCCAATCTCTGGTTTAATGGCTACATCTTTTTCTGACTTTGATCTTCTTGACTTCGTTTTATAAGGACGCTTATGGTTACACTGTGTTTATCTAGATAATTCGGGATAATCTTCTCATCTGAAGATCCTTAATGTAATTATGCCTCAAAATTCCTTTTTGCCATTAAGGCAACATATAAATTGGAATTTAAGATGTGGATATTGTGGTGGGTCATTACTCAGCCTACCGCAGTTACCCTCCTATAGTCATCTTAAACCTCGAATCTATCCGATTGTCCTTGTCCCAAAGACAGTTTAGACATGGAGAACATAATTAAACATTTTTTGACTAATCTGTCTATGACCTTACCAAAAATATTTTGTGGTAGGAGAAAAAGTCTTTGAAAGACTGAGGTCCATTACAATTGCAGAAAGGATGCATTAGTCTTTTCACTGGCCACCATAATATTTTTGTTTTGCTTATCAAAAAGATGACTGGTTGAGGCTACTATTTTGAATAAGATATGAGAACTGGAAATATTTCATAAGTTTAGATATTGAAAGGACTCGCAAAAATTTGCAGAGCATATTCTTATAAAACTTTTATTTAAAGACAAATATATGGTACAGCCAAAGATCGTCAATATAAGTAATACCGAAGAGTAAGCTCTTCACAGGTCTTATGTGAACATGGACATGGTTTATCTTCAACATCAATTCCTTCCTGTGTGATGAATCTTAACTTTGAAACAGCTCAAGGCAGATGTTCCCAGTCAGGTTTTTGGTTATGTAGTCTAGTCAGGCTGTCAAATTTGTTATGCTTTTTGAAAACCATCATTGAATATATTGATCCTGGGAGTAGCCAACTGTATTTTGCACTTTAAATAGCATGTTATAAATTCCACTGTCTATCTTGGCCAAGAATCAAAAACTATACATCCTGGCACCTAGAGATTAGGATAGAGTTTACCAGTTAAGTTGTAAATGAACTCTATCTTACAAAGTCAAACACCTGACACTTAAACAAGTCTTTCTAATTATAAATCATTATAATCATGGTTTTCGATGCATCTTTTGTAATATTTATAAAACACAAAAACAAAAAGACAACTGTCAAATACTAATTTTTTTCATAATCGAATGAGGTATACATAAATCAAATTATTCTTACCAATTACTTTAGTATTACACTAAGTAATAATTACATTATTAAACTAAAATAATTATAAAATGTGCCATTTAGAATTATAATTGTATATTTTTAGGGTTTCCTAACAAAACATTTCTTGCCTGGATTATGGTATAAATTAAGGGTCAAATTTTTGTAAATCTGAATTCAAAGTCTATTATGGGGCATAACCACATGAACTATTTTATACTACAAGATTGTACTTACCAAGGTTTCGTAATAAGCCTTATATTTAAGCAATTGCTTCCTCCTACTCCCAACACACACACACACACACACACACACACACACACACACACACACACGTAAATTCTTGGTTAAGTCAAATAGGTCCCCAATTCCTATTATGTACATCTGATGTTTGTTTATATGTGGGGCCTTGGCAGCTAGGGAGCACCTATGCAAATTATATTCTTCATTTAGGAATTCCCACAGAACAGAGGAACATTAAATATCTCAAAAATTCATTGCTTTTATTTTTGTTGCCAAGATCCAGTTTGTTGTCCTTGAGCTACCTCTGTTTTCATCTCAAAGAGCATACACAACATCCCCTCTTGGTTCAGTGTTCATGCTCTTTCCCAACTTTATCCCTATCATGCTGTTTATCTTTTGAGGTTGTTTTATCCAGTTTTCAAAGAAGTGTGATCTATCAAGGCTGCTTGCATCCTTTTCTTTTCTCCTGAAATAAATTCCCTTTTAAACGGCCAATAAAGGACAACAAGACTTTTCCCTCAGTATATCTCTCTTTAGTGAAGAAAAATTCAGCTAGCCCAAGGACTCTTAGAGTTGTGTTAACTTTTCCTAGGGCTCTTTTGGGTTATTTTGGTAATATTAGTTTATGTACCGAACATTTTCTTGCCTTAAAATGCTTGTTTCACAATCATATATCGAGTATATGTTTTGGACTCCAAAATTTTCAATTTCCCAAGAAAATATCATATGAATTGCAGTCATTCAAAAAATATTTCCATTTGAATATACCAAAGAGCTTCTCATAGATGTTTTTGGCAGCCTTTGGAGCTATTAGAAGCAAGAATGTGTATCGCCAAGTCATTGCTAAACTAATATCAATTTCGGTTTTCCAAGTAGTTTTTTACCTTAGCAATTTACCTCTATCCATAAAAAAATAAATAGATAAAAATAAAAATAAATTGCATTATATGCAATAAGACACAAGATATCTGATAAGTCAAGGATGGAGCAGACGTTTTGACACAACCGGTTATCTTGAGTCTCAAGATAACTTTTTTGTCCCTCTGTAACAGAATCAGTTGCAAATAAATTCCAACAACAAACTAGCAGTTGCCTTTTAAATAGTGTATACCTTGAAACTGAAACAGTAAATTTGTCCAAAATCCCGATGGTATCTGTTAGGTGGCAATAACAGGCCTTTCTCTGATGTTCAGTCATTTCGGCAGCAAGTTTCAAACAGTTCCAAAATCATTTGAGCATGGGGTCTGTACATGTTGGGTATCATGCATATTTTGAAGCTCTAAGAATGCTCACTTTTAGGAAAAAAATTAATTGAACTTAACTATTTTCCTGGTAACTTTGTAGATAGGTACTAATATTCTCAAATGTGGCATGGGATATATTTAGAAACTAAACAGCCCAAAAAATCTGTATGTTCTTTGATTAAATTTACAGCCGGCAGAAGAAAAAACTTGTTTTTGGTTGTCTGAGCAATGTCTCTATTGCCCCCATTCAAGTTATGCTATTTAATCTTATCATTTGCTCTGAATTCTGTATTTCATTTGAATTAATTAGCTCTTTCTAATTCATTTGAATCAGATATCATGTGTCTCTGATAGTCATATGATTAATAAGTATTTGTAATTATGCTTTGACTTAGTCTTTGGATTGAGATATCAATACTCTATGATTAATGTAATGAATAACAGCACTGTCCAACTAAATCTAATCTATATCTCTTCTCATCAGGTTGTGAAATCATCAGGAGAATCAAAATATTCTGGTGGTTACGTAGTAAGTGTATACTGTAACCTTTCCCAGGTGAATGCAAATAAGCTTTAACTCTTTTAAATAGAGATGAAAAAGAAGGCAAAAATCAAACCAAGCTATGTCTCTCAGTTTGTGGCATATCTTAAATTACCGATACTGTATTGGTATAGCTGACTTTTGAAGGAAGAACTTTATGTTATCCTCTATGATATTCAGTTAAATTTCAAAATTCGTGAGTTTTCTACAGGCCATGCTAGACTATTAAGCAAGGAGTTTTGTGATACTATTATATTTGCATCTAATAGCTCCTTTATTAAATCGCAATATTTACATCTTCCAAGTATTCTACATTATTTAAAATTAAGCACTTAAATACATTGAGAGTATTCTAAAGGTTCTCGTGTAGACTGTCCAATTACAATAGCCTGGACAGCAAATTTGCATATCATCCCATTTTCCTATATTTTGGATAAAGGAGGACTCCCTCATTTAAAAATCATGTATATTTCAATCACATATTCTGGCAATGGTGAGCCAAAACCTATAAATAACTTTGGTTCATAAATTCTTAGTTGAGCTATGTACTGTGACCCCCAAACATTCTATATTTATATCACCATATCCCACTGATTTTATTATCTTCGAACTTTTCATTAGCAGGTTTATAAAAGACAGTACACTGAGTACTGGTGCCCAGTAATTCTAATAAATTTTCTTCACTAGCACCATTGTACCCATCTCAATGCAAATGACCTTGAGTTCCCAATAGGAGATGATGCCAAGAGAACCTGGTCCTCTTGTCATTCCAAATCTTAATTTTCTCCAGGTTTAATTGGCATTCATTCTGAAAGGATTATAGACTCCTATTTTCTATAATCATCAGATTTTTAAAAAACTTATCAAGGTGAAGATAAAGTAAATTTGTCATAGTCACTGACAACTTGAGTAGTTGGTAGAACTGGATGACCTAGTCTCATAGAAATTCATTAAAATTTTAGTAGCTATTCCACCTATTTCTTACATTTTTTATGTCATTTTAAATTGACCTTCTGAAGAATCCTATATAGTTTAATTATCTTGAGAATTTTCATAGTTTTTTCTGTTGTTCCCTTTTTTTTGTATAATCCTCAATATTTCATTTAACTCCATTCAGGGGTTTAAATTTTGTGTTACCTTCCCACACATCATCTTTTCTTCTTAAGAATTAAGTCACATGCGGACACGAACAATTAGAATTCATTTTATCAGAGCACCAATCATTACGTGGTGAGGGGTATAGATGTAGTGGAAATCTTAGTGTTATATAGGAAGTATAGGTTATAATTTTGGATCTTTACCATTCTCCAACTTCTCTGTTACCTTCAATTTCACTAGAACTTATTTTAAAAAAACGCATTGTTGGCTGATTTACTTTTTTGAAAATTTAGTCTGTACTATATTTAGCTATCTATCTAGTTCTGGATCCATGAACCTCAAGTCTCATTAATGATTTTCCTCTTGTCACTGGATGTAGTGTTTATGCAGCCTAAATCTAGTAGTGGCTAGGAAGTCAACCTGGAAACTACAGTGATTCCTCCCCCTCAGCTTTATTTCTCCCAAACCACGCCTTAGACATTATTATTTAATTTGAATTGTCAGAGGTGGTTTCAAATATCCCATTCTCATTGCCGACTGCAAAGATTCCATAAATTTGGATCTTTAAAAGGTCTCAGAAGTTGTACAGAGCATCCTCACATAAGACTTATTTTAAAGTGACAAAAAGAGAATACAGGAAAGCAACGAGATCCAGGAGACATCCAGGGGCAAAATCTCAGGATACTTATTCACACATAGATATTTTTTGTCTCCAAAATGAACCACCAATAATTATACAGTGAATATTCAAAAAAATTCAATGTAAAATCAATTTTCCTACAAGGTTTTTGTGTTCCTCTGTTTACTTATTTAAGCCAGGATGCATAACCATGGTCTTTATACCAGCTAAAGACCATAAGTAAAAAATTAGTCCTGCAGTTGCTGGAGTCCAAGAGTAATGCCTAAGATGGAACACAACTGTAACCCATCAGCATCTGGAGGATGACCAGCCTGAGGAGAGGACTTGGGAAGACACTACAGTACTCATTACAAGCAATCAGTTTTTCTAGAGTAAGTCCTGGGATCAATATATATTTCTCCCTATCATAAAATGAAAAAAAAAAGAAAAAAGGTATTTGTTTAGTGTTTCTTTTGTGTCAAATGATATTATGCTAAGGGCCTTTTACTCATCATCTCTGGTCCCAGCAATGAAACTATCAGTTTGATTTTTACAGGTGAGGACACTAAGGCTTATAAACTCAGACTGGTAACTACTTGTTCCAGTCCACCTAGCTGGTTAAGTGGTAGAGCCAGTTTTGATATCACGGCTGGCTCATTTAATCCCCAGTTCACCACAGAGCACATAGAGCACATCCTCAGAATGCTTAGAAGAGAATTAATGTTCACGAACATCAATTTGATACTGCAAGATTACTAGTCTTCAAAATAAAGAAATTATATTTAGTAAACTGTGCCTTTTAAATAAGAAAAAAAGACCTAAGATCATTTGATAAAATATTAAACAAGTATTAAAATGAAAAAGAACCTCTTGTGGCCCAGAAATGGCTCTAAGCAAATCAAGGTTTATGCTATGCATTAGAAATAAAAGTTGATTCTATTTTACTGTATATATTATAAACAAAACAAAACAAAACAAAACAAATTAGTTCTGAGAAGTTGAGAAGTCATCGGGGAGGTTTGGACTTTAAACAGCAAATCATAAATGACCTCGCTCTTATCATAGCCAAGAGTTACAAGTTGGATATTTAGTCATCCCCAGAGATAAGAGACAGTTTTCCTAGTCTAGAAGCAAATTCATTCACTCTTAAACAGAAAGATTAAAAATTATATATATTAAAACCAAAAAGGACGTGGTTCCATAGTGTAGCAGTTAACATGTCTACTTTACATGCAGAAAGTCCTGGGTTCACACCTCAGTGGAGCCACAGTCCATGGGCTACAGCCATGCCACCCTGAACTAGCCCAATGTCTGATCTCGGAAGCTAAGCAGGGTCGGGTCTGGTTAGTACTTGGATGGGAGACCATCCAGGAAGACCAGGTGCTGTAGATATAAAAAATAATAATAAATAATTTAAAAAGAAAAAAAATTTCTGTTCATTCAAATACAGCATAAAGAAAGTAAATAGACAACCTAAAATAGAAATAATATTGGGCATAAAACTAAAAATGTGAGTTTTCATAATATAATTAGGATGTGTACAAATAAGAAAAAACTAAACATTCATAAAGCAAGTGTTGGAGAGAATGTGGAAAAAAGGGAACTCTCATGCACTGTTGGTGGGATTGCAAATTTGTACAGCCACTATATATATATATACAATAGGGTATTATTCAGCCTTTAAAAATGATATCTTACCATTTGCAATGACATGGAAGGATCTAGAGTGTATTATGCTAAGTAAAATAAGTCAGAGAAAGACAAATACCAAATGATTTCACTTACACATGGAATCTAAAGAACAAAATAAACAAACAAAATAAAAACGGACTTATAGATACAGAGAACAAATATAATTGCCAAATGGGAGGGCATTTGGGAGGCTGGGTGAAAAAGGTGGAAGGATTAAGAAGTACAAATTGATAGTTAAAAAGTAGTGATGAGGATGTGAAGTACACCAAAGGGAATATAGTCAGTAACACTGTAATAACTACGTATACTGCCAGGTGGGTACTAGAATAATAGGGGGATCATTTTGTAAATTACATAAATGTCTAATCATTATGTTGTACACCTAAAACTAATATGAAATAATATTGAATATAAATTCTAACTGAAAAATGAAAATTAAAAAAAGCTAAACAACTCAATTTATGGAATTTTTTTTAAAAAAATAGGTTATTTATTCAAGAGGGAACTTGAATAGCCAATAAGAATATGAAATGTTTATCATCATTAGAAGTAAATAAAATAAAAATCAAAATAACTGATAAGATTTTTTCTGTCTCTATTTAGTAACATTTTTAAAAGTCTGAGAGCATCAATCATTGCCAAGCATTTGAAGCAACCAGAACTTTACCTTCCTGATATAAATGTAAATTTAAAATATCAATATTTTATGGTGCAAAGAATTTATGCCAATATTTTAGAAGATGATTTTGTATTTTCTAGGAAATTTTAAAGTACTTATATCATATGATTCGGCAAATCCACTTCTAGGCATATGAGCTAGAGTAGATTTTTTTCCAAAATTTAACACCGACTTACAATAAGAAATGTATATGATAATGCAATATTAGAAATATATGTATGCTTATAAGCATTTGTGTCCATGCATATATATATATATATATACACAAAAGAATAATAAAACATTTTTCATAATATTTATGTGTATAAACAAAAGTTCAGTGGAACAATATTTGCCCTGACAATTTAACTTGAACAATGAAACTAATGTATTTTATTTAATTTTTTTTTCTGCTTCATTCTAATCCATCCCATTACAATCACAAATGTAGGATAATCCTCTTAATTACCTGTATGGCCTTCTGAAATATGGCAATTCACAGACTGAAAAACATTACTCTACAAACGTGTATTGGGTATAATACTTTTGTACATGTATACTAGGAAACATATACAAGAATTTTTGAATGAGTAGTGTTTGTTATAGTAAAACTGGAAAAAGTTCTTCTAAATAAAGATAAATGAATATATACACTGTGGTATACTAAATCACATATTATACTAGTAATTAAAATAAAATACCTGCAACCAAACTACATAAAATAATATGTATGAATTTCACACACGTAATGTAAAACAAAAAAACAAGTCGCAGAACTATGTAGAAAAAGTAATTCTATTTGTGATTAAAAAAATATAAAGCCAGTCATTAGTATTTATATATGTGTGAGAGAGATCTATACAAAACAAAGGACTGCTATACATTCTGACAATTTGGTTCCTATTTGGTAAGAGCACATAGGTGGTTTCATAATTGTGGTAGTCTGTTTTTAAATACTGATGTGTTGATCTGTATAGTTAGTATATTGAGATTAGTTTTAACTTTACTTTTAACATACGATTTAAATTTATGATCTTTAGTATTCAACATATAATGAAATAATTTATAACAATTATTTTGTGAAAATATAACTTTAAATATATATAAATTTAAAAATAAGTTGAAATGTGCTATAAGAAATAACAAATCTAAAAAGGATGTATCTGCTACATAGAATATCATTTGCCAAAGAAAAAAGTGTTCTCTTCACTTTGAGAATTAAAAACATCCTGACTCCAACACTAGCCTATTTTAGCTTTTTCTACTTTTTTTTCATCAGAAGACACTCTACTACTTTATATATTTATGAAGGAAAGAAAATTGGTTTTAAATATATATTCTAGTACTATGGTAATATAACTGAAGACAAGGCTGAAAGAAAATATTTTTTCTCTGTCATGTATACATGCAACAACAACTATAACAAGCGTCATTATTTGTTGATCATTTGCCATGTGCTTTATGCACATAGAGCTTAACCCCATTATACAGAAAAAGAAATTGAGGCACAGAACAGTTAAGTATCCTACTCAAGTCCACACAGTAAATAAGCTGTGGAACTATGGCTTGAATGACTCCAAATTTTAGTTTATGGAAAGAAGAAATTTAGGACACAATTCTCACTAGTACTTTAACTACGTGTTGCTAATGAAAAGTTATGAATAGTTGTAAACTATTTGGTATTTGTGACTAAGTTATATATTTGCAGTAGTTAAATATTCTGTACCTATTATTAAATGTTCCAATATAATATCCTTTAAACTATCCCTAATGAAAATACTTCTTATTTATAATTAGCACTTATTTTATATATAAGTTATCATAATCTATAAACTTGGAGTCAGATGATGGAAATATAAAGTTAAAATTAAAAATTTTAGTAGAGAAAGGAGAAAAAAATATCCTGTGAAAACACAAGTGAAGAAAGAAAAATCCATGTTGCTTCCTAAATATTTGCATGTGAAAATGAACACAGATTTCTCCCCAAGAATTTCCTGTCATCTCAAACTTAAATTAAAGTGAAATATACTTCGTGCATGTGTAGTGTATTTGTGATTCAATTTAGTTTCAATATTATTTTTTGTCAGTTGTGTTTTATGTTTGCCTGAATGGCTATTGATGGCATCTGTTGAGGGAAAAATGAGAATAGAGACCTGGTGAGTTAAGCTTTTTGACTTTTCTTGTTTTGGATATATGTGCTTGTGATCTGTCATTCCACAGAATAAGTTTCATTTAAGTAGAACAAACCCTGTTGTTTTGAGAGTTTTGCTGTCTTAACATATTATTTTTAAAGCCATTTTATGAGATGATCCCTTTAGAGAAAAAGTAATACCATGTTGAGTGAAAGAATGTAACTCGGGTTTTGGATAATTATAAACAAACCATATTTCTACCACCTAAAATATTTTAAATATAAAATGAGAGACTATGGGCCCCAGGCCTGGCTGGTCCCAGGTCTGCCTGTGATCCAGGTTCTCGGGTAGGAATAGCATCCCGGATTTAGAATGTTACATTAGTGTAATAGGGCACCTGCACCCAGCTCATGTAAGCATGATTCAGTTTATTGTGTCGCACATGTGTGGCAGAATTCCATTATTGTTCTGTGACATATACGTGGAGCCCATGAGGTGCCCTAGTGCAGACGCACGCTTTCCACAATGACAGAAGCGTGCTCCTGGCAATAGAAGTGTGCTTCTCGCAATAAAGTTGGTGCCTGACGTTTCAATCTCATGTCAGCCCCTCGTGCATTCTTCAAACTGGGCATCTCACCATCAAAACCTTCCCTTCTCGATCAGCTCAGCGCTGACAGAGACTTCTCTCTCTCTCTTTTTCACACACACACACCCCACTATAAATATCTAGTAACAATTAAATGAAATTTGGCGCATTATCACCTTGTTAAGCTGTCTTTCTTCTTAAGTGTCAAAGCAACAGAAAAAGAAAAAAATCTAAAAGAAAATTCTAAAAATCTAAAAGAAAATTGTAGCAAAACAATTCTATAAATTAATACTTTCTTTTTAATAAAGGACTAAGAAATTCATAAACTGAATATTCTATTCCTTTTTTTTTGGCCTATATTTGGCAGATTCTGGGAGTCTTTCATTATTCTCAGTGTCTTTAAATCCAGAAATACTCAAGTTTCCGAAATTACTGGAGTCACCAGTGTGCGAGGTACAGCCCATTAGGTAAACTTTCATTTTTCATTTATTCTGTGTGGATTTACTTATGTCAGTTCCATACCTCACTCTGCCTCCTGAGATGCCTAAACACTCATCTCCTGATCCTGTCTGGACTTCCACGGGATGAATTGTCTTGGTTCACAGGTATCTATTTTAGTCAACATTTAGGTTTCGTCTTCGTCTTCTCTTCTGGATGAGTTATTTTCTTCTAATGCTCCCTTCAAAAACTGTGTTGATATTTCTCATCACCTATTGTCTCCTTTATTCTCTTTGTCCTTTAAATTGAAATTAAGATGGAAAAGGAGATAGAAGCGTGTACTAATTATCCATGTTTAATTAGAAATTTATGCATGTTATGCCATGTTACGAGTGCCCACTAGCCCGAAATTAAAAAAAAAAAAAAAAAAAGACAAGAATTGAAAACTTTTAATACTACATGGAAAAATACAACATAAATTTTAACCTCTCTGTGTTGGCCTACGAGTTTTAAGAAGATAAAGATGAAGATTCTAACAGTATTTATTTCTTTAAAACTTTAGTTGATCTAATGAATAGCAATGTGTTTTCCTCATTAGCTGAAATTCTGAAATACTGATGTCATTGGACCTAAAGACTCTGTAATAGACTTGTCAACTGTAAAGGAGGAAATGCCATAGTGCCACCAGTCAGCACTAGCTTCCCACTTTATTTTAACGTGCCCCAACGTTCACCGATATTTCACTGCTTAGTAAAAAATGCTGTACATTGTACTTAAGTTGAATCATGTAGATATATTCAAACTGCATACTTTTACAACCAATAACATCTACATACTTTGTTTTCTAAGTATAAAAACTTTCCTGCCTGCTCTATACTCAAGCAGAAAATTAGTTATTTCAATATCTTGAAAAAAATACACTTATGAATATTTATATTCAATATGGTTATGATTATATTCATTATTCTTGAATATCCCATTACTGACTATGATTATTTAAATTATGAATTCAAACTGATTTATTTAAAATTACACTATCTATAAACTCCTGAAAGTTATGTGAGGAAGAAATATTTTATTTTACTTCTTTCTGAGGATATACTGATACATAAGATTACTTTCCATGTGAGATCTGCCATAAACCCTTAGCCATTAATTACTGTGACATTCTGGTTTTATACATTCTTCATTTTACATGAATTTACAGTAATTGCCATATTCTGGTACTAAATACCACAAAATAAATAAGATTACTTGTTTGTCATTTGATCATTGATTTATCATGCAAATTCTGTAAAACCATAATATCCTAGAAAATTCACTAAAGTAATATATTCTGTATACTTCCACACTCTTCTTTTTCTAAATGAAGTATATTCTAGTGGTGAATGTTTAGTTTTCATTGTACATTTAAAAAGGCAGTGAGATAATATTAAGAGTAAATAACAGTGAGTATAAAATACTGAACTTAAATTCAGAAAGGCTTGATGCTTATTGAGAGGTTGACTCTCTCTAGTAGGGAGATAATAGGAAGATAAAATAATAATGCAGGTAAAATTACTTATAAATTGTGCAATATAGTACTCTGATAAATTATGGTGATTTTTAAAGAATTTTGGAATTCTCTCTGACAGCTCTGAATAAGAAAATCTCACAAATATGTAGAATGTAGATGTTTGAAATGGTCATTTAGATATGTCTCATGGATTGCATACATGTTTCAAGGCATTTAATAGTATAGACAAAGTTTTAAACAAAGTCAGTATATTAAGAATACATATAAAAAGATTGACATGTAATTAAATTTTATCATGTGAGTAATAAGAACACAATAAAAAGCCTAAAGTAGAAAATTTGTGTGTGTGTATTGGGGTGTGTGTGTGTGTGTGTGTGTGTGTGTGTGTGTGTGTTAGAAAGACATTTCTGAGAACAGGGTGAAGTCTTACTAATTTAAGGTTGGGTCACAATACCAGCAACATGAGTATTTCCTGGGAATTTGATAGAATGGAGTCTCTTGGTCCTACCCAAAATTTAGAATTCACATTTTAGGAAGATCGCAGTTGATTTTTATACCCTTCAAAAGTTTGAGAAGCACTGATATAGAGGGTGGGCTAGAGGGAAGAAAAAATTGGAATTGAGAACAAATGGATAAGGAGTTACCTCAAAAACAGAGATTAGAGGGTAAAAACCAGAAATAAAACAGGAATATTTAGATTCCTAAGGTGATCTAATTTCAAGAATACTTAAAATACAATCGTTCTTAATTGAAGTCCATACCCAAGGATCCCAGAATAGAGTATTGTTCAGAAAAATTTTCACTCTTTCTTCTCATACCCATCTTTGTGGAAAGGGGTGCTGATACCATAACAAAAATTACCTTACCAATCTCAATACTCCTGTTGGTTATCATCTTCAAGACTGTCCCTTGACTTTTGTCTTGATCATGCTGTGTTTTGAGCCAATGGAATACTTGCAGAAAAGAAGCAAGCAGAGAATTTTAATATATTTGCTTTCTTGAAGTTCCTTCTTTTCTTTTTTCCATATCCACAAGAAGAACATGTACTGGGTGGCCAACTAGGATGAAAAAAAAACCTGAGTTATACATAGAATAACTCTGAGTAATTCTTTTCAAATACAAGGTGACTACTCTTAGACATTTCTTATTTAAAATACACTTTTAGACAATTTTCTTCAATAACACAACAGCAACAACATAAGTCTGTTGGATTTCTGAATGAATAGCATTAATTGCATTAGCCTAGAAATATTGAAATTTTAAAATTGTTTTTCCATCCAAGAACACTTAATTTTATGTCTTTAAAAGATTTTGTATTTTTGAATGTATGCCATGTAACATTTTATAAAGCTTATTATAAATATTTTATAACTTATTGAAATCACAAACAATATTTTGTTTACCTAGTTGTTCTTAGTACAAAGAAAGAAAAGCACTTGGTAATTAAATTTTTCTGTATTCACCTTGCTGAGTTGGTTATGTTTTCTAGAAAACTATGATTAATACAGAGGACAAGAGATTTTCTTCCTAAATTTTCTATTTCTCTAAATGAAAAGAATTGTGTCTTATCATCTGTCATGATTTTTGTGGCTCAGGAATTTGAAACGAGCTTAGCTAAGCCATTCCAGCTCAGGTTGTTTCAAGTGGCTGGAGCTGAAATAGCAGGTGCCTGTGGCAGATATTGGCTGGCCCTGGCTGATTGTCTCTATCTTTTCTTGTAGTCACAATGCTTTTCCATGTGGTCATTCACTTACTGTGCTTACAGAGCAGTCAGACCATTCATCTGAAAACTCAGGTTCCAGTACAGGTAATTCGGAGAGACAAATAAGAGTTGCTAGGTTTAAAACCTAGCTCCAGAAGGCAGTAGTGTCACTTCTACTATACACTATTGCCAATAGCCACTAAAATTGACACAGAATCAAAGCAGTGGATACATAGACCCTACTTCTTGATGGAAGAAATGCCAAACAAATGGGTAGACATGTTTTAAAATTACTAAAGACCATTAGGCAAACCATGGTAATGCTGATGATTCTACATGATCTTATAATTGTTCTATTAAAGCTTTTATAATTAAGTTTTTGATATAAACCTTAAACTTTAAAATGGTCTAAATTAAGAATCATGAATAAGAAAAGATAATATACATGTATATTTTATCCTGGTATTATTTTAAAGAATGTTGGTGGACATTAACTTATAATTTGCTTTTTAAATTATAGAATATCAAAAATAGATTGCAAGTGGACTTGAAAAGGTATCAATATAGTTTATAGACATTCAGAGTAATCATTGAGACTTTGAGTCTACTGTTGTAGAAAGAATGATCATGTATTCATTTACACACAAAGGTTAGTTAAAACCTGCTAGACAACTACATTGTTTTTGTTGTTGCGGTTTAAAGGTTAGATACAGGTAGAAAGGAGTTTATTAATACCAATAAAAGGCTATACTGTTTCACATTTTCAACTCTTGAATTCTCCATTTAAACTCTGTCCTGTGGAGCAAGAAAAAAAACGAGAAAATCACAGTCTCTAAGCTGTTTTGTGAGCAGAGTTGCATTTGTGATTCTGTCAATGAGAGATGTTTGCGGAGAATTTAGAAGACAAAATAGAAGTTAAAAGTTTTCTTAGATGAAAGCTGAAGACAATTACATGGAAACTTGGCCAAGTTTGATTTGAAGTGGCTCTGGGCAAACATCCACAAATCAGTCTGTGTTACAGCCTGGGAAGAGTGAACTTCTGGATTTCCTGAGCTAACCAGGTATCAGGACCTTTACTCGCAGGCTACCACTCATTGCAAAAGCTTCTGATGCCCTTTTTTAAGTCCATTATTACTGAGATAATTGAAAATAAATTGCAATTTTTCTGGTAGAAGCTTTCTTAACTAACTATGAAAAGAACATATTTTTTTAAAAGGTAGCATTTACTATTTTTGAGGATCTTAGTGATATTTTCCATTATGACTTTTTCTTAGGTTGGCCTGAAAGGCTTAGGGCCTTTCACATAAAATAAAAATGCAATACAAAAAAATAAAAATAAAAATAAAAAATAAACTCATCTGAACCTCTAAACATTTTTGTCTATCATCTTCTATCTATATCTATCTATCTATCTAGCATCTATCTAGCATCTATTATCTATCTATTGACACTTCTCTTATCTATATTCCTTTTACTTCTTCTAAATACCTCTTTTTTATTTAAATAAAGATAGATTATATTAATTCACACTTATGTAAATTTTAATCTAGTTTTATATAATTAAAACATATTCATTTCTAGATATATTGGTCTTGAATTCCTTATTTAGATAGGTTCCACAATAAGGAAAATATAAGTACAAAATTTGTTCTTTGAGGACAAACTATGAATCTTTTATAGATTTAAAACACATTATGGAGTATTAAAGTTTCCTAGAATCTTACATCAAATATTCTATTATAACTTTGTTCCAGCAGATGTCTCTGAACTGTTTTTGATTAAAAAAATTCTTGCTAAACTCTTCATCTTAGAAAAGGCTGACACAGAATATTTGATGAGAGCTGTCAAGTATTCTAAATAATTAGCAGAACAGATTAATTTATTTTCAGTTTTTTGACTACTTACACTGATGTCAACACTATCCAAAGTCATCACATAATCACTGTGCTGTGAAAATAAAGTCAAATGCATCATTAAATGTGTTGATAAGCAACTGTTAGTGTGAAAAGAGGGAAGTTTTCAAGGGAGAAAGAGCAGCTGCTTTCCCAGAAAAGGAGAGAGTAGAGAGAAAGCAAGAATGAGAGTAAGAGAATGGGAGAGCAAGAGAGAGAGAAGGGCAGATCTATTTATTGAACATGTGGTGTTCTTAGGAGGAAACTAAAAACATATCCTAATATGCAAATATCCTAATATGTGTAAGTATCCTAATAAGATTAGCATTTACATAGTGCATGTAAAATGTTAATTTGATATCAAAGTTGATTCCTGAGAACCCAATGAAGTCATTAAAGTATACAGTTTTATAATCATATTCAGAGTCTCACATTCTTATAGACTCTCTTTTTAAAATTAACTGCCCAAGATTCATTAGCTTGCATCCTGCAACTCATTTTCATCATCATTTGAAGTCTCAATTGAGAGATGATATTTTACTCCTGCTACTGTGTCAATCTGGAATCTTTTCAGAAATAAATTAAATCAAAATTACAAAGCCTTGTTGAACAAAATAATGTATGGTATATTAATTAGTTTCAAATTAACATTAGGCTGTCTTTGTCTTTTGCAGATATTAATTATAACTGAGGCTTCTTTGCTCAGGATTTTAAAAATCAAAATTATTGCTGTACTTCAAAAGAAAGAGGAAGGAAGAATGTTAACTAAGTGTTACGGTATGGACTAAAATCTTATTTCTGGGAGAAAAATTATGTCAGTGTCCTTTGCTAATCTGGTGCATTTAATATTAAAATTATTGCCTTTAAATTCAGTGTTTTATCTCACAAAATTAGATTATTTATTGGTGGTCAAAATTTTTTTCAAATACTAACCTTATTTGGATACTTAGTCTGACAGAGGCAATGTTGTATATTCAACAAATTATTTTTTTTCCCCCTGACATACAGAAAAACTACATTGTCTACTCTTCAGGACTGTCAGACAGGTCCATGTGACAGTTCGGGACATTTGAATATATATACTTATTCTATGCCCTAAAGTCTCCATAGAATTCTTCATGCTCTTGTTTAGCCTACCCACTTATTCTACATAGATACCACGGTCACCTCGGAGCCATGTGCTGATGATGGCAGATTGAAGTATAAGAGACACTTGTTCCTTCAGTAACAGCATGGAGCAGAGTCTTCATTTCCTCTTCCTCATCAGCCACAATGCACTGTGAGGTAAGTGAGTAATATATGTTTAAAAAAATACATATAATACATTGTGTAAAAAAACCTTTTAAATGTCTGGTTTCATCTACTGGTAGAGTAGCTCACATCAAATACTTTACTACAAGATTTCTAATTAAAACATATACAGACAGTAATTTGCTATTATTCCAAGTGATAATAGTATAATTGATCGGCTATACTTTAAAAATAAAACATTAATAATAATAGTAACAAATTTATGTATAACATTTACCCTTGCTAGAATTTATCAGACTTTCCTAAACAGAAAAACAAACATTAAAGCATTTTGATTTAATCAATAACAAAAATGAATTTCAGAGAAGAACTACTCCAAGGCCATATTTTGCAATAAGGAATACCTTGTTTTATTGCACTTTGCTTTATTGTGCTTCACAGATATAGTATATTTTTTGCAAATTGAAGCTTTATGGCAACCCTGCACCAAGTGAGTTTATCATCACCAGTTTTGCTCACTTCATGTCTCTGTGTCCCACATTGGTAATTCTCTCAATATTTCAATTTTTTTCATTATTATTATATTTTTTATAGTGATCTGTGATTACTGATCTTTGATATTATTATTATAATTGATTTGGGGTGCCACAAACTATGCCCACATACAATGGTGAACTTAATACATGAATGTTGTGTGTGTTTTGAAAGCTCCACTAACTCGCTGTTTCCCCATCTCTCTCCCTGTCCTCTAGCCTCCTTATTTTCAGAGATACGATAATGTTGAAATTAGGCCAATTATTAACCCAACAATGGCCTATAAGTGTTCAAGTGAAGGGAAGAGTTACACATCTCTCACTTTAAATTAAAATCTAGAAATGATTAAGCTTCATGAGGAAGGAGTGTTGAAAGCGAAATAGGCCCCAAACTAAGTCTTTTGCACCAGTTAGTCAAGTTGTGGATACTAAGGAAAAATTCTTGAAAGAAATTAAACATGCTATTCCACTGAACACACTAATAATAAGAAAGCAAAACAGCCTTATTGCTGATGTGGAGAAAATATTAGTAATCTAGATAGAAGATCAAACCAACCAAAGCTTAATCAAGAGCAAGGGCCTAACTCTCTTCAATTCTATGAAGGCTGAGAAAGATGAGGATGCTGTAGAGGAAAAGTTTGGTTCATAATGTTTAAGGAAAGAAGCCATCTCCGTAACATAAAAGTGAAGGCGAAGCAGCAAGTATTGAAGAGCCAACTAAGATAATTAATAAATGTGCTACACTAAACAACAGATTTTCAATATAGACAAACTGATCTTATATTGGAAGACTATGCCATCTAGGACTGGCATAGCTACAGAGGAGAGTTCAACACCTGGCTTCAAAGCTTCAAAGAACAGTCTGACTGTTTTGTTAAGGGCCAATACAGCTGGAGAGTTTGAATTAAGTCAATGCTCATTTACCATTCCAAAAATGCTAAATCAACTCTGCCTGTGCTTTTAAATGGAAGAGCAAAGCCTGGAAGACAACACATTTGTTTACAACATGGTTTATTGAATATTTTAAGCTCACAGTTGATATCTACTGCTCCAAAAAAAAGTTCACTTTCAAAATATTACTGTTCATTGACAATGTAGCTGGTCACCTAAGTATTCTGATGGAGTTGTACAATGAGATCCATGTTGTTTTCATGCCTGCTAGCACAATATCCATTCTGCAGTCTGTGGATAAAAAATAATTATAACTTTCAAGCCTCATTACTTAAAAAAGGCATTTTGTAAGGTTATAGTTGACATAGATAGTGATTCCTCTGATAGATCTGGGCAAAGTGAATTGGAAACCTGGAAAGAGTTCACCATTCTAGATGCCATTAAAAGCATTTGTGATTCAATAGAAAAAAAAGTCAAAATATCCACAGTAACGAGAGTTGGGAAGAAGTTGATTCCAACCCTTGTGAATAACTTTGAGGGATTCAAGACTTCAGTAGAGGAAGTAACTGCAGATGTGGTAAAAGTAGCCAGAGAACTTGAATTAGAAAGGAAGCCTGTAGATGTGACCGAATTGCTGCAACCTCATGATAAAATTGTTTTTTTTTTGGTGAGGCAACTCTTGGTTGACTTCCCAGATTACAAGGACCTTGTCAGTTTACAATCCCTTATTTCTTATTTTTTACATCTACAGCACCTGGTCTTCCAAGGTGGTCTCCCATCCAAGTACTAACCAGTCCCAACCCTGCTTAGCTTCTGAGATCAGTTGAGATTGGGCTTGTTCAGGGTGGCATGGCTGCAGACTCATGATAAAACTCAAATGATGAGTTTCTTATGGACGAGCAAAGAAAGTAGTTTCATAATATGTGGCATGATATTTAGGAATGCAACTCTTATAGGGCAAAAAAGAAGTTCCCAGGTCTACTTTGCTGTGAATGCTAAGAAAATAGCAAGAAAATCTAAAATGAGATAAGGGATCGTTAAGTATTCAGCCTTACTTAAGCATGTTTAAACCCTGAGTTATAAAAATTATAAAATGACCAAGACATGGATATTTGGTTGGCAAAAGTGATTCACATAGAACAAATAACTGTTTAAGTCACATTGTGTGAACTATTCAATTCTCAGAAAAATAAAAAGTCAAATATCCTCCTGTGACTCATCTAACATAACCAACATTTTCTAGTCTGACTCTAAAACCTCTTTTGTTTTACTAGGTGACACATTGTATGTTGCATAGATGACACAATATTTATTTTGTCCAAATATAGCTATTCTATAATTGTCAACCAAGCAAGAGAATTTTCTGGGTAGGTAAGGCAGGAGTCAAGGATGTTAAGATGTAATATTACCAATAGTTCTAAACTCAAGAGATGACTTTTTGGACACTACACTAAATTTCATTTTTATCCAAATTATCTTTCTCTAGTATTTTCTTTTTGATAAACACTCTTTTTTTTCTTCTTAAAGTTCAATATACCAAGAAAGAAAAAAATACTGGTAATTATATAAACTTCATATATCAAGAAAGTAAAAGATACATTCCTCTCATTTTTTTTAACAAGAACTGCTTCTTTTGAACAAAGTGTTTAGGCAACGATAAGACTGATTTTAAGAATGCAGAAGTAACTTTGTTATTACTACCTCTTTCCCATATCCTTTCTAATATTTTAAATTCCAAAGAAAGATATTTTCAGTACTTTCATAGGATATTTCTCAGTATTCCACAGAGAAAGTTAAATAATGTGGTTAAAATAATGTGAGAAATATTTAGTTATACCAAATAGCAAGGCTCTTTGCCATTGGCATTCTGATAGGCTTTACAATGCTAGTCTCATTGTGAGTCTTTGATGGAAAATGTAGCATCAATGTTTTTCCGTGGCACTTTAACCTGAAATTTGTTCTTTCCACCTAGCACATCACAATTTGGGGGAAACAATAACATGGTTTTATTAAAATTATACATCAAATAATATTTGACTTCAGTATGTATGACATCTCTGTCCTACCTCAGAACATAGAGATCTACTGGGTGTGATGAACAAATACCCAGAGAAATTTAAAAAAACAAAGAAACTGGGTTTGGCACTGGCTGACCAATGTCATCTAAATGTCATCTAAATTACTTTTTAAAGCTCTTTCAAAAAACCCTTAAGTGTGGGATTTTGCACTAACATTATAGGGTCAAGGTAAAGGTTGTGCCCTGCTCAGAACCAGTGGGACTCAAGGTTTAAAGGTGATGCAGGGCAGCTTGTCCGTTGTATTAAGCCAGGAACCAAGGCCAAGGCCCCCAAGACCAGGTCTGAAGCAAAAGTGTCTGTTGTGCAAAACCTGACAAGGGAATCTCTTCCCAACAAATTTTAATAGGATGTGAGCTGGAGTCCTCCACCACTGTACTCACTAGGGCAGACACACAAGCATATGTAAGAGGTGATCTTAAGAGGTGTGACTGCGTGAGCTTGTGCATATGTGGTTATGGATGGTACACGTGAGACACTGTATAGCATTTCCAGTCCAGGCATAGTTGCCCCTCCAACCATTGCCAGTCTCAGTAAGACTGACCAGAAACAGTTGAGCTCAGCATGTTTTTAAATGAAGGAGGAGAGTTGGGATGAGTTGGCCAAGGGGTCCCATGAGTATGTTGTGACCATGTGCTAAAGAACCAAATATGTATTACTTGCCTTTGGATAACACATAACCACACATCTATTTAATTGCTGTATGGCTTTTAATTATTAAAATTAACATTATTTTGAGCATATAATGAAAAAATGTTCCTCAAAAAAGTAAGGTGGATGTTGATCATCAATAGCACAAAAGATAGAGATGTTGGAAATAATTTCACGGTTCACTCAATAAGAATATGAGGACAAAGTTGATCTACATTCATGTATCCACAGATAGGTGAAGGGTCTCAGGAATGTTTCCAGCTCCTTCCTTGATCTGTAAGCAATTTGTCTTCCCATGTTTGCCCATGGAATTACTCGAGTGGCACCATCATTTTCCATGTGGTACATTAACTGTTGCAAGCCAAACTCTGGATTTCCTTTTAAACATTCTTTTAGGTCTACTATTCCCTCACCATAGCTCTCAGTATGGAACGAGCAGGACAAGAGTCCTACTTGAATGTGGTTATCTTCTGAAAAAATGTAAATGTCCCCAAGATTTCAGACAACACAAAAGCTCTTGTAGGCAGTCCTGGCTGCCCAGATTATGCTATTTCCATTTATATGGGTCAAGGAGACTTTGATAGTCTCCTTTTATCCTGTACTAATGAGAGCTGAATAGTGGTAAACAAATTCCACCTCAGAGCTAGTGTTTTCTATCACCTGGCTCTTCCTTTCATTGTTGTTTCTTTTAGAAAAAGGGGCTGAAATGAATGGGTATTGTTACCCATATAAGAAAGACCCTAGTAGCAATGTCATTTTCTAATGAGGGTGTTTAGATCTTGTAATACAAAGAGTTGTTTGATGACTTTCATCCTATGACACACCTGATTGTATGTCATAGGCATCAATTAAAATGGTGACTCACTGAAGTCTACCCAGTGTGTGTGTGGGGGGGGTGAGGAGTGGAGATGCCTTGGTTAGATTTAATATGAGCAGAACCTTTTATATATTAATAAGCTGAATCAGCGAAATTCGCTCAAATTCCAAAAATGTGCTGTGGAATGTTATCTCTATTTAGTCCAGAGTTGGGTCAAGAAAGGTAATACTCTGATGAACAACATTGGCTAATGCATTAGATGCCATCTTGTTATCTTTAAGGACTTTGCTAGAAAGCTCTACTGTTTGGGGGTTTTGTTGTTGTTGTTATAGTTCATTTTCTGTTGGACACAGTCTCAAGATAATCTTCCTCCCTAACTCATTAATAAACTCATTGACTTCTTTAAACATATTTTTCTCCAAGCCTAAAAACTTTTTCTACATATTCTCTTTCATAACTTTCTGTGCTAGTATATCACCCAGGATCTTGAAATTAACAGCAAAGTTCTTGTTTTTTTTCTTTCTGCTTCTTTTCTTCTATGAGCACCTGGAAGATGGCTTCTTTCTGTCTGCATACCCGGGAGATGTTGGTAGCTTTCTCAGACACAAAGAACAGCTAGAACAGATAGAACAGCAAAGAACAGATACAGAATATCTAACATTTCTGAACCTTGCTTTCAGTTGCAGCCGCTGATGGAATTGGCACCTACCCTCCAGACCTTAAGAGTTCTGGAGACTAGAATTCCAAGATTATGGTGTCAGCAGGTTTGGTTTCCACTGAAACCACACTCCTTGGCTTGCAGATAGTAACCATCTTGCTGTGTCTTTATATGGCCTTTCCTCTGTGCATGCCTTTTTAACTGTTTTTTGTTTTGTTTCGTTCTTTGCTTTTTTATTTTATTAATTATAAAAGTAACTTTCCAGCCCAAATTCAGATATCGGTGGAAGAAAAATAACAAAAGAAAAATCTTCAAATCATATAATAAAAACCTGAGAGTACAGGCTAAGTGTGTGTGTTTCAGGGGAGGAAGACAGATAGATGACCGGCCATCAAGGATAAAATAAAAGTGTTGAAATTGTCCTTACTAATAAAAGAATATCATAATTCTCATAGTTTTCATGATTTCTATAAACATTCTATAAATTAAATACTTTAAAAAGGTTTATAAGTTTTCGTAGTGCTTCCAAAATTTTGAGAGTTTGGAACTGTATAAATTCACAAAAAGATAATTAAAAATGAGCAAATTATTTCCTTCTAAATCATCACAAAAATCTTATGTTTGCTAATATACAGTAATTTCTTATTTATAGAGAAGTTGAGTGTGATCTTTATTTTAAAAATTTGTTATTAATAATCTGTATATTATTTTAATTTAGTTTTTGGTATTTTTCAATAGATTGCAAAGTTCTTATGGAAAGCCAGGAAACGTAAATAAAATAGATAAGCTATGGTTTTTTTTATTCTAGTTCTCCATGATCTAGATTTTCTTATATTGTCTTATTTTTATTTATTTCTTTGATTCAAAACATATTAACAAAAAATAATGCTTCAACAGAGTTTTAACTACCAGGTAAAGGAAATCTGGAGTACTTGAAGTTTTCTTATTTCATCATTTAAACAGATGGATCAAATTGATTATTTTTTTGTTAAATTTGTACAGAATTGAGATATTTTCCAAAATTATGCCAAAATAATTATTAACTTGAAACAAGTTATAAATTTTAAAAGAACGTTCTGAGGACTTACCAGAATTAATATATTTTTTTCTTAATAGTAAAACTATTTTTTAGTAAATATGGCAGGAAGAGAGAATAAATCAATATACTACCAACCATATCAAAAACTGTTTAACCAATAGTTTAAAAGAAAAAGAAAAATTGTCAAGTAATAACCATTTTTTAAAAAACGTAACATTATAAAAAACTAAGGAAATATTTATACATTATCAAATTTCTTCATTTGGGATTTCCTCAGGTTGTTGTGAATTTAACAATTTCTATGTTTTTTTCTCTATTAGTTTTGAGATGATGTTCTTTTCTTGAACACTGTGGAGATACTGGTTTTAGTAGATAATATTATGAAATTAATTTCAGAGAGTTCCAGTGTCACTGGTGTGTGGTAGATGGAATTATTTTACAACATTAAAAATATATGAGATAGTCAAGATAAATAATTTAAAATATGCTTATATTAGTCTAATTTTAGCATTTTTTATAACAGGTGCAAATAAATGAAAGAAAATATTATTTGTACATTATATATATTTTGGTCTCAAATTTATAAATAAAATATACAGGAGATTAATTACTATAACAATTAATTTTGTAAAAATTTTCTTATTCCAATAGAGATTGAAAGAGTAAATAGGGCTATTGTAAAAAAAGTATTTTTTACTTAAAAAATAAGTAATGATATAAAATAATAAACAAACTATTGCTTACTGTGATGAATGTTAAATATTATTACCTAGAAAAATTAATTCTGGATATAAATTATATATTCTAAGTTATGATCAAGAATCTGCTAATGACTTGAATAGAATATCAAGTACCATGTCTGGGGAAATAGAAAAATATACTATTTTTAAAAATCCTAAAAAACAAGTCACATGTTTTAAAATGGATTAAGGAGGAACTAGGCAAAGAATAAAACATGCTTTGTGTATAAAATTAAATATTCTAATTTGGTGTGCTTTCCTAAGGAAAGTTATAATATGCTAAATATATCATTAAGACACGTAAAATCACACATATTAATACTGTCCAAATTATAAGACTGTAACTCTCACAAAAAATAGCTGTATATGTCATTTCAAAATTTCAAACATTTTAATAAACATCTCTTCAATATTCCTAATTACAGATGATTGCTAAGAAAACAAAGGCCAATTAAATTAATCAATTAAAAAACAATAAATTTGACTTGAAATTTAAGACATCTAAATTGTCACTGAATAAAATTAGCATAATTATAATCAGCTTTACTTCTCTCTGGCTAGGTATCCTAATCAGAATAAAAAAAAGATTGCTTTGTACCAACTTTCAAGGTTCTTAGAAAGGTTGTAAACATTTGGCATACACGATCACAGAAATTTGATGAAGGAATATAAACCATTAAATTATTTACTTATTCTCTAAATTAACAAAATTAATATATTATATAAATAAAAGGACAAATATAGAAGTTATTTAAATATAGAAGTAATATAAAATAATGTTAAGGACTTGCACTGAATCATAAAAGCATTAGCAGTAATAAGAAACTAAAATATTATTTTAGTTTCTTATTCTTTGTTTCATTGTAAATTCAAAAGCCAGCAAAAAAAACCACAATATAGAGAAGAGGAAGTAAAAAAGTATTACACAAAAAAGTATATAAAAATATTTGATTAATCCATATTATTATAAAATTTGTTAACACATACATATACATTTAGTCCCAACAGAAATAATCTTAGTATAAATTAAGTGCTATCACTTAATAGCTATTAGGTGATACGGGGAAATACTATTGCTAGAATAAAAGGATTATAAAACAAACTGTATATTATGAAATTTAACAGGCTAATTAGATAAAAACATAATGCTTGGAAATAGTAACTTTATTTTATTAGCATTTTATGTGAAAAATATGATTGCAGAGTTATTGATATGTTTGAGAGTATAACAATCTTCTTAGGGCAAAGGAACATGATATGACTCAAAAGACACAAAAAAGTTATATTTTGAGTTAAATTTAGTCAGATAATAAAAGCCTTTGACTGTCATGCAAAGAAGTTTTTACTTCCTTCTGAAGGCAATGAGAAACACAGAACTATTTCGATGACTTAAAATATCCATTTAAAAATCTGAAAAATAACTTCTGCATGTGGGTGTTTAATACATTGCAGCAGTAAAGGAAATGGGTAGATACGTCTTCTAAAAGAATAGGGCATTAACGTAAATCTGACTTGGGTAAAGTTAACAAATTTAGAATAACTGAAAACTAATCGTAAAAGTGCATATATTTCTGCTCAAAGCTCCATTTATTAATTCATCAAATACTTGAGTAGCTACTTTGTTTTTGAAAACATGCAATGTGTTGAAGATACAAGAAGGAGACAGCACTTCCCTTGTCTCAGATTTGCTTACAGAAAAAAGGGAAAAATAATTTCCTAATTGTAATTGTGTTGACACTGGGAAAATTCTGGTTAAGCACTATACCTAAGTAGCTTTCTTGTGTAATTAAATGATGTTAATTAATTTGACTAAAAATACAGAATATTTGATGACTCATAGGGGCCCTTTGCAGTGTACTCTTTTCCTAGAAAAGTTACCATGTTTCCTATGATAAGGAAATATTTCTACATCCTAAGAATAAAATACTAGCTCTCCAATGGTGCAAGAATAGGAAGAAGATACTTCAAATGACAATAGCAATAATAATAACTCAATCATTAATAATGCTATAAAACAATATATCTCAAATCATTTGCTCTTGAGAACTCTTTGCAACTTCAGTGTTGAGTGTCCAAACAAATTTTATTCATATAGTAGCTCTGTTAAAATGTATAGTATTAAAAATTAAATCTGAAAAAAGTTATTAATTCATTTGAAATATTAATAGACTCATTTCATACTTTATTAAAATATTATACTTTCCAGAAGTAACAAAAAGTAGTGACAAGAATGACATTGTTTTATATTTCAGCAAATTTTCTTAGTAATTGGCTTAATAAAGGCTGCTGAATTCATGTCTTCTTGTATTCAGTCTTTGATAATATCACTCAACTTGAAGCCTTTTGAAAAATCTACTATGCAGTCATGAGAGAATGTGAGTAAAAAATAACTATCATGACAATGGTTTTGACCTCTGAAGTCCTTGGAAGTTTCTCTGGAGTTGAACTTTAGATCCATTACTATAAAAAATAACATAATAATACTATAAAAGGGAACATTGACTTTCAGGAGATTAATTAATTGTTTTGTAGCCTTGATAGAGACAGAAAAGATGAATCTATTCAGAACTAGTCAATGCCAGCTGATATCTTGGACTACCTCATGTTACTTGTCACTACATTTTCAAATTCCATACTTAATATTGACTGAAGTGAGGGCATAATTCATTAGTCTCATCCAAGAATCCTCTTTAAGAAATTTCCCTACATCAATGGACATAGTTAAATATAAGTTTGATTACCACACGATAGCCTATTTTCTTCTTATAAAGGTAATTAAGATTATAGGGGCAGAATTTGAGGCTTAGCACAGTGACTAGCTGGCTATAATCTGCCACAAGTTTCTTATTTTTCTGGGTGTATAGTGAGTACAGATTTGTGAAAATCATTCTCTAAAGTACACTTCCCCAAAAAGTTTTACAATAGAATCCAAAAAATACCATTTTTTTTTATTAATTAATGATGATGTTAATTATTTTTGAAACTCTTGTCTCTCATTTTCATGGAATTATTAGTAAAAATTATGCAACCACACTGGTATGTATTATAGTTATCTATCATTCAGCTATTTCTCATGCATGCTAATTAATGATGAATTTTCTTAATAACTTTTGAGTGGCTGTAGTTTCGGCATTATGTGTTTTTACATTTGTGTATGCCTACTAGTTCTACTAATATGTTAACTTTATTAAGTATATCATTCAACTAAGAAAGGATCGATCTATTAACCAAGACTAAAAATAACCAAGATTATAGCAGGATTAGATACAGTACCAATTGTAATAAATTAAAATATTTAAAGGACAAAGTATAATTGCTATTCACATTTTGATAAATGCAATTTTTGCATTCATATCAATCAGAAGAATGCTGATATCTCTGGACTAGCAAAAGCTGAATATTTGAGACAAATTATTCCTAGAAACAATAATATGAGTTAAAACTTCTTAATGATATATGGGGATAATTAAGCCTATTTTAAATAATTTCATTAGTAATATAAAATGACTCCTGTTCATTTCTTTCCTACTACATAATTAAATATTATTGAGTTAGGTCCTGACATTTTATTCAGAATTATGTTTCTGGCATTTAAGTATTCAGCTCTAAATGTTAAGGATGCCAATTATATAAGCATCCATCCTTTTCACTATGGTCTCCCATCAAACATTAATGGTAGAAGTGTTAATTCATTTCAAGCAGTCTCAAATATCTGCCTTGAAGACGGTTGATACTCTACAAGTACTCTGACAACCTCTGATAAGTAATCACTCTTAAAAATATTTCAGTAAATTCAACTCATACCTAGAGGCATTTTAAATTATACATCATTAAAAAGTAATGTTTTCTCAAATGATGAGGTCATGCCAGAAAGCAAAACTACACTCTATTTTTATCTGAGACATACTCACTCCAATAAAAATGTTATAACTTACACTTCAAACCAGGAAAGATAAGTTGTGCTACACTGAGAGACATGTAGCAATCAAGGTAAATTGTTATTTATACCAACAGTAAATCAATACTATGGTCCATTTGTGTGAAGAGTATAATTTGGGACAAAAATATAGTCACAAATTGGATGTTAAACTGTTTCTACCTAACATTCTGTCCTGATAGTTAAGCAATTTTCTTCTCCTTTTAGATAGATATTTTTTAAATATGAAGGTGGTATATACTCTGAAATTAAAGATAATCTTTATAAAACAATTGTTCTGGATTATTGGATGTCCATAAGAAAAAACTGGTAGCATTAACAAAATCAATTTTAGATATACTGATTTAAATGAAAGGCAAAACAGTAAAAATACTGTAAGAAAATATAGGAGACTATTTTTAGACAAATTTTTTTTAAAGGTCATAGAAATAGAAAATAATACATTTGGTTACACTAAAATTAAGAAACTGTGTTTATTAAGACACTATTAATAGAATAAAAAGACCAAATACAGAGTGGGTAAAAGTATTTTCAATATGTACATCCCCCCAAAATTTATACCTAGAATATAAAAACCAAAAGGAAGACAACTCAATAGGATAAAAAGATAGGTACCTCATCAATACCAAAAAACAAAACATTACACACAAAATTAGTCATTAGGAAAATATAAATTATAATCAAAATACAATACTATTACACACTGTGAGAATGGCTAAAGTTTTTTAAAAGACAGAAAATTCAATTGTTGGTCAGAATGTGGAGCAAAGATATTCTTATGCACATTTGGTGAAAGTTTAACTTTTATAACCAATTTGGAAAGCTTTTTGGAAGCATCTATTGAGTTTAACATATGAATATTATTTAACAAGCAATTGCATTCTTTGTTATAATTGAAGAGATCTTATGGATGTTTGTCATTACATATGAATGAAAAACATGAATAACAAGACTCATTGTAGGAAGCAAAAACAGGAAACAATGCAAATTTTATCAACAATAGAATAGATAATAACATGCAGTAAATTCATACAATGAACGTTTATGTAACAATAAGAATGAACAAATTACTGACACATGTAACAACAGGGACAAAACTCAAAATATGTGAAAAAATAGAGATTAGATACATAAAATAAAAGCCATATGCTTTCTTTGATATAAAATTCAAAACACAAGCAAAATCAATATTTGTGTTAAAAGTCACCATAGCGAATACCCTTTTTGAATAAGAGGTGATAACAGGAAAGGGTAGTCTGAGTACTTCTGGATTGCTGTTAAGTTGTAGTTCTTGATTTGGGTGTGTGCAATGATGATTGAATGGACAATCAAAATGCAGAATATGATTTCAATGCAACATTATTCAGCTTTAAAAAGGAAGGAAATTTTGACACAGACTATAGCATGGATGAACCTTAAAGTTATTATGCTAAGTAAAATAAATCAGTCACAAAAGAACAATTATTTTATAATTTTGCTTGTATGAATTTCCTAGAGTAGTGAAATCATAGAGATAGAAATTTAAATGGTGGTTGCGAGGAGCTAGGATGATTCTTAACTTATTTTTTAACTCTAAAAGTTTAAGTTTAAGAACTGAAAGAAGGAAAATATGGGTGCCAAAAAATAATAAAATGGAAGAGTGGTAGGTATGGCTGTAAAGGTAAGCAAAGACCTGACTATTTGAAATCCTGTAAGATTGTTTAAGGATTTTGAAATATCTTCTAAGAGCAATATGGAATCCCTGTAAGATTTTAAGTAAAGAAGTTGAAAGACAAGTTTTGTATTTTATGAGATTACTTCAATACAATGATAAGTAATATCAACACTCTCAATGCAAATATAAGTAAGCATTTATATGGGTAAACTGGTAGAATACTTATTTGGCATAGGCAAAGTAAGATGTAATCTTAATATGGTGTTAGCAGTTAGCAAAGAAAAAAAAGTGAGTGATTCAAGAGAAATTTAAAACGAATTTAATTGTAAATTTATATAATTAAGTTTATATGAAAAAAGTCCTCTAGAATGAATCTTTAGATTTTTAGTCTGAGAAAAGAAGTGTGATAATGACATTGATTTTCACTGGGAATACTAGAACAATGATAGTAGGAGGTTAGATCACAAATTCTCCCTCTTTTAGGCACATTTGTTTAAGGTATTTGTAAGAGATTCAATGGAGAAATAAGTTATTTAGTAGTTATATAAATTTGAAGTTCAGAAGTGTTGTCTGGCTTGGAAATAAATATAGGTGGGGATTTCAGTAGTAGATGGCAATTAAAAAGATAAAAAAGTGGAGGAATTGGAGTAAATTTTTAGTTTTACGTATATATGGTAACACAACTGACAATTTTATATTTCAGTTTTTACAGGTGACTTCACATATTGACAAATTCAATATATTAAAATCCTTATTAGCAAAACAATGATATTTTGTAGTCTCATTAGTGCCTCTACTTTTCTTGAGGCTGTCATATGAAAGATATAAAGTTAGATTTTTAACAATGTTCAATTTTTGGAAAGCATTAAAAGATGTTACATGAGAACGAATAATAAAAGTTTAAGATGTAGTTTCCATATTAAATAATAGTTCCATTGTGCATAATTGGAGATTTATAGAGCAATGACTTTGCACATTGCTAATGCTAAGATTGCATCAACTTTTGAATATGAAGATAAATAACCACGACTGTGAGGACAAGAGCATGCATCAAACATCCCAACAATACATCTCACTGAAACACAATTAATCTTCCACATACCGATGGTGTTTAAAGCTGAATCATTGTTGAAATTATCTTGTCCTGTGGGATAGTTCACTAAATGGTAATGTGTTCATAAAGTCAGTTTCTAGATAATATACTGAAGATTTAGCATTTGTAATTCCACCTATTTTGCTAGATTAGACAAATTTTTATACTAAAGATTATTTGATTTTTATAAAAAATATATAGAATAAACATTCATTTAAAAATGAAGGCAAATATAATGTATTGGGAAATGGGATACTACTTTAAACTAACAATTTAGTGTTTTCTTTCCTGGTGGAGGTATTTTGTAATGGAGAGGCCACCTTGTGGACATGGAGCTCCAAAACCCTCAGTACTAAAATGTCTCCCGTAACATTAAACTGTGTGATGAGAAATCCTTCATATCTATCTACTTATTTTTTGTTATAATTTATCATATTGTAAAATTATTTGATTTGCATAGTGAAAAAGGAAACTCATTTCAGGTATGAAAGCTGCAATTAAATGTCCTTTTTCCATAGGTACCAGTTTCCCAGGGGATTAACTATGAAAAGTTTCTTTTACATTTTATTGAAGCATATGTGCATTCATTCTTCTTTTTAAAGAAAATCATGTTTATAATATATATTACTTTAATACATGAATTATTGATGTGATATACTTTGAATATTTTTATGCACCTCCTAATATGTTTATATGTATATTTTAGTAACTCTATAACAGCCTCACAAATAACAGTAGGTTAATTTGACAGTAATGAAATGAGTGTGGCAAACGTTGGCTTAAATAAAATTGGGAGTTATGCAACAGCCAGATTAAGATGATTTTTGAGGCTTGATAAGACATTTCCATTAAATATATACAATATGAATATGCAATTCTGGAATTCAATATAAGAATATTGAAGAAAATAATTATATTAGATGATTTATAATGAGTACTTTGGAAGTATAGAAATATAATTTGACAAGAACATAGAAAAATGTAGAGGGGACAGAGGGATTGTGGGAGATTGATTTTTTTTGTTCGTTTGTTTAACAATAGGAGAAGGCCTTGTGAGAATATGAGATCTGTGTAAAAGTAAAAGAGTAAAGAAGGCACACAAGTAGAAATTGGGTAGAATAGCACAACAAGAACATACTTAAAAACTACAGTAATGTCAGTAGTATGATATCAGTACAAGGTTATATATATATGTAGTGTAATGGAATAAGAAATAAAAAAGGAAAATAGAATAGTGCATTTAAGATCCCTTTACTTAAGATGAAGTCACTATAGCCATGCAGTAGGGAAAGGGTAGTCTTTTCAATTTTAATTAATCAACTATTTTTGATAAGCTTTGTGTTTACAAAAAAAAAAAAAAATGAGTAGAAAGTACAGAGAATTCCTACAAAATCCTTTCATCATCCCTTTACTGAGCTCCCCTGTTATTAGCATCTTGCATTAAAGTGGTATATTTGTTGTAATCAATGAGCCAATATTCATACATTACTATTACAGTGCATAGTTTACATTAAAGTTCATTCTGTGTGTTATAATTCTATGATTGTTAACATGTATCCACCATTCCAGTATTATACAGACTAACTTCTCTGTACCAAAATTGTCCTGCTCTCCACTTATTCATTCTTCCCTCTGCCTGAACTCCTGGCACCACAGATGTTTTAAGTGGCTTTATAGTTTTGCCTTTTCTATAATGTCTTATAGTTGGAATCATACAGTATGTAGCATTTTCAGATTGGCTTGTTTTGTCTAGCAATATACATTTAAGTTTCTGTCATGTCTTCATGGCTTGACGGTTCATTTCATTGTAGTGGTGAATAATATTCCACTGGATGGATAAACCACAGTTTGTGAATCCATTAACCAACTGAAGAATGTCTTGGTCACTTGCACTTTAGCAATTATGACTAAAGCTGCTATAAACATTCATGTGTGAAATGTTGTGTGGACATAACTTTTCAACTCATTTGGGTAAATACCTAGGAGCACAACTGATGGATCATAGTTAAAGTATGTTTACTTTTGTAAGAAATTGCCAAACTATCTTCCAAAGTGACTAGCATTTTGCATTTCCATCAGCAACAAATGAAAATTCTTTTCCATGTCCTCATAAGCATTTGGTGATGTCAATGTTGAATTTTCGCTATTCCAGTAGGAACGTAGTGGCATCTCCTTGTTTTAATTTGCATTACCCTGGTAACATATGATGTAGAGCAACATTTCAGATGATTTTTGTTATTTTTACATCTTCTTTGGTGAGATGCCTGTTGAGATATTTTACTCATTTTTAAATTAGGTTGTTTGTTTTCTTATTGTTGAGTTTTTAATAGCGCTTTATATATTGATACCAGTCCTTTGTCAGATACACCTTTTAAAAATGTTTTCTCCAAGTTTGTGGCTTATTTTTTTTTTTTTAACCTTTTCACAGCATCTTTCTCAGAGCAGAAGTTTTAACTTTAACAAAGTCCAAATTAACAATTTTTACTCTATGTATAGTGCTTTTCGTATGTAACTAAGAAGTCAGAGCCAAATCCAAGGACATCTAGATTTTCTTTTTTGTTGTCTCCTAGGAGTTTTATAGTTTTTTACTTTATATTTAGGTCAAAATTTCACTTTGAGTTGTTTTTTGGGAAGAGTGTAAAGTCTGTGTCTATTCATTTTTTTTGTATGTATATGTACAGTTTTTCCAGCACTATTTGTTGGGAAAAAAAATCCTTTCTCTTTTGTGTTGCCTTCATCACATATCTGTTGACTCTATTGTGGTCTATTTCAGAGATCTTTATTCTGTTTCACTGATCTATTAGCATATGTTTTCATGAATACCATAGTGTCTTGATTACTGAAGTTTTATAGTAAGTCTTGAAGTCACGTAGTGTAAGTTCTCCAATTTGTTCTATTCCTTCAATATTGTGTATGCTCTTCTGGATCATGATCAAGTTGGGAAGAACTTACATTGTCATAATAGTGAGTCTTTTTATCCATGTAATATCTCTCCCTCTTTTCTAAATTTTATTAGCAGTTTTATACTTTCTTCATATAGATCCTATGCATATTTTACTTGATATCTATCTTAAAATTTCTTATTTGAGGTGCTTATGTAAATGTTATTGTATTTTTAATTCTCAATTCCAACTGTTTGTTGCCGAAATACGAAAAAGCAATTGACTTTTGCATAATAACATTTTATCCTAAAACTCTGCTATAATTGCAGTTTTACAAGTAGGTTTTGTTATTGTTCAGGTATGGTGGGACCAAGATATCAGGAAATCACTGTCATTGAAAAGATATTTCATTACTCAAAGTTCCCAAGCATAGGTAGCATGATATACCATACAACACAAAGCCATATGAGGAAGTACCATAGACTGTCAAAAGGCAGAAGGAGTGAGTGGAAAGCATGGGAAAGAGGTTATACTTTGGTTTCTATGAAAGGCAAGGGAAAGCAGAATAGGCAGATTTAGGACTAGCTAGTTTGAATTTCAAGGGCCTTTGGGGTATAGGGGCTTTCTCTGGTTGTCTGATAACTGGCCCTGAGATGATTAAGGCAAAGAAATGTTGCCTCTTGCAGTTTAAGAGTTAAATAGAGGAGATGATTGGGAGTGTGGACTCAGGATTGGTAAATTTGCATGTGAAAGGTTGTCTCCAGAAGAAGACATTTGCTTTCTCCTAAGAATTGGCTAGCCCCCAGATGGATAATATCTCCCCAGTCAGCAAGGCCCCAGAACATCAAGAATACAATCAATCAATCAGTCAAGCAATCAATCAATAAGAAAATATAGTTAATACAATAATTAACTCCAAAAGTTTTGTTATTGATTCTTCAGAATTTTCTAGACAATTAAGTAAACTGTAAACAAAGACAGTTTTATTTCCTCCTTCTATATTTGTATACTTTTTATTTCCTTTTTTTTTGTCTTAATTCACTAGTTAAAACTATTTGTACACTGTTGAAAGGACTAGTGAGAGGGAAACATCCTTGTATTATTCCTGATCTTAGCAGAAAAGTATCTAATTTCTCACCATAAAGTATGATGTTAGCTGTAGGTTTTTGTAGTTGTTCATCAAGTTAAAGATATCCCTTTCTATTTCTACTTAGCATACTCTTTTTAATAAATGGTGCTGTATTAATTGGATATTCATCATAAAAATAATTTAGAGTCAGAAATTACAATAAACACAAATGACTTCATGAAATGACTTCAACATTTTCAGCCTTTTTTAGTGGTCAGAGATTACATAACATTCTTTATTCACACTTGCAGACATCATTTTTATTTTACACCAATCAGTATGTTGTATTTGTGTGAATCTTGTTACTATTTTATTTGCTTCTGTTAGTAGATGGTCATTTATATAATTATATTTTTGTTGATTTAGAGAAAAAGGTACAAATAGTCAGAAGGAAGTAAATTTTGTATTGAAATGAATATACCACTTCATTAGAAACAAAGTTTCTCTTATTATAATTGAACTTTCTGTTCCTGCCAGCTGAGATAAAGACATAAATGTATTTGAGAAGATATATGCTAGGGTTTCTGAGAAAAATAAAATGAGTGTCAGAATGCATTGTTCATTCAAACCACTACATACAGAAAAGCACTACTGCTTCTACAAATATTATTTTTGAAATCCATATAAAATAAAGCATAATAGTTACCAATGTACATCAGATAAAATATGTGAGCTCACTAATTAAGTAGGTATTACTTGAAAAAACTCTTACCAGATTAGTTGCCTTAATACTTGAAATGTTCTAGTTAGAATAAA
Source organism: Pteropus medius (assembly GCF_902729225.1). NCBI lineage: Eukaryota > Metazoa > Chordata > Mammalia > Chiroptera > Pteropodidae > Pteropus > Pteropus medius. The sequence goes on from NW_024351730.1 coordinate 16,025,871, forward strand.
TAAAGACCTTGTAAGATATCTATATTGAATATTTTCTGACAAGACGTTTTAACGTTTTCTTACTTTATCAAGTCAAGTGATAATAAATTCCTGGCATTTGCCAAACTAAGCTTTCTGAATTCCTATATAGAATGACAACCTGTCTTCTCAAGCATAAGTTAGGTGAGACAATTAAATTCCCATCTATTTCTTATAATAGATATATTTTTCCTGAAAAGTGACAAAATATGGTTCAGTATGTCCTCTGTGTAAAGGATCACTGTATAAAGTTCAGGCTTGGTCTAACCTTTGGGAGTCAATGATGAAATAGATCTTCAGAATTCTCTGCATGATGAGTTAAATAGTCTTGTTCAAAATTTAAAGACACATTTTATAATCTCATTCTCTCTAATATGTAGAAAATAGTGGAGAAAAAAGTTATCTTTTACTGGAGAAAAAAAATTGTGCACTAAATAAGAACAAAATAATAAAAAAAGAGAAAGTTGTCAAATATTTTGGATAGAAAGAGAGGGAGAAAGAACGGGATGGAACTATATTCATTGATAGAGGGGAGGATGAAAATCAGTAGTCAACAAAAAGAACAAGAATCAATCATTGGTTATTTTTCTTTCCGATAGTATGCTAAGAAAGTACAAAGTGTAGTTTCAATATTCAGAGTGAAAATGATTTGAAGATAAAACTCTCACAACTGAATTATAATAAAAACTCATAATGGTTTCCCTTTACTTAAATTACTCTAACTATAAAACCACTTTAATTCAGTCTCGCTTCAAAGTAATTCTTCCAAAAATTCAAGTGTGGTTATGTCTCTCCCAATTTAAAACTGGAAGAAACTCTCAATTCAATGCCTTTTAATTTCTTTTAGAATAAAAAAAAAAATTAGTCCCTAAAAATTATTTACTATGCCATTAATGGCATAACTTCTACTTACTTCTCTTTTCAAGTCTTGTGCCAGAAAGTGTTAAACTTCTTTAATTTTATCATAGAAGCCTTTTCTCTGGTCTTTGATCTTCTAACCTATTAGAACTTAAAACTCAACAATAAGAAAACACAATCTGATTAAAATATGAACCAAAAACATTAATAGACACCTTACCAAAGAAGATACACAAATTACAAATAATCATATGAAAAGATGTTTCATACATATGTCATCAGGGAAATACAAATTGAAAAAACTTTGAGAAATTATCACACACCTATTACAATTGCCAAGAACCAGAATACTGAAAACTTCGAATGCTCGTGAGGATGTGGAGCAAAAGGAACATTCATCCATTGCTGGTAGGAATGTAAAATGGTACAGACACTTTGGAAGATAGTTTAGTTTGGTGTTTTCTTACAAAACTAAACATACTCTTTACCACACGATCTAGCAATCACATTCCTTGACATTTACCCAAATTAGCTGAAAACTTGTGCACATAAAAACTAGCATGTTGATATATGAAGCAGCTTTATTCATAATTGTTAAAACTTTGAAGCAACTAAGATGTTCTTCAGTAAGTGAAAAGATAAACTATGGTACATCTAAATAATAAAATATCACGTAGTGCTAAAAAGAAATATGTAGGGCAGGCTAGCAGGCTGCAAACTAAGACAGGATTTCAATGTTACAGTCTTGAGGCAAAATTCCTTTTACTCTGGGAAATCTGTTTTTCCTCTTCTTTAACTAGATTAGGACCACCTGTATTATGGAGAATAGTCTCCTTTACTTAAAATCAATTTATTCTAAATATGTCACGTTTACAAAATATCTTCTCGGTAACATTTAGACTATAGTTTGAGCAAACAATTGGGCATGGAAACCTAGCCAAGTTGACAAATCAAATCGGGTAATAGGGCAAACACAGACTTTGTGAGTAGAAAGGACCTGTGGGTGAAATGCATAGCATTCATGGTGGTACATTCTTCAGCCTTCAGGTCTCAAGGCTTATCCAGAGATTACATAAACCACTGTAGACAGAAAATAGCACTGAAAGCTTTTTCTATTTCCTAGTGCAATTTACTATCACTCTGCTTTCCAAATGTATTGGAAATATGCTAAAAATAAATCTGACTTTTCTTTATTTGAGAATCATTAAGAATCATTTTGCACAGTAATGAAATTGACAATGTCTATAGCATATAAAATGGTTTTCATGTTTATATTAATCTTACAAATCATTTCTTAAATTCAAAGAAATGTATATATGTATATATAGTTACTCATATAGAGATGTCTATTTGAAATAGACTTGTTTAATAGCATTAATCTATTTGTTCTTAGAATGCTGTTTTGCCCTATCAGTTTAATGAGTTTTATTTAATTTTCAAAGTATTCTTTGCTAATATTTCCATACAATAATGAACTATAGAATTAAGAAGCAAAGAATAAATTACACAAAACAGACATTTTGGTTAGTTAGGCAAGTTTCTGTTGGTCCAGAGATAGAAACAAACAAGCAAACAAATTTAAAAAACTATAGCTATAGGGTTGAAATATTCAATAGTAGTAGTAGTAGTAGTAATAGTCTCATCTGAATGTGGTTCTCATGGTAAATAACGTAACTTTTCACAGTGTTACCCATACAAAGTCTGTGTGCCCAATGAAAGGCCAAAACTCAAACTGTCAAAGTTTGAATAAGGGAAGTTTTATTGAACAAGAAGGCAGCAATTGAGAAGATGGGAGCCCTAATCTTCAAATCCATCTCAAGATAGTATAGAGTTCAGAATTCTTTATTGTCAAGGGAAGAGAAATTGAGAGGGGTTATTTTATAAAAACTCAAGCCCCAAGCAGATTTCTTCTAATAATTAGCATGCCTAAAGCAGGAACAATTAGCTTGATGACCGTGAGTACAAGGCAAACTTGAACAGATAGAGTCAGACAGATCAAGCATTTCACTCTGTTACAACAGGGCAAGGTCTAGTTCTATTTTTTTCTTCTGTGGCTATTAATCCCAATACTTGTAGATTTGCAATAATTGCATAGAGATTTTTGTGAGTTTCTTAGTTTCATTTTATTGACTTTTTGTGGTGGGTTGTGGTGAGCAAAGCCTTGGTACTCGTCCTTGCTGTCCTTTGACTTCAAACAATAACAATTATTCTAATTATACTAGTATGTATAGAAGAAAGATTACATTCCTAATAAGTCACAAAATGTTACAGTAAATATGGTAGTTAACATTGAAAAGAATAAAATGTAGATGGGATTAATATAAATGGTAAGAGGAAGTGTTGGGGTTGCTTAGTTAAAGAGATGTGAGAAAAGTGTGCAAACCTGGTGGGACTATGAAATAAATATATCAAGAAGAGTATGGTACCAAACTGAGCAAAAAGAAAAGCATGAGGTGATTGGGCATCATGTACAGCACTGTATTTTGTTACTATTTGCTGTTTCTTGTTGTGTATTTCACTTTGAGTATAGCTGTTTTTATTTGGTGGAGCAAAAAATAAATTTAAAAATGTTGAGAAAAATTTAATATGAACTAACACAATTTTTTTGTTATGTAAACATCATCACTTACAATTAATTGCATATAAGCTGTTTTACATTCCAGAAACCCACTAAAGTGTTACATTTCATGAGTTAATTTTCCCAAATAGCTTATGCACTTAAGAACTAGTTTTGGTCATCTTACAGAGAAAATATCTGGGGAAAAAAACAACAAAGTTTCATGACACGTCTACGAGAACACGTCTAGTGAAAATGGAGCTAGGATGCCAGTGTAGACCATTGGAGCACATAATCTTCGCTCGTCTATGAAGATGTATTTGTATTTTTGTATGGTTGCTTTTTTATTAAAGTTTTAAATATTAATGGTGATGTTTCAAAATTCATGATTCATAGACCTAGAAACAGCAAAAAAAAAAATCTACTTTATTTCCTCCTTCTATATACAGAAGATAAGAACATTTGAAATGCAACATGTCAATTCCAGCTTTGTTTCTAAGATATTCTTTTCTAAATTACACCATTTCAATCTCAAAATGCTAAAAATTGGTTTGTAATTTAATAATGGTAATATGGCACACCAACATCATTTATTAAATTCCCATTTTCTGAGCTAGGTTTTCAGATCTATAGATATAAGTCCTTGACAGGCATGTATAAATTTTATGAATTTTTCTTCTCTACCTCAAGCCAACTAAGTTATAGCTGGACACATTATTCAAGTGAAGCAATCATATTTTCTCTCTCTGAAATTCAGAATTTTTATCCATGGTTTTTATTCACACTTTGATATGACTAACATTATATTATACAAATTTAGGGGAAGTGGGGCAATCATATTCTATCATATAAATGAAAAAAAAAAGGCAGAAAAATCAATCTGCAATATTTTAAAGAAAAAGGCATATTTACAAAAGATGAGGGGAAAAGAGACAATGCAACTCTATTTTCTCCCACTGACAATTTTATAGTTTCTGGTTTCGGCCAAGATTTAGCTCATATTTAGCTCTTAGTTTATAAGACCCACCATATGTTATTAAGAAAAGTTTATTTTCGATATTCAAAAAGAAGAAATAATTTCATTGTTTTCCTTTAAATGTATATGCTATTTATTTGTTAGAAGTAATTTTTAAATGTAAAATAAATATAATTTTATAACACTTAAGTTAATTAACATTTAATATAAATGCCATAAAAATATTTTGTGTAAAGGTAAATTACATTATGTGAATTAAGTCACTCACTCTTCTTTGACCTATTAATTAAAAAAAAAAAATCCTCATGCTATATTTTCAGTTATTTTTATTGAACTTTTACAGAAATTCCTCATAATAGTTGGCAATAAAAACAGACTCTTCTCCCTTTGAATAATGAACTTTCTAAATATTTTTATTTTAAAAAGGGTTTTAGAACCCATCAATACTGAATATTTCAAATGGATCAAAAATAGGAACATATCTTGAGAGAAATCTGGCTCTATTAGTTTTTGGTTGTAGGAAAAATATTTTCTTTTAGAATTTGCTTTGCTTACATCATCATTGTTAGTATGAATTTACATTAAAAATTCAAATCTTAAATGTTCCTTGAAACTATTTATCCTCTCAAAAATTATATACTGTGTTAGGTTTTACAGTATTTATACTACTATTTTTATTTATCTTAATGCAACCAATATATAGTACAATCAAGATTTGAATGCATTTTTCTTCCCATGTGAATTTCAAATCTGCGATTTTTCTGTGTCATTATACAATAAAACAGCCAGAGATAGGGAAATAAATAAAAAGGCATGTTCTATTCCAGTGCAAAAAATGGAACATGAACTCTTCAAAGCTGATGAGGACATTTTTCAACAGCAGTTGGTAGCAGGTATCTGTCAGAGGCAATATTCAAGCAGTCCTAAAACCTGCTTTAAGACATCATTTACAAAGTAAAATGAATCAATGAATTTAACCAAACTAATATTTTCTCTGTTTTAAACTGTCTTTCTATTGGCAGTGTGAGTCTTCTCAAGTAGCTTATAGAAGCTAATAAGAGCTTCAAGTAATTCAGAGCCAAACTTATATTAGGATACATTGAATTCCTACTTTTGGTTTTAAATAATAAAACTGTTATCATAACCCCCAAAGTCTACTACTCGTATCTTTGCTCTACAGAAGGCTTTTCTGTCACATACAAGTGCAAGTACTCCATCTTCCCATAAAACTTGAAAAATATCCAAACTTGTGATTAGATATAGCATAATTTTCTTTCTTAAAATTTGTGTCCTTATAATTAGCAGTCTTTCATTCTACTTAATGATGAAGTCCTAAATGAAATATCAACATTTCAATGGCTGATCATGACATTCATTCAAAAGCTTCTTTTATGTAAATTATGCACAAACTAATTTGAATGCAAATGTACTGTTAATTTTATAACTAAAAAATAATATAATTTACACAGTTTTGCCAAGAGGACAAGCAGGAATATTTTTAATAATTTTAAAACCCCAGACATTAACATCGTGAGGTAATTTTGAGTGAGATTCTGTAAATTACACTGGAGATTCTGTAAAAGCACTGGCCTATGCTGTTGGAATGCTTTGTAGACAGCAATATACTGTCTAATAATGTACTGTTATTAATATAATTAGAAACAAACAAAAATCAACATAAATTTTATAAGTACTAATAAAGTTCTAGTGTAGGAATGTGGCATCCATATTAATAGCTCTTAATTTTGCCCATAGAAAACAGATTTTAATTGAAATGAGTAAAGAATTTTTAGAAATGTATTTATTAATTTATTTATTGATGGATATTTATTTAACACAATTTTGTTCCAGACCCTCTTTTAGTCCTTTAGGATAATAGAAGAAACAGATAACATTCTGTCGTGGAGCTTTTATTCTAATGGGAGAGATAATAACACAGAGAAAGTAAAATATGTATAGTGTTTGTAGTGATAAGTTCTCTGGAAAAAACTGATGTGGGAAGTTCAATTAGGAATACCAGGGTGGGACGTATTTAATATTAAATATGGATAAAGAAGTTTTTACTGAAAAAAATATAAATTTTGAGTAAAGATTAAATGGAGATTAGGCAACAAATTTTTAGGCAAAGTATTCTAAAGGAAAAAAAAAAAAACCTTAGGGAGTAGAGTATCTTGTATGTCTAAGGAACAGTGACAAGGCCAAGATGGCTGAAGAAGAGTGGTGGTGGCGATGATCTAGTAACAAGAAACAAAGTCAAATAAGAAACAGGATGGTTGGGTAAGATTGCATTGGAACTTATATGAAGTTGATTTTTTTCTAAGTGAAATGTGAAGCTTTGCTAGGTTCAGTACGAATGAGTATCATGCACTTTGACAGGGTCACTAAAATTGTGATGCATCTAGAATGAAGGTAGGCAATGCTGAAGTGAGAATACCAGTTAGGAAGCTGTTAACACAATACAGGTAAGAGATGATGCTGTTGAACCAAATCCATGAAGTGTCAATAAAGTTGGTCAATTATGAATATATTTTAAAGTTAGAGCCCACCAAATTTGCCAACAAATTGAGTAGGAAATGTCTAAGAAAAATAAAAGTCAAAAATACTCCAAGATTTTTGGCTAAACTACAGGTATACATTATTGCTAATAACAACAATAGCTAAAACTCTGGAAGTAACATATTTCACTTGAGTAGAGGAGAGGAGAGATAAAAAGTTCAGTTTTAAACACATTAAGTTTGAATGCTTTCTTATTTAATATTTGGATAATAATCTTAGATGGAAAATGTTTTAAGTCTGAGATAACCTGACATATTTTATTTGACAGCATTAATCACACCACTTTGTTAAGATTAGACAAAAGTGGAAAAGAGCAGTCCAGGTTAGAAATTGGAAATAAGAAATTGACTGTTATCAACATAAATATCATATATAATGGATATATCATCCATGTTCCAACTAAACTGCAAAAGGCAGAAATATATTGGTTACTAATAAAATCTGTAAAAATAACCAATAAATAAAAGCTTAAACTAAAGATTTTTAAGTTGAGGACTTTCTCTAAAATTTCTTCAGGAAACAAATAGTATTCAAAAAGACCAAGTCTAATTATTACTTATATTTCCATAATCCTCACTATCTTTCCTTAGATGTTTCATTAGCACACAGATGATACTTTCAAAGTTTGCTCAGAATATTTGCTAGAAAGTATAAAGATTCCAGGTTATTTCAGTTTAGAAGTTGGGTTTGCCTAAGGCGGATGTGTATTTTATCCATTAAAATCTTTAGTAAATTTTTAAGGAAATTGCTTGAAAATAAATATCAGCTTTTACTAGTGGAAATGCTTTAAATAATTCTGCTTTTGGAAGCTCATTATTGATTTATGATTATTGATTATTCTGGATAACATTACATTTTTCAAATTACCCATGCTTTGATAATACCGAACAATACACTAGATATTAGAATTTCTTAAATCATCTCTAATCTCCATGAGTTTTCACTTTACTGTATTTTTACACAACTGTTATAGCTGGGTTAGTGACTTATGTTGCTCTAATAGTAAGCTGGGTAAAGTTAGCCGAGACTTCTATATAAATAGATTTACCCTTGCCTACATAAAAATATTTGGTTTCAAAGTAGACTCCATAAAAGCCAAATATACAGAACTGAAAGACAGTCTATTTAGCACATTAGAAATCATTATGGCTAGATCGGTCTCACAGGCTGCTTAATTACCATTGATCTACTCCCAGACTTGTAGGTGAACCTAGGTGTCAGGAAACTAAAAGATTCTTCACTGGAGTGTGCAAGAATTTACACTCTTACTTTTCCCATGATGCTTGCTGGAAGTATAGTTTAAATTTGATCACTTAAAAAATGTAATGTGTTTCAAGTAAATAAAGTTTATTAACTTGTATCAATGCTATTGTGGCAAATGGAAGAATTGAGAGGTCTGCATTGGTAAGGATCATGATGCTGATAGGAGGGAAAATATATCAGATAATGCACTCACTGACCTATTGGTCAAGAGCCATCTTCCACACTTCCTGGGCACGCTAAGTTATATAATCCATCTTGTTCTCATTTTATAGCCATTCTTCAGTAGTGCTAGCTGTTATTATTTGCACTGTTTTGCCTTTACTTTGAAGTACTGGAATCTCCTTACATGGACTGTTACCTGACATAAGAATTCTAGGGAAAAAAATTGTCAAAACCTAAAGCCCCACACACTGCCCTATCTTTTCTCATTATTCACAAATATCCATGTATAAAAAAGTCTGAGCCTTTACACAAAAGAAAAAATAATTATTAAACATTGCTCTTAAATTAAAAATACATGTATTCATTAAGCAGTTTCTAAGTACTCAATCATTCCCAGTTCCTCACAGCTTTTCAGTAAAGGAGATTATTGAAGGAAGTGCACATTTGGAATGAGGGGTTTCCAAGAGCATCCAGTCAGATGTTCAAGGGACCCTAGTGTGATTAGTAGGGCAAAATTTTTCCTTAAATTAAATGGTAACTCACATTATTTTCTGTTGAAAATTGATATAACTTACAATAACTGATTTTCTAGTTTATCAATGTGTTATATGAACACTTTTAATGATAATAAATTTAACTATACATGAGAACTTTAATGCTTGATCACGTTTTTATTACATTGGGCATGCATGGTATGTCAGTTTCAGTTTGGTTAGAAAAAATGGGCACTACATGTGTTAGAGAAATAAAGGGAATAAATATAGGATTAGAGCTTACATGTTGTGGACAGAGCCAAATTGGTGGTGGCTGTGGGGGTCTATTCACATAGTTCTTGCAGATACGTACTTGTCATCAAATTTCCAATCTTGCTCCTTCCAAATCCTTGACCGTTTGTTAAACTATTATATGTCATAAATTAATGTAGATTTATACTCCAGATGAAGTCAGTAATCAAGCATGTCGTTTAAAGTTTATCTAACTTAGAGTATTTTCTTGCAATTGTCCACTTTCAAGTAGTATCAGCATGATTATTAGCACTATCTGTAAACTAGATCTGATTTTATATTTTTCCTCAGTAGGGCAATCATAGGCAATGCTCCACAAAGCATTATGGATTGATGTTCCATGAGACACTTCCTTATGCAACTTTGTTATGCCTCCAATGCCTGTGGTCTAGTATACTCTCTTATTTCCAATTTTAACTTGACATGGCATCCTGCAAATGCACTCAAATCTGTGGCTCAATAGCTCAGACATTTAGAATCCAAGATGGACAGTTCGGTTACATGGTAATTCAGAGGTCTGTGCTAACACACTCAGTCTCTTCCAGGCCAATGTAAATGCAGAGCTGTTTTTCCAAAAATAAACAGATTTTTGCATCAGATGGCTTATATTTGTTCCAAAATCCTTAGGTTATGCATTGTATTTTATCTATAGAGGACTTCTTAAAGCACTCCTGTTTGTCACAGGCACTTCATCTACCATCAAATCTGCTGTATCATATGCCAGTATGAAAGCACCTTGTCAGTCTGAATCTGTTGCAAAGCTTTCTCTCCTGCTGGACTTAAAACACATAAACGCATAGGTTACATCATAAATGGGCCTGTAGAAACATACTGAAAAACAGTAAAAGCTGCTGCTAAAACCTACAGGATATTGGAGACGGGAAGTTAAGTGAGTTTGAGGTATTTCTTCCCCTTGTTCCCTCCCTGCAGGACTGCCGTTTGCTGTGTCATGTGTATTTTGTTCAAAAGGCATAACTTCTTTCAAGTGGCCCTTTTACTTACAAAACTCTCTCTCTTGTGCGTGTATATATCCATATATATCCAATAAAATAATCCCTCTCTCATCCTTTGTACTACCTCTTCAAAATTGTGGGAGATAACAATCTTCTGTTATTGTCGTTTCTAGGATTCTTTACTCGTCCCTGTATTTTTTTCTAATATTCTCCTCATCTCGTAAACATTTTTGAAAACAACCAAATTTATTGTGCTCTCTCTCTTTCGTAACAGGACCCTGAAGAATACAATTAAATGTTATCATTGCATTTCAATAGTCTATAATATTACTAATAAAATACTTTTTACTTTTGTTTTAATTTTCATTTACTTGACTGATAGCCTTGTTTTTTACTTTATTGATGCTATAATGTTTCTGAACTATTTTATAACCTTTCAGAACTATAAACATTCTGGATTATTCTCTTGCTTTGTTTTTTTTTTTGTTTGTTTGTTTCAAGGGGGATTTAATTGATTGCTTTAAATATGGATAAGAGTAATTTAGATTATGAATATTACTACATTTTTGTCATTCGAAATGTTTCAAATAATTTTCCCTCCTATGTTTGCTTTTTCATCATAGGTATTTTATTTTTCTCCAGTAGAAATTTTGATTATGACTTTCCCACTGTTTGTTCAAGATTATTATATGTTAATGCCTCTTACTTGAGAATTAGATTTCTATTTAGTTTATACACATCAATTATCATCGCTCATAATTTTGACTACTTTGTCATTTTCTGTTTAATGTCAAGAACATCTTGTATTTAACTTTTAAAATACAGTTTGTATTTTTTCTAATCTCAAGTTTGCTTTCTGTTGATTTTTAATATAGAATTTAATCCAGCTATTAAAAATTTAGACTCTGCTGGCTTTTCTTATTATTGTTTGTTCTCATTTCTTTTCAGGGTTTTCTTTTGTCTTTTCAATCTGTTTAACATTATAATTAATTCTTATTTATAGGGACACCACAGGCTATTATTTTGCAGAGTGAAAGCCGAGAAATTGTATTGCTTTATTTCATTTCTGAAAGTAAGAAAATTACAAGAAGAATTTTCTTCAAAATTTCTAGAACTGGTACCCCCTTTCTGTTTTTAAAAGGTCTTATTGACAAAGAAAAAAAAGTCTCAGGCTTACTTTTTTCTCTTTCTGTTTACTTATCTATGACGGAAGATAAATTTATCCCTCATCATGGATGGCCTTTAATCCCCATCTGACCATGCCCTTTCTCTGAGAGAATTCTCTTATCTGAAACTGGATCCCATATTTCTGTGTACAACCTGTAATAGCAATTTAGCAGGGGTTAATTTATTGTGGTTATAAATTTGGACAGTGTGGGAGTATCTTCTATTCCATTACTTGTTTCTCAGATTTTGAGAAGCACCTGTAATTACTTTTCAAAGACCAGATATATGGCAGCAGAACTACTATCTGGGGTATACACTGTCCAGGGATTTTTTAGTTCCCATTTATTATTGTAATTTGCAATTATACATTTTCTTTTAGTCTCTGACATTGTAGAGATCAGCATTGTATTTCCTAAATAGATGTCCCAAAAGAAGAGCTTCGGTTAGAAATTATGCTGGTGAGTCAGAAATCTATTCTTATAAAATAAGTGTTCTGGATTTAAGTAAATGGAAACTGCATTTCCAAATCTAGAATGGGAGAAATGGGATGCAGTCTTCTTGTCTTAATTCGTTTATGTTTTTTTTCTTCTTTCTGATACTGGATGTGAAATATGTGCCTATCCTCTTTATTGCTCTGCCTATATTAGTAACATTGTATGATTGGCAATTCTTCCCATATTGTAGCATAACTCACTCTTTTCTTCATTGCTGTGAAACTTTTTATTTGTTTTTGTTTGAGCAAAATTTCAAGAATGTTTTAATGGAAAGAAGTCAAACAAGAGTTACAAGTTTGCAAAATGTTTAGTACTGAAATATGCATAAGTTTTTGACAAGCTACCATTTGTGCTTGTGACAGGTGTCCAGAATTTCAACATAAGTCCATCTGTCTATTGCCACAAAAGTTGTGCAGGTTACCAGTAAAAAAGCAGACAAATAAAAGTATATTTATTCCACAATGCTACAAACACTAGGAACCATATACTTTCTAGAATAAATAGCATTGCTATTCTAGGAGCATTTCGATTTTTATAGAGTTAACCTAATGTCATAAAACAAATGCTAATTATTACTTCCTGAAGTGGAAGTTAGGTATTTGTGGGTTCTGGCTGCCTACAGGGCCCAATTTCTCTGCCTAAATATAAGACTGTCACTGAATTTTATCTTCTTGTAGGAAAGCAAATCTTTCAACCATAATAGATAAAATCAGTTTATTTTACCTTTGGATAGTACAGCAAGATGAACTGTGCAGAGAACAGAGAAATTCAGACCAATGCAAGTCTTGACCTTGGCCATTTTTTTTTTTTTATCATTGCATTTACTATTTGAAAAATGAGAATGTCCACTTGTGAATTTGTTTTCTAAAGTCAATTATAGACAATATTGACAAACATTTTATGTATCAAAATATAATTAACTGTATAGCAATGTTGGTGATAGAATAAAATGTTTTGCCGATATTAAGTATACTAGTCTTAAAATTAAAATTAGTGATTATGTTTGACCTATTTTCTCAAAATAGAAACTTATAGATCTGCATTTTAACTGTAAACAGCATTAGCCAAGTTCTCTAGTATTAAATGTAGTTCCTAACATTATCACAAGCTTTTAAAGAAAATTATATGATTTGGAGATTTTCTGAGTATTATATTTTTATACTTATTTTTAAATCATAGAGTGTTTTAAGGAAGTTATGAAAAGTAGAGTCCTTTGGACAAATAATTTGGAAAAATAAAAATAGATGTTAAACAAGAATATTATTTTCTATGAATTTAGATTGTTGTTTATGCCTTTATCAAATACTTGAAAATTATAATAATTTTCTAAATTATAATTCATGTTCTAAGTACTAGTTATCCAAAAAGTGAAAATTTTTAAAGAAAAGAGGTAACAGATATCTTTAGATAGGAAAATGTCTCTCTTGGAAAGAAAATACAGAAACATAAAATGTTTTTTGTTAAGTAAAGACATTGGAAGGTGTTTTAGTGTATATAAACTCTTTACATGGTACATATAAAAAATTACTTAGTTTCTAAAAGAAAATGAAATACTAAAAGGCAGATAACTCATTATGTCGCTGTGATAAATATAAACTATAATTACTGTTAATGGGCTACCTGCTATTAAATAAAGTGGATTGAATCATACATACTCATGATTATTTTAATCTCTAGAAAACTATCTTATGTGTAAATTTTTCTTTCATGCTAGTAAAATTGTTTTATAAGAGTTTGACTTTTATTCTAGTAAAATTATTTTACAATTTGAATAACAAAGACATCCATTGATATTTTTATGCCTAAAATATATATTAATACCTATTTATTTACTACAGGAATAAGCAAACTATAGCTCACAGGTTAAATCTAGCTCTCCACTGATTTTATAAATAAAATTTTTATTGGAACATAGTCTCATCTACTCATTTAAGCATTGTTTATGGCAACTTCCTGTTAGAGTGGCAGAGTTGACTATGTGTTAGAGACTGCATGGCCCATAAAGTCTAAATATTTACTGTTTGGCTATTTAGAGAAAGTTTGACAAAGCTTGATTTAGGATATTGTCTAGAACATAGTAGAAATTCAAATCTATTTACTGTTGCCAAAAATATTTAATGAAGTGAAATATTAGTATCTAAAGTTTGAGAATCAGACTTAATAAAAATCCTTCCTAAAATACTGTAGAATGGAAAAACTTATTTTGGAGACAATATTATATATCAACAGCTGTAGAAATGTGCAAAATTTTTTTCTAATACTTATTGTTTTGAAAATCTATTGTGGAAAAACATTGAAATATGTAAAAGGCAATAAGATTTATTCATAGCAGCATTTTTATATTTATAAAAATATTTTTAAAATAAAATTTGTGTTATATTTTATTTCCTACATAGAATAACATATAACTATTATAATTATACCTATTAATAATATGTAATAATAACTAAATGCATTATTAATCTAAACACCCAATATGTGTAATTTTATGTATTGAATGATTTTTATATATTTAATAATTTTATATAATTTAATTACTACAACTATAAAAAACAAATACAATTGAATGATTATGGTGCTTATAATAAGGCTAGTGACTTTATGATTTTTTTCTATTTTTCAAAAGTTGATATATACTTAAGATTACTCTTAAAATGAATGAGACATATTATGCATTCAGTTTTTATATTTAATATATATTTCAAACTATTGACATTTTAATTATATTACATTCAATATCACAGGATCTTAGTGGTAGAAATATATTTCCCTATTAACCGGTATAATCTTTCAACCTAATTTACAACTTTTTCTGGAAAGTAACTTTTAGTTTTTCATCCTTTCCTTCATCCTTACAGTGACAAGAGCTTATAATTAAATACCAGTATCTTAAACCAGAAAAGAAATCTTTCTTTGATATAAATATCTACTTAAATCTTACATTACTTATTTTTCAGAGGATGACCTTTTACATTATAAGTTGAAAATAGTTTATATACAGCCAAGTTTTTCTTGTTTCCTATCTGTGACATTAATGTATTTCAAGACATGCTCCATGCTTTTCCACAATGTTTCTAAGTGGGTAATAGTAGAGGTTTTGATGAGACTCCACAGCATTCAGTCACGTCTCTGAAAAAGGCAGGTAATAGACAACATAAAATTCATTACTATCGATCACTTCTTCAAACTTACTAAGGTCTGTAAACCTTATTTATTGTTTTGGGGTACTTGGAATATGGTTTAGTCATCAGAAAGACTGGATTCATATCCTTTTGTAGATATTTGTATTTGCTATATGGTTCTGTAATTCAGAATATAATTTCTCTGTCTTCTTTGTTTTTATTCTTTTGACACATGAGTTCATTCTAAAGTACTTGATGAGAAAGAGCGACTTTGAAATTCTTATAAATTATAGAAATAGAACTGTAGTTGCAAGTATCAGATATATCTACTTGTTTTAGATATCCTTAAAATTCTCAAGGGTGATTCTTTAAATCTGAGATTTTGTGAGGGGAAAATGATTGAGAGGCTTAAGCCAATAGTATAAAATAAATTCATTTAAAAATTGTCAACAGTTAATGTAAGCTAATAGACACAAAGCAAGTAATTAATATAATTTAAAAATTATTGTGGATCTGTTATTTATTCCCATTGCTTCATTGCTATGACATTGAAAAAACAAAACTTTGTAGTTTTTGCTTTTTTCTTGTTCATGTCCTTTTTTAGAAAAATCATCAGAATATGTTTTTGTTTCTGCTCATGCAATAATATAGCCAAACATGTGTTTTTTACATCAGACCTGTTAAGGAATTGTGAAATGTTCTTATTCTTTTGTTTGAAATTACTTAGTTAGAGCCTTTAAGAGAGTTTATTTTAACTTAATTAAAAAGTATCTCTGTAATGCTTATAATGCTATTGTCATTGGTGCTACTGTTAATTTAGACATCCAATACAATTACATATACAAAAACATAAAATTATTTTGCATATGCACCAATTCTTCATTTTGCTTTTAATTATGAAATGTTTCGTTGACTTATGGAGATGATGGAAAATTTGTCTCCATCAAAATAGTCCTACACAGTTTAAGTTAAATGGGTTTTTATAACAATTTTAATTTATTAGTTGTGTAAATTTATATCTTAACAAAGTCAAGTAGAATTACTATATTGACTATATATAGATTTGTTATATCTGAATGCATTTTATTTTGCTAACACTGACAATGAAGACATGTTAGATTTCCCGATAACACAAAGCACAGTATATACTATCAATAACCTTTTTCTACTTACATAAATATTGAAATTAAATCTGGATTTAAAGTATGGTTTTGTCAGTTTTCTCAGTTTTAAATTGCGATTGCATTATGGAGATAAAACATCATTCTTTATTTAAAAAAATAAATATCAATGTTCCAAATGAAAAGCAAAATTTGTGACTTTTCTCATCTAACACTCAGTTTTATAAAATCTGAACTCTATATATTTTATTAAACATGGAGAATATATGTCAAATAATTTTGTAAAATATAATAAATATATATTGAATGTTTTTTTTTTTGCACATATGTGTAGAAAAAAAATCCTTGTTTAATAAATCTTAACCTATTTAGCTAAGGTTAAAGTCTTTTCAGAGTTGGGGGAGTATAAGTCAATAAATTTGCGAATTGAATTAGAACACATTTATTCCAATATTAAGGATATGCTAAACAAACAAACAAACTAAACAAGCAAACAAGCAAAATAACAAACACTGTGATGTTACTAACTAGATTAGTTTAGAAGGAGGCTTGAATATATATTCTAACTCATTGATACTGGATATAAATGGATAAACCCCACATCCTTCTACTGCAAAATTAGCATTGTAGTTAAACAAACATATAAACATTACAGAAAACATTACAGAAAAGAATACAATTCTACAGTAGATTTTCTCTTCTATATATGTCATACTTATGCATTTAAAGTACTGAACTTTTTCTTTATGTGAGTATATGAGGTGAAGGCAATAAAAGTTTTTTGTTTTTGTTTTTGTTTTTTAAATCAGACTAGTACCTAGTGACTTTCAACTCCTAAAAATTATTTTTTCTGGCTGAAATTTCCATAAATTTTATTGAAAATAGACACATATTCTTTTCAAAGTCTTTTTAAAATTGTCTTTATTGTGTGTTCTTATACATATCAATTAATAATAACATTAATCTCTTAGATGGAAACGATATATAGATAAATATGCCCAACTATATTCCTTCATTATAAAAAATTATAAACACTATATTTTCATTGTTTTTTTTATTTATATTTTCATAAGATATGAAGATTTATATATTTAAAAGGCCACATATTTAATTGCTGGAATATAATTACAACATAATGACAGATAACATTTGTTGAGTGTTAACTGTATGTTCAGGCTCTTTGTTATATAAATATTATCTAACTTCATTTAATCCTCACAAATATTTAATGTAGAAGCAAATATCTGCATTTGGGTTTCCCAGATGATGAAACTAAGAATAAAAATGAAAAAGTTACTTAATTAGAGTTGCATAGTTTGTAATTCAGGGTGCTGAATTTCAAACTCAACCAGATAAACTCAGTGAATATACTCTTAAATGCCATAAAATTTACTCTTTTGAGTAAGTATTGATGACAATTGAAGACTAGTAAATACATGAAAATAGTGTTTCACTGCTTCAGCACCTTGATGTTTCTTTTTCCTTAAATTCTTGGAATGAAAGTCACTATTTTAAGAATACTGTTTTAATTTAAACTGTTTGTGAGACTGAACCATGTTTTAATTGAAGTCACGCTTAAATTCTTGTAATGAAAACATGTTTTACAACATAGATGGCAAAAAGATTCATCAGATGATTAACTCATATATTTTTGTGCTATAGCAAACCACCCAATGATTGAAAAACAAATCTTTATTATTATTAATTATTTTCTTTAATTTTTATTTGTGCTTCATAGTGTCAAGTGTACAATTCTAAGTTGTTCTTATCTACTTACGAGAGTACAGTATATTCATAGATTAACTTATTTTTCTCCTCACCTAGTAGTGTCATACCTAGTCATGGTGACACATTTATTATCTTCTTTCTTAATAAGTACATTTTTAGTAAAAATTCAAAACCTTTCTGGAATATATCATTGAAAAATAGAGAGCACTTATGTATATTTACCTAGAACCCTCTTGGACAAATTATATATCCTGAATTAATGGCACGTTTCTCTATAAAAATATACAAATTTGAAATAACATTTTTTGAAAGTCACTATTTTAAGAAAACATACTATTTTAATTTAAACTTGTCTATGAGACTGAACCATGTTTTAATTGAAGCCACACTTAAAATGACTTCAATTTTGTTAATGATCACATATAAAAATAACCCTATTATTTATAAATTATAATAACTTGAAGGGCATTATGTAACATTTTGAATAGTTAATTTAAATAACTTAGTCTCAATAAAATTATGATTCAGTAGACAATATGATTAAAATTATGTAACATTAAATATAAAAATGGAAATATTCAGATTTTTTTTTAAAATATCAAAATGGGATTCATTATAACAATATGTAGTATACATGAAAGTTCTTCTTAGGACAAAATTCCCTTGTCTGGGTTGAAAGTAAATGGTGAACCTCTGAAATTCATGGTGTATTTGTTATAGCAGTAATGGAAAGAAACAGATGACGTGTCTTAAAAATAAAAATAAATTAAAGCTCCCAAAGAAATAAGATCAAATGAGCAAATTCTCAGGTGTGGAACTGCAATAAATTCAGGTGCATCATCCAAAAAGATTTTTTTTAAAAAAAGACTCTCTAAAGTAAAAAGTGATATTTTTGTTTGGTTGCCATAACTTTCCTGGTAACTTGTCAGTCTTAATATAAAAATCTCTCTGTATGACATAGAAATGTCACTCCTGTACCTGAAGCAAAATTATATTGAGCAGAAAACAGTTTAAAAAGAATTCAAGGAAAGATCAGAAACTTCGGTTGTATTGAAACTCTAGACTTAGTGAAAAATTTGTCTTTAACAGAGTGTTCTAACTCAAAAAACAAGCAAAAAAATTTAGGATTTCAGAATATTGTGTTTTTCACAATATTTATTATTTTGGCCAACTGAAAGTTTCCATAAAGTATGAATTGGGCAATTGCTACTAGGTATATCTCAGTGCAAGTAAATAAAATTCTACTCCAATAATTCTAAAATATTATGAATTGTATTAAATTCTAGGAACAAGAAAATAATATTTTCTATTATAGCAATGATGGAACTATAAATGAATAAATATTTAGAAGGAAAAGTCCTGCTTATATATGTTTTACACTATGTTTTACGGATAATTGATATGGGGATATTAAGTATTTTGACAAGCCAGGGATACTTTATTACTCTAACATATGGAGAAAAAAATGTCTGACTCATAAATATTCTGAAGTCAGATTTTTATTAATTAATTGTATCTAGTTTCTCAAAATTTCTAAGTGAGTAAAGTTTTCCTGAATTATTATTCTAAACTCTCTTCTGGTCAAAATATTGACTCTAACATTATCTATTAACAAATCTCCAAAACAATATCATTAAAAATAAACACAATTTGTCTTTTAAACTAATATATATAGATATACTTTTAAAAATATTTCAGAAAATTCTTATATTATAAACCTTGACTGAGTAGGAAGCAGACTTAAACATAAAATTATAAATCAGTTGAGTCTAAAATGATAATTTATAGCTACATGAAATCCATTCTCAGCCATGTCACTGGTGAAAATAAAAAACAAAGAAACAAAAAACAAATCCGTGCTAATGGTAATGCAGTAAGAAGGATCCCATTAAATAATGCCAAAAGAAATATGAATTGTATATGTAGTCTTCAAATTCAATCTTTCAGTATATCTGTTAGCAATAAAAATTATGATAGAACATGAAAGCTTGTGACATATCAATACTGTTACTGACAACAATAAGAAAACTGGATAAAATATAAAAATCCTTTTCTTAAAGATTTGAGATCTATGGGAGCAGGGAGAACCAGAAGGGCAAAGAGTTTGAGTAGCAGAGAATTATGGAAAGTAGGTTAAACTTCTGTAGCCATTTTTTTCCTCCGTGGAAATTTGCAATATCTGGGACCATGTTAAAATATATATGTATATTTTTGCTCGGTACAGGACTGTTACTGAAAAACAGTAAAACTGACAGAACTTTAGGCAATTTTGTAGAGTCTGAGTAAAGAAATTGATGACTGAATAGATACTAAACCCACAGCCATTTCTCCTAAGCAACCTACCAAATTCTGATAATATGAGGATTAGAAGCAAAGAGCTAAGGCAAATGCCTCTGAAAATAGACTAAATGTTTTATCAAGCAGCTTGTGGGAGTGAGAAGACAGAAAATTGAGATTGGAACCTGATAGATAAAGAAACTTCAGAAAATCAGGTTTCATTGAAATGTGTAATCTTAGACACAAGATAAAGGTATGTAAATCAAAATATTACCCAAACTATAATCCAAATGATGTATCTCTATTCCTGTCTAGTTTATGATAATTCTCATTATCTCTGCTTAACAAATAAATGAGTGAACCTTCTCTGAGTAAAAATACTGTCATTTAGAGTCTTTATAAATTTATATATACATCTGTCACTCAATAAAAATGATTAGGCATGTAAAAAGAGAGAAAAACAGAATAAAAGAAAGAGGAAATAAAAACATTAAAAATGACTACAGGTTTTATTGAAAAGACACTATGTAAGCTCCTATCATAGTATAGTCAGATATAAAAACATTAAATATACTTTCTTGATGTAGAAAAATAATTTCTGATTAAATATTAAAATATAAAAAACTTAGTTTCTACAGGTAAACTCAGAAAGTAGTCATAACCTGGGGGTAGCTATATAGTCTTTTAGAAAGGTTCAAGTAGTGCTAATCAAAGAGATAAATAATAACCAGGACAAAATTAACATTATGAATGTCTACTTATCAAAAGACATCATTAAATAAATAAAAAATAAATCCAAAGAGTGAATTATATTTATAATGCCAATATTTGAAAAAATATTCAAATACTAAAAAGCTTTTATGGTTTATAAGAAAATAACAGTAAATACATGAGCAAAACACATGAACACATACTTCAAAAAGAGAATATTAAATCATTTATTTTATGCAAGTTAAATGAAACTGAGACATCAATATGCAGTCATAAGAATAGCTAAAAGGAAAACAAATAATCAATGATAAGCATTATTAAGGATTTTCAGAAATTGGAACTTTCCCACAGAACTTTTGAGAGAGTAAATTTGATTGATGAGTTTGGAAAACTGTCTGGCAGTATCTACAGAAATTGACCATATGCACACATGTGGCCCAGGAATTTCCCTTCTTGGTAAATGCTGAAATGAAATGTGTTCATATTTAATTAAAATACATGAAAAAAAAAGTTCATGGTAGCACCGTTGTAAACATCAAAACAGTAAAGCACCCAAATATTCATCTATATAACGATATACTGAAATAATATACATATATAATTGAAAATGAACATGATATATCTACACAAAAAAAAATGGGTGAATATTTCCAACAGAAATCTGACACAAATCTCGCAATCAGTAACCAGACATAGATGTACATTTACTGCATGAGTCCACTTATGTAACATTCATAAAACATGCATAACTAAACTATGATGTTAAATGTCTGTAAATTGGTTAACCTATGGCGTATAATGATTGAAAGAGCTATTGGGAGTCCTCAGAGTTGCTTTTGATGTTCTTTTGCTTGATCTGTGTGATGATTACCTAGGAATGTTTATTTTGTGAAAATGTAATAAGTTATGTATTTATGCTTTGTTTCCTTTTATCAGTGTATGTTATATGTCGATGAAATTTTACTGAAATAATGCATGTAACATTCAAATCATCAATCCAATTTCTAACTGTTTCCATAAAAATCACTTGTACTTTATGTCTAACAGACCACTTTGCATGAAATGTTAAAAGCAATTCTTCAGTCAGAAGAAAAGTAATACAGGTGGAAATATATCTCTGTAAAAGAAAAACAAAAATAGAAAATAGTAAGTACACAGACATCTATATATCTTTACCTTCTAAAAATTTTAATATCTTTAAAAGGTCATTGATTATTTAAACAAAACTCATGATACAGTGTGGGTTCATTGCATATGTGTAAATAAAATGTATGATAACAATAGCACAAAAGGTTGGGAGGGAAGGAATGAAAGCATACTATTGTAAGATTCTTATCTATTTAAAGTAGTATAATATAACAGTGGTAGACTAAGAAAAGTTAAAGATGTATATTTCCAATAGTAATCTAACAGCTACTACAACAAAAAATTATAATGAATAAGCTTATGAATTGGTTAAAAGGTATAAAAATTACACAATTGTTCTATGAAGGAAGAAAAAATACAAAAAAAGAACAGGTGGTAAAAAAAATTGATTTAAACAGAACCATAGCAATAATCATATTAAATATAATTAATTAAACACCCTCAATTAGAAGTCAGACATTGTCAGATTAGATGAAAAATAATACTGAAACTGCGCCAATCAGAACACACTTTAATTATAAAAACACAAGTAGATTAAAAGTAAAATTTTGGTAAAAGATTTACCTTGCTAACACTAATAAAACAAAGCTGAAATGGCAAGATTAATTTCAGACATAGTAGATTTTAGAAAGAAAAATATAATTTTAAGGATAAAGAATCTTATTGAATAATGATAAAAGGATTGATTTATTAAGAGGATACAAAATTCTAAATATTTTTGCTAATAGCAACAAAGCTTCTAAATATGTGAAGCAAAATCTAGTAAAACTACAGGAAAAATCAGTAAATTCATAATTATATTTGAAGATTTCAATATCTCTCTCTCAAAAACACATAAAATAAATAAAACATCAAACAAGATTTAGAAGACTTCAACAACACTATCAAACAACTTGGCCTAATTGACTTTATAGAAGATACTAACCAACGATAGCAGAAAATAAATTATTTCCAAGTAGATGTAGAATATTTATCATATTCCGAACCATAAAATTAGTCTCAATAAATTTAAAGGATTCAAATTGTAAAACACATGTTCAAATTGTAAACCACAATTAGATAAAATTAGAAATAGCATTAGAAATTAGAAATAAATTACAGAACTATTACTGAAAAAAAAAAAACCCAAGGGTTTTTAATAAAACAATAAATAAAACACTTCTTAATAAACTAACACACTTTCAACTATGAGTCAAAGAGGAAACAAAAGGAAAATTAGAATAATTTTTGAATCAAATGAAAATGAAAATATATTACATCCAAAGTAGTAGCATGTGCAAGTTGGTAAATTTGACTTCATCAAAAAGAAGATTTTTGATAGGCCCAAAGCACTATTAAGTGAGTAAAAAGTCAAGGCACCAGCTGAAAGAAAATACTTACAAATTATATATATGATAAAAGTCTTAGATCCATCATACATAAAACAAACAACACATAAAGCTCAACATTAAAAGCATAATTTTTAAAATAGGAAAATATTTGGACATTTTTCTAAAGACATACAAATAGCAAATAAGCACATGGGAATATGCTCTATATCCGTAGTTATTAGGGAAATCAAAGTAAAACCAAACTCCCATTAGAAAGGCTAATATTAAAAACACTGACCACATCAAGTGCTTGTGAGGACAGAGCAGCTTCAACTCTCACAATACTGCTAGCGGAAATGTAAAGTGGTGCGACTACTTTGAAAAACAATTGGTAGTATCTTAAAACTTTAAATGTATACTAATTATTCATCCAGCAATCCCACCGATACCAAAACAATAAAACATAAGTTGACACAAAGACGGGGAATTCAGTGGTTGGAGCAATTTTTATAATAGCTTCAGACTAGAAAACACCAAATGTTCATCAGCAGGTGAGTGAATAAATAAAGTGTGGGATAGTCATGCACTAAAAAGTAATAAAGTATTGATACCTTCAACAATATGTATACATCCCAAAATAACTACCAAGTGAAAGACACTAGTTTTTTAAAAAGTCTATTTTGTTTATATAAAATTCTAGAAAAAAACCCTGATCTTTAGTGACTGAAAGCAGGTTATTGGTTGCCTTTGGACAGTGGGAGGGGCAGGCAGAAAAGTTTACAAAGTGGCATGAGAGAACTTTTGAAGAAGGTGGATATCTTAATTGTGGTGATAGTTTGATAGGTAAATACACATGCTAATATTTTCAAACTGTACACTTTAAATAAGTACAGTTTATTATATGCCAATTATGTTTCCTCAAAGCTGTAAAAAAAAGTCAGTCATTTGCACTTTATGTTTAAATACAAGAACATTCATTGTTTCATTGTTATTAGTGGCAAAAACAAATAAATTTTAAAAATAACTTAAAGGATCATTAATAGGGAAATATTTGTGTAAACTCTGGTTAATCCAAATCATTATACATTATGTAGCCCCTAAGTGAATGACCTATTCTTTTTTAATGAGAATAAAAGAGAAAATGATAAAAGTCAAGTTGCAGATATTAGTATAGTGACTTATTTTCTTAAATGGTGGAAATCGATGTATGTGCTAATATATTTTGATTATGATACCAGGAATACACAGAAAGCTATGGAAGTATTTACACTAGGCTGTTGATAATTGTCTTGTGGCTGACGAAGAAGTCCTAGTTCAACAACAACAAAAAAATCAAAGAGAGCAAGTTTCTGTCAAGTCAGTAAGATTAGATCTGAGGATAGTTGAAAGCCTTGTGTGAATACAGGTTCTCAGAAGTGGAAAGGGGAGAGTCCCAAGAATAAACTGGAAAGAAAGTTGAAGTGACAGTTATGTCTCATATTGCTTCAAATACCAACAGGTGTTTGAAAGTTAATTTATTCATATTAATTTATTTGTTGTTACCACCCCAATGCTCTGGGGTTCTCAAAAAAAAAAAAAAAGCTATATCTGTCTCATATATAGGTTTTACTTAGAGCATATAGACGGGCATGTCTTATAAATTTTCTATCTATACTCTCTTGCCAGACCTTACCTTGACAGCCTTATCCCATTTACAATCTATCATGATGTGATTTGAAAAGGAAAGCTGCTTATACAATTAGCTCCTTGGCTGCTTGGACCATCACTGTTTCCTCCATCACCACCTTTGGTCTCTTTTCTTTCACTCACTCACATGTTCACACGTACACACCACACACACACAGACTTCAGAAAACATTTCATCCCTTCAACCTAGTTATTTTATTATTCTGTAAATGAACACTTTTGATGTTTTTAAGATTTGCTTTAAGGTAATTTTTTCTTTCAAAATCAAATGGTTTAGGATGCAATGAGAGACAGAAATTTTTAGAATTTAAACACAAACTTACCTACTTGGTGCTAATTGTTAAATAACACATAAAATGTCCAACAAACAGAAATTAGAATCCTTGATATTTTAGTTTTTAAATTTTTTTTTTTTTTGGCCTGGTACTTTTAATAGGGAATCATGCTGTTTATAACAAAAATTAAGGAAATCATTTTACTTTTGGTAACAAAATATACAGTTTAAATTAAAAAATTTCTGGCCCAACTTGTCCTTTTCAATGCTGGATCTGACTAATTAATACAATAACAGAATTCAAATCTATAACACTATTAAAATTACATAAGTATGTGTGTATGTATATTATATATTTATATTTAATGGTGTTTTCCCTTTCTTTCACTTTCCTACATTTACCTCTCCTATCAAATCCTTCTTTTCCTTGTCTAATAATCCTCCTATAATTTCTGTACTCTGAAGGAGCTTTCAGTATAATTCCCAACATCTTCAGACATGGAAAAAATTTTTTTCTATAATTATTCAAACAAAATTGTCACAAATTTGATATGTCAAATAGAAATTATTAATTAATTATGAATGATGTAAATCTAGTCATTAGTAAAGATCCCTGTAGAGTCCTTTTAAATCCCTTAATGTATGCCACTAGTGACATCACTTATGTAAGATTAGATATGAGCCAGGCAAAGCTGTGAAAAGTATTGAGAGATTTTTAAACAAAAGTGTTTTTAAAATATAATTCCTGTGATACAGATAGTGTTTATATCACATCACTTTTATTCAGTTAAAGGGTTCTATGGTAGCACAAAATGACTAGCAACCAATATCGTTACTAACACAAATTCATTTCGAATCAGAAATTTTAACTAACTTGTACTCAAAATTTCCTCATGTGGAAAAAAAATAAGAAACAGAAATTTAAAATCTCACCTTTGCATTTATGAAAATCAGGCATCTTGAAGTGTTGTTATGTAATTTTTTAAAAAGATTTTTGTGTTGTAATAATAAGTGCAATTTATTGCTCATATTAATTTTAAAAAATTGTAAACAAAAATTATCAACAGTAATTAATTATGATTGCCCTGATCACATTAATTTTCTCCTTATTTTAAAGAACATTACAGAAAAATTTACATGCTGTTTTAGATTTAGGCAAATTGCATATATTTCTACCAGAAGAATAAAACTATATCACAGGATTTTTCTAGTATGCATACCTCATTGATAAATGCCAGTATCATTTGCAGATGAGAGAAGAGGTTTATAAATAAGGCTTATAACTTTCTCAATATCAAGAATTATTCGTCTTCTGGAAAATGTTCTTCAGTACACCCTACATGACAAAATGATGATGCATACAATGGCAGGATGATCAGTAGCCTGAAAAAGCATAGGACGGTAGTAGGTCATCATTTTCATTTTTATTATAATTCTTTTTTTCCCTAAAGTATCATTCCTTTCAACATTAGCCAAATTGCTTTTCAGCTGTAAGTCCTTGAGCAAATATAATTTCCATGTCACCCAGTGCTCCTTTTGTAAACGTTCACAAAATTTAATCTAGTAATACTTTTAAAGTGCTACTACAAAATTTTTTCTTAAATTGATCATATACAAAGACAAGAGTATAAATATAATTTTTCTCTGAAATGCAAAATGCATTATGGTTCATATTCATATTGATTGAAATAATTGTCTACATTCAAAAACATATAACATCATCTCATGATTCCTAGTCTATCCCATTTATTTATTTTCATTATTTATTTATTGTTTGTCCATTTATTTATTCCTATCCATTAAGTCATTCATTCACTAGATGTAAATAAATAATGAAGTAATTATTTTGGAAACAAGAATGCATAACTGACATGTAATGAATGTCGATAAGGCAAATGGGAATTATTTTTTCCTCTATTTATTATAGAGGAAAACTCCTGGAAATTATTCTCATGCTAGACCCAGGCTTGCAAGAACTGCCCATCTCAAATGAGCAAATACCTAATTTCCAGGTAATAGTTTTCAGCTTCTCTGTGTTTCATTAGGATATCAGTTCACTGATATGCTCCTACGATTCTTCCATTGGCCCAAAAATTTATAAGGATTTATGAACATTTTATTAGACCAGGGACCATTTTTCTAGCATTGACCTATTGCGTACATGTAGTCCTGGAGTGAATGCAGTTCAGTTTTGCTTCATTTCCTCAGTGTGACTGGAAACAAGCATGAAGTTCAGTCATTAGAACTAGATTTACATATTAACTTAATACTTACACAGATATGTAACATTTAGCAAATTTTTTTACTTTGTATATTTTTATCTGTATAACATGCATTATAATACCTAATTGCATGAATGTAGAAAGGATTAAACATGATTATGTATGTAAAGAGACTGCCATGCTTTAAATTTCCAGGGAATTCATTAAATTATTTTGTATAGCCACCCAAATTGCCTCATCTATAAAACTGTGCTAACTTGTCTCTTAGGGTGAGAATTAAACATGATTGTGTATGGATAATATTAGATTTAAAAATGTTATATGAATATTGGCAATTGTTATTCCAAGGAATAACAGTGTGGCCTGAATGATAAAATTGTCAACTTCATTTTCTTTTATTTATAGAGATTGTTTGCACTTTACGTAGGACAATTGCCCTATCCATACCTTTTGTGTTAATTAAAATCCAAAAAACAATACTATTGTTAATACATGCCATGAATTCGTTGACTACTATTGCCACTTCATCTAATTTCTAGGCTTACAAGGATTAGATACCAGTACCATTAGATGCTAATAATTCTTAAGTCATATTTGATTGTTTTAGGGTTATTGCTTATAGTGTATAAATGAATTGCCCTATGATTGTTTAAACATCAAATTTAACACTCTTTTGCTACAGTAAGTTTTTTTATAATGACATATTTAGTAGAGAGATTTTGATAGTAGATTTATTAACATATATTCTCTCTTAATACCTTTATCTATCCAAGGCATTAATGTTCTCCAATAAGTCTGCAGTAAAGGATAGATGATACTGTCTCTTGATAAAAGAATGGTCTCAGAATGCCTGGTAAGGCACAACTTTATCAGTGAGGTCAAAAAATAACAAGGTTATTTTGGTAATTATTCACTTATATTTTTCTCAGAGGATTTGGGAAGCACTGCCCTAGATTGCTTTCTACATTATATTGACTAATAAACAGTTAAGTTCTAATGCAGCTTTCTATTTTATATACTTTATTAGACTTAGTTTTTAAAACATGCCCTTACTTGTTCTCATATTACAATATTTTAAATAGAGGCTTGAGCTAATGAATTTTCTTGATTTTCCTTTTTGGTTTTCAATATGCTGTTGATGAGATAAATAGAATTCTAGCAGATGAAAAATGAATTTATTTTTTTCTATATAAGTAAATGATACAAATTATTATTTTAAGAGATACCATGGAGAGTGCAAATATAAAATTTTCTAAAATATATAAGAAAAATGTTTTACAAACTAGAACATTAATAATTACCCAGAAGCCAAAGTATATCACTGCCTGTCTAAAGTTGAATTATGCATAATTACACTTGAACTATATTACTCTCTTGATAAAATATACTTTCTGATTCAGACACAGTGACCCTATGTAACCTATATCATTTATTAAACTCAATGAACCACATATTTAAATAGCTATATCTCCAATGAAGAAGACATGTAATGTATTCAGTCAACATTGCTTTATACTATCTCTAATATATCATAAAGAAAAACATTCTCTTTGAAGACATACAAGGGTAAGATATACATTCTAGAGCCTATGATTACCCAACACTTAAAAAATATTTCATGATTTCAAATCAAAATACATCACATCTAATTTACTGCTATGCTTCTAATTAAAGATATAAAGTAATTTTCATAATTAGGTATGTTGAGATATAGAAAAAATATTAAATCATGGAGTTTGTATTTTCCACATTATATTTATCTAAATATATATATAAATGTATAACAATATGCATAATATACAAATCTAAAATTTATATATAATCTTGTATCAGTAAAGGTTCTCCAGAAACAGAACCAGCAAAATATTTATACGTAATGAGATTTCTTTTAAAGAAATCAGCTTTCACATATTTGAGAGCTAGTAAGTCTGAAATCTGGAGGACAAACAAAGGCTGAAAATTAGTTGAAGCTGTTTCAGTAGTCTTTTTCTATTTTTTTTTATTGTGGTAAAATATATCGCATGCATTTTTATACATAACAGAATTTACTATTTAACCATTTTTAGATGTATAATGCATTGGCATGAAGTGCACTCAAGCTGTTGTGTAGAATTTAATTCTTACATCAGTATTTCCTAAAAACTAATTTTCATAAGTTTTTGCAAACTTTAAAAATATTTTTCCTTTATAAAGGGTTTGTATATTACTGCAGTTAAGAAGCAGTATTCTTGATAAATTCTTCTTACAGTACAGAATTTTTCTGTTGTGGTATATGAGCATTCTTTCTTTTTTTAGATAATGAAAATGATATATCATTATAGTTTTTTTTTTTTTTTGTCTTTGACCTGGAAACACAGAATAAAATTCAGTGTTTAATTGTGTTAACTATTTCTCTTTTCCCAATATAATTATTTGACCATATATTTATCTTCCTTTATTTATAAAGTGTCCTATTTTACATGCTTTATATTGTACCTTGCTTCAAATTCTCTTTGGAAAGTAGGTACTATGTGAGTATTAAATGCACAGTAAAAAAGTTGGCTCAAGGCAGTGATTTGTAGATTAAAAAATTATCACCAAATCTAAATTATAGAAACTTCTTCAATAATAGCAACTAACACCTTTAAAATACTTAAAATATACCAGGGCACTGTGCTAATCAATTTGCTGTGAATTTTCTAGTGAAACCTTATGATGTAGGTATTATCACCTACAATTTACAGAAGTTCAAGTAAATTTTGAAGAACCATCCACAGTATCATAAAGTGGTCCTGTTAGGCCTCCAGTCTGGCTGAGTCCAAGCTCAGGCTCCTAATCATAATGTATATTGCAACCCAAGCTGCACATTCTACTTTGCATTATTGATGTTTCTTTTTGAGATTCTTTGTGGGAAAATGTACACTACTGTACCCAATAAGAGAAAATCTGTCTTCTAACAAATTTTTTGCTCTTCCACTAGGTTTCCTATCACATTCACCTTCCTAGCAGAGTCTTAACCCACCCTTTGACTCTGATCCCCCACAGAGCCTCCTCTCTTGTATGTTTTCTTTGTTCTCTTCTTTTACTGCTTCTTCTAATTCCCCCCACTTGTGTCCTAGTTTCAGTTCTTGGACTTCACCAAAACACAATGCCATCTTTCCACAGAGTTGTCATAGTGCTCTATACTTTACCTTTCACCTTCTGATGCTGCAGTCTTCAGGGAGAATTTCTTCTTTCTCAGGGAAGGCTCAGTTTTGCTCTTAAGACTCTTTAACTGATTGGATGAGGCTGGCCCTCATTATCTAAGTAATCAACTTTGCTTAAAGTCAACTGATCGTAGATGTTAACCACATGTTAACACATCGACCATGTGTATTATACTTTTACAGCAACACCTATATTAGTGTTTGAGTGGTGACTGTGTGGGCATATATAATGTATTTATCTTTTTATTTAAATCCCTTTAAGATAATTGACTTTTTATTAAAAAGTAATAAGAATGTATTTGGTGGCTTATAAAAAATAAAGGCAAATTGTCTGACAGCAATAAAGGCCAATAAGAATGAAAAGAAAATATACTGTTGTGTTTATTTTTTATAATAAACATGAAGCATTGTAATATCATTGAATTTAAATTGAGAAAAGTTAAAGAATAAAAAAAAATTAAACAATGATAATATAAGCAAATTTTTCCCTGTTGCAAGTTGGATATATTCTATTCATATAATTTAAAATATTTATATTAGCACAGCTAAAACATTTGAGAAAGAAAAAAAATAATTTAAGCTAGATATGAGAAAAAATAGATGCTGTGATTTCACTATATACAAAAGTTCACCATTTTCCAGACTCTTATAGTTGCTTGAGTGATATAAATAGATACCCAAGACAATCATTTTGAAGATCTTTCTGTTGAGTAATTTTAGAAATAAATATAATTTTGCAGAAAATTATTTTAAATGAAAGTACACATAAAACAATATGAAATTTAAGTGAAAGCTTTAAGATTTTGTTTGTATGCTGTTTGTTTTCTAATCTAGCTCCATCTTGCATTGATATTGTTACTTTTGTGACTTTGGGTATTCCAGACACAATAAACTACCTTGCTGTGCGCTGAATTTTTTATATTCCTATAATCATGCTTGAGTTTTGGTCTGGGACACCATTCATTTACCTGAAAACAGTTTGATTGTGTTGAAGTGTTATGCATAAGCCTTATTAGGCAGAACCAGAACAGCATTTACTTTAGGAATAATTTTGCAGAACCACAAAAGCAAAAACATTCTAAACTCTCTATTCAATACCCCATGAATTATGAGGTTTTTCACTTTCACTGGTAGAAAAGAAACTGTTCCCTTTCCTGTGTAATTCTGGCGCATTGTTCTCTGCAGTCTTTTTGGATGGCTCTTTCTCTCTTCTCATGTAGTTTCTCATGTAATTTCTTCAGTATTATATTCAGCTAAAGAATCAGTGGGGTTCCTTTTCGGGCTGCCAGAGCAATGCATGTGTACTTTCTTTCTTTCATGTGTTCTCTCTCTGCCTTGTCTCTCCCTCACTTTCTCTCACCTCTCTCCTTTGTGATATTCTCACCATATGAATTACAGATTTCTCTTTGTCTTTAGATTCCATTGTATTTGTTCATTTCAAGAATGATTCTAGACTCCACCTGTGTTCTTCTTTCTAAATTGTAGCCTGGCAGTATTCTCCAGGAGGTTCACTCTTTTATGTCCCATCTCTCAGGTATCACTGTCCTCGTTGCCTGATATCCAACATCTTGAAAATGACTGACATATATTCTGTGTTTATGTTTAGGTCTTTTAGGTAGGAAGGTAAATCCATTTTCAATTCTATTTTAATCATTTGAATTTAGTTCTGCTTTGTAAAGTTTATCATTAATATAGTCTGTGTAATCAATTTAGAAGCTTCAGTATTATATTTACAGTATTATATTACAGCATCTAAAATAATTCTTCTGGAATGTATAGATTTATATATGTTAAGAATCCACAAGTTATCTTTATAGAGATAAATACTTTTTAAACATGGACTAAACAAAATTTGATTTCTTACAGAAATGAGCATTTTCTACATGAATGTTCTACTTTTAGCATGAGACTATTCTGAAATGGTTTGGTTAAGCTTTTAAGTTTCACACTGTTAGCATAAATAAAACTTCAAAATGTTGCATTATGTTTCAAAATGTTGCAAAATGTTTCATATTCACTCCAAAATTTGTGTTTGCTACTCTACTTATATATATTTACTTTGTGCCTATATTAACAATTCTCAGATTCTGTTGAGTAAGAACCAATTAGATAGTAGTAGTCTAGGTAATTTATATAACATCCTGTTAAGTAATAAAGTCACAATTTTGGGAAAATCCTCATGAATAGTGCTTTACTACAAGTAGGTTATTTTGTGTTTGCTGGCCGTTACATTTTTCTGGTATTTATAAAGCTCGATCTGCTAGATATTAATTCATAACCCCAAAAGACAGGATATAAATTACTCTTCTTGTTGCATATAGCATGAAAACATCTGTTGGTTATTAAATAATATTTGAATCTGACAGAATTTAGTCTGGTTTGTAAAGTTTATTATAAAAATTATTTGTGTGACTGATTCAGAAGCTTCAATACTATATTTCATTATGTTTCTAAAATGATTCTTCTGGAATTTATATATATTATTTTTTTGCTTTAGAATTTTAAAAGTATTTTCAGTAAATTTAACATTGAAAACAAATAAAGTTATTAAAACTAAAAGCCACTCATCTTGCAAGCCTATTTTATTTTTATTTGTCTTTATTATAAAAACACAATAACACTTGTAGAACAGGTGTTAGAACACTTATTTCTCTGTAGGACTCTTAGTTACTTTGTGTGGTTTGAAAAAACTGATTATACAATGGATGGGTTGAGTTACCATTCTGGTGGATAACTATAAACTCTTGATTACAATATAAATATATTTATCTATTATATATTACGTTTTATAAATTTTTAAATATGCATTTATATTTATAATTTTGTAAATGCAATTTGTTCAAAGGGCATCAACATGATATTTTTAGTTGAACTCTGTTCTAGGCATATGACAAAATACAACCAATTCTAACATTTAATGATACTATCAAAAGGGGTAAGAAATAGGTAGGGTGTGATTAAAAAGAGGGCACATATTATTAAAAGGAATAGGGAAAAGTTTGTATTTCTATTCAGATATAAAGTCACAATTTTGGGAAAATCCTCAGATATAATCTGATTTTCTTAACTTTTTACTTGAGGTATTTGCCCCTAATGTTCTAGAAAATATATGAATATTATGAAAATCTCAGAAATATTTGAATGTTTATAATATTTGGGCCCAAAATTATACTCATATCCATATGTGACATTCTATAAAGTTCACCTGTTATTAATCTAAAAAAATAAATAAATTCAATTATTATGTCATTCTTGAGAATGAAGACAAGTAAATAATCACTTTACTATCTAACAATAAGATAATTACATTTGAGTCTGAAATGCATTGAAATTAAAAAAAAGAAAATGACATTTCTCAATACTCATATAAAGAAATATCATTTAATTTTTCTAAACTAATCAATTTTTCAATATAGCCTAGAGAAACAAAGTAAAAAAAAAAAAAGCCCTGGTTTTATTTTAAAACAATATATTGTTTAAAACTGTTTGCTCAGAGGAGGAATAGTCTGTCAAAAAAGACTCCTGTGGCTCCATAATGACCAATCAGTACACACACTATTCCAATCAATAAAGACAGTGCATTTTGGATACTTCAGTTACATAAAAATGGACCAATCAGGGACTGGGTCAGGCACTTTTTCTATAGGGGATGGCTTCCCGTTTGTCTCAGGGGAGGGTACTTTTGTTTCCACCAGAAGTTGAGTTTCCCCAGTTTGCAAACTATTCACCTGAATAAAGTGTTTCCTTTTACTGCACCCCAGATGGGGAACTCCTGTTGGCATTGGATTGGTGGCAGTGATCTTTTGTCAACAAACCAGACATCCAGCGAAGGTTATCTCAATTCTATCTCAGACTTTCTTATTTTAAATTTCCTTCATATTGTTCATTGTGCTCCTTCTTTCTTTCATTTGTTTCTTTCTGAAAATGTAGGTTACCATCTTCATCACATATTAAAACACTATTGTTGACCTCTTTTCTGGGAAGATGAAGTAGATGTACTTTTCTCTATTCTTCTCACTAAGTACAACTAAAAATCCTGGACATTGTACATGTAACAAGCATAAGAAGATTGTGAAAAGTAGAAAGAAGAAAGCAGACCAGCTAGGGCAATTGAGATCTGTGAAATCACATGGTGGTAAGTTCCATGGGCTTTCTTTTTGCTTCATTTTTCTAAGTCTTGTTGTTGACGTATTTAACAAAGCAGAAAGGCCAATCGATGCAGACAAAAAAAATTCCAACAAATATTTTCTCTCTCTAAACAAAGGCACAGAAAAAAAGAAAAAATTTGGGTAATAATTGTTCTACTCTTGTCCAATGCCAAAACAAACAAACAAACAAACAGAAAACAAAATAACACAAAATGAAAAACACTGGGCTCTAACCCTAACCACAAGCAAGGACTAAATGGGGATTCTAGTTCTTCACCCTTTCTATGCAGTGAAGAGGTAGACTAATACTCTTCTGAGATAGTGTCAGAAAAAAATAAGAAGTGAGCCAAGATTTTTTATCTCTACTAGCCAGTAATGAAGTGTTTCCCTGTTTGAATTGGTAGGTATCACACTGGGATCCTAGAATCCCACCTCCATTGTGTTGTGGTGCTTCTCTTCCTCTCAGGACTAGTGTAAGAAGCCTAGTACGTACAGTAAGGGTTTTCACCATTGCCCAGCAGTAATGAGTCCATGAGCACTGCAGAGTCAGTGGAGACCATCTAGGGAGTAGAAACTCCAACTCCTCCCCTGCAGTAATAACAACCTTCTCACTGGGGTAATTATGGAGGACAAGTAGGGAACTGGATTTCTACCTTCTTCATTTGGTAGTAACAAGTTAAAATTTCCTTTTTTTCCTGCAGGAGAGGTATCAGAAAAGGCCAATTAAAAAATAAGTTTTAAATAAAATCAAAACTCGTAACATAATATGAAAATGTCAAGGTTTCAATAGAAAATTATTTGTTGTATCAAGAACCAGAAAGATTTCAAAGTGAATTAAAAAAAAAAAGTTAATAGATGCCAACACTGATATGACAGAGATGTTGGAAAACCAAGATTTCAAAACAGCCTGATAAAAAAGCTTCAGTGAGCAATTAATAACATTCTTGAAACTAGTGCCAAAAAAAAAAAAAAAAAAAAAGCCTCAAAAAAGAAATACAAAGCCATAGCAAAGAAATAGAAGTTATAAGAAAGAACCAAAATGAAAATTTTGGAACTAAATAACACAATAAAAGAAATAAAGAGGTTGTATGGGATCAATAGCAGAATAAAGAAGATGGAGGAAAGAATTAGTGAAGTAAAAAATAAAATAATACAAATTACTGAAACTAAAAAATGGATTAAAAATAGGCTGAAAAAAAATAAAGCCTCAAGGATGTGTGAGACAACAAAAGATCTATCATTCTACATCTTTCTCCGTAAAAGACCCTGATAAGGGGATGAAAAGACAAGCCACAAACTAGGAGAAAATACTGTAAGTCACCTATCTGACAAAGGATGAATGT
Organism: Pteropus medius; assembly: GCF_902729225.1. Classification (NCBI taxonomy): domain Eukaryota; kingdom Metazoa; phylum Chordata; class Mammalia; order Chiroptera; family Pteropodidae; genus Pteropus; species Pteropus medius. Next base: position 16,061,933 of record NW_024351730.1, read on the forward strand.
CTGAAATATATAAAGAATTCTAAAAGCCAACAGTTTAAAAAAAATCCAATTATGAAATTAGCAAAAGACATGGAGACATTTCACCAGAGATATGAAGATGGCAAATAAGCCCAGGAAAATAAATGTGTAACATCCTTAGCCTTTAGGAAAATCCTGATTAAAAACCTACTTGCTAAAATAAAAAAAATAAAAATAAAAATAAATATTGACAACATCAAATGCTAGTGAGGATGAAGAGAAACTAGATCAATCATATGGTGATGGGAATGTAAAATGGTGCAGCCACTCTAGAAAAAAGTTTGACATTTTATTTAAAAAAAAAAAAAAAAAGAAAGGTTAAACACATAATTGCCGTACAGCCCAGCAATTGCCCTCCTAGACATTTATCCCAGAGATATAAAGACTTAAATTCACACAAAAACCTATACATCAGCTTTTATAGCAGTTGTAGTTGAAATAACCAAAAGTTTGAAATGATCCAGTTGTTCTTCAACAGATGAATGGTTAATCAAACTGTGGTCCATCAATATCATAGAATACCTCTCAGCAATACAAATAATCAAATTATTGATACACACATGATCAGGATAAATCTCCAGGAAATGCTGAGTGAAAATTCCACACCAAAGGGTATATATTAGATGATTCCAATAATATAATGCTCTTGAAATGACAAAATTACAGACATTGAAAACTGATTAGTGATTACCAGGGGTTAAGAGAGTTGTATTGATGGGAGAGATGTGGGTTTGGCTTACATGAGGACATGATGAGGGATTCTTGTAGTGATGCAAATGTTTGTATTTGACCATATCAATGTCAATATCATGGTTGTGATACTGTACTATAGATTTACAAGATGTTACCACTGGGAACACTGAGTAAAGATACACAAGATATCTCTGTATTATTTCTCATAACTGCATACAAATCGACAGTGATCTCAGAATAAAAATTTAATTAAAAAACACACAGATCTTTGTATAAATTTGAACTTGTAAATCTGTTTTTCACTTCCTTCAGAATATATGGAAGAAAAAATGTTTTTTCTTTTTTTTGTTTTTTTCTCTTTTTCTTTAATAAAAATATTTATCATCCATTTTGCATTTTGCAGTGTACTTGAAGGAAAACATCTCTTCAAAAGAGATGTTTATTTGTTTAACAGCCACCAAATACAGAATATTGTGTTTAATTCATGTTTTCAAATTTAATAATGAAGGGCCAGTATTTACCACTATTTGAACTCAGGAATCTTAATTTAAATCTCAAACTCGTAACTATAATATACATGCCTTTGCTCAATCATTCATATCTAGATTAACTTCCAAAATATATATCTACGCTAAAACTGTTTATTGAGTTTCAGATGCATAGAAACAGCTGTGTAATGAATATAAAGTAGCTACCAATATCTTAATATTTTCAAACCAAATTTATTAGAATATCAGATTATAAAATTTGAAATCAGTCTAGGTTTGTATCCTTATTCCACCACTGACTAGTTGTATTACTTCATGTATATTGATTAACCTCTTTGTATCTTAATTTTCTTATCTGTAAAAGAAGGAAATTTTTATTTATCATGGTGGATTTTTGTGGGAACTGAATTAATATATGTTAAGTACTAAGATTAGTGCATCCATATAATGCTCAATCAACATGAATTATCTATTATAATTATTATTAGAAGAAGTTGCTATATCACTATCTATCCTCACCTTTCCTCTATACCTGACTTCCAATGCTGAGTCCCAAAACATCCACAGACGTACTTCACTCAAGGCACCTTCAATCAGGCATTGGTTGAAGTAGTAGAAGTATGCAGTAGTTCAAGCCCATGTATCTGCCTTCAGGCATCAGGCTTCCTTTGTCTGTGTGGACAGTGGCCAACCCAGCCAGGCAGGCCATCTTCCTGGGAAGAGTGGTTTTCTTGCACTGCACTCCTGACGCAGAGCCTGGAAAGGTCCTTACAGCCCAAACCCTTATGGCCCTGCTGTCTGGTTTGGTCATAGGACCTCTCTAGTAGTCATACCACCCACGTGTCTCTAAAAAAAAAAAAAAATGAAGCTATTATTTCTGACCTCAGTGAATGAAATGATTGTCCCTCTAGTGGCTACATAAAACTTCAATATTAATTTTTTATTATACTTTATTGTGATATGTAATCAATCTTTAAAATATTTTTGACATTTCCATCTTAAAATACCCAGAATGTATTCTCTTTTCTAAATTGTATAATATAAGTGACATTTGGTTACAGACCACAGTAACTAATTCTTGTTTATTTATCTGGGAGGTGTTAAAGATGTTAAAATGGCATTATTTGTTTTAAAGCCCATGATACAAAATCTAGATTTAATACCTGATCTAACTGTTGTTTCAATCTCTCCTAGAAACATAATTCTAATCAACTAGTCAGTGATTTTCTAGTCTAATGAGGCAAATCTGTTAGGTGGGCCTTCTCCATCCCCAATCACCATAGGAAAAAGAGAAGTAATCTGCATGATAAAAAAACCCTTGCAGTTCTCTTCCCCCAAAAGAAGATGTGTGGTCTAAAAATAATCTTTTTTTTTTTTTTTCCGTTAATAGCTCCCTTGCCTCAACCTTCTTCTTATAAAATTGAATTGCCCTTCTAGTTGCTAGATGAGATGCTGCCCAATTCATGAATTAATAAAGCCAATTATATCTTCAAATATACACGGTTGAATTTTATGTTTTAACAGAAGGAAACTCACTTAAAAAACATTGCATATATCATAAATTGGCTGGGGAGTCTGAAATCAAGCGTAGAAATTGGAAGGAATTAAGACTCTTCCATTTTCAATAGCCTCCTGGGGCACTGCCTCTAGAACGAATAAACTCCATTATGCATTGGTTCTAACATATATGTTTCTAAGTAGCTGGCTGATTTCTCTGAGATATGCTATTTGGAGCTTGAATGTAATTCTATTTACTGGCAAGTTAACTACTTACTAGCCTTGATAAGGGGAAGTCCATTTTGCTGATACCATCATAATCTTTATCTCTCTTTCTGTGGACACTTTATGATCCTATCTGAAAACTGTAGCGTGGCTAAGGAGAGTGTTCACCTAGCATCTAGTGAGGGGGCTGTTCTGATTTCCAGACTATGAAGATCTTCTCTCTAACATTTACTCTGGCAGAACTTTCTCTTATTCTGGACCTGCCTTAGAATTTGAAGGCAGCTATAACAGAATACCATAGATTGGGCAGTTTATACACAACAGAAGTTTATTGTTCACAGTTCTAGAGGCTAGAACATACAAAATCAAGGCACTGATAGATTCGATATCTGGTAAAGGCCCACTTTATGATTCAGAGAAGGCCACCTTCTCTCCAGATCCTCATATGGTAGAAGAAACAAGAGAGCTCTCTAAGACCACTGATGTAAAGCAATTATCCCATTAACAAGGGCAGAGCTCTACCCTCATTATCTAATCACCTCTCCAAACCCTACTTCCAGATACCATCACATAGGAGTTTATGTCTTAACATATAAATTTGAGAGGAATGCAAACAACATTCAGTTTCCCGCAGGGCCCTTTCTTTGAAGTCATTTAACTTTATTACTTATTAAAAATATTACCACTGGGACTATCTAAAATACATTGTTGGGGAAAACATAGTGGAGTGAGAGACGTCCCTAGATCTCTCCCCTTGAAACAACAAGCTGAACATAAAACTGAACAAAAAACACCCAAATTGCACACCAGCACATCTGAGCGTGGGATCTGCACATAAGAACTACCGCAGTTCAGAACCCCAGGTGTTGGGCGGTGGACTGGGAGAAATAAAGAAGCTGCCTCTTGCAGCCACCAGAGCACCTTGCAGGAGGAGGAGAACAGGTGAAGTTGCTGCAATTTCTTTAATCAGCCTGCATGAAAGTGCCAGGACTTTTCTATACAGCCGGCAGTTTGGCTCAGTCATTAGGGCAGAAAGCAGAGAAGCAGGACTGGACAGCAGAGAAACAACAGTTGATTTTTACTGGCCCTAGTTGCAAAACCAAGGCTGAGTTGTAGCCCCCAACTCCCAACCCAGAGGGCCCCTCCACCCATACTTTCCAAGACCAATCACTGTGGAGCCCTAAGAGAATCAGAGCAAAAGCTGCAGAGACTGAAGATACCTCTCTCAGTTTCTGGAGCTCCCTGCAAGAGGAGGGGGAGGGGAGAAGGTGCAGCGACTTCCCAGAATGACCCTGCCTGGAAATTCCGGGACTTTTCTACACAGCTGACAGCAGAGCTCAGTCATTAGAGCAAAGCAGAGAAATGGGACTGGACAGCAGAGAAACAACAGTTGATTTTTACTGGCCCCAGTTGCAAAACCAAGGCTGAGCCGCAGCCTCCAATTCTCAACCCAGAGGGCCCCTCCCTCCATACCCTGCGAGACCAATCAGCGCAGAGCTCCAGAGGAATTTGAGCAAACACTATCAAAACTGTTGCTACCACTGACAGAGACTGAAACTGAGAATAGCGAGTATGATTAAAATCTACAAGAAAATAAAAGATATTAGGTTCTATATAAAGCAGGGATCCAAGAGGCTTAGATGTCACCTATTTGAAATCAAAAGAAAAGTGCCTTCTTTGGAGCAGGCTAAAGAGAGACCGTTATATAATAAATCTTCTTTCTGGAAAAACAACAGAATACACTTCCATTAATGCTCAAGTGGAGAAATAGCCCATTAAACATGGAACAACCAAGGTGACAAGGCATCTCAGAAAGAAAGAAAAATCTCCAGAAAATGAGCTTACAGACATAGAAACATGTGGTTTAAGTGACAGAGAATTTAGGATGGTACTTCTGAAAAAACTCAATGAGTTCTGAAATGAGTCATATCAACAATTTCAGAAATTGCAAAATCAGCTAGATGAACAGAGTAAAAATATTGAAATCCTCAAAAAGAACCAAATAGAACTTTTGGAGATTAAACAAACAAACAAACAAAAAACACACGCACTGCAAGAGTTGAAAAATGAAATAGCAAGCTTGGGAAATCGAGTCAACTAAATGGAGGATCAGTGATATCAAAGATGGAAATCTAGAAATAAATCAGAAGAAAGAAGAGAGAAACCAAAGAATGAAAAATAAAGAAAGAGAAATACAAGAACTAGTTGATACCATCAGGAGTGGAAACATAAAAATAATGGAGATTACTGAAGGCGAGGAAAAAGAGCAGAGACTAAAGAGCATTTTCAGACAAATAGTGGACGAGAATTTTCCAAATCTAAGAAATGAGCTAGAACATGGAATTCAAGAAGTCTACAGAACACCCAATTATTTCAACCCAAAAAGGCCTTCACCAAGACACATTGTATTAAAGTTATCAAAAATTATGACAAAGATAGAATTCTCAAAGCAGCCAGAAAGAAGAAAATGGTAACATATAAAGGAAAACCCATTAGATTATTATAGGACTTCTCAGCGCAGACCTTGCAAACCAGAAAGGAGTGGAATCAAACTTAAACTATTAAGTGAAAAGAATTACCAGCTTAGAATAATGTATTCAGCTAAGCGCTCCTTTAGATATCAAGGAGAAATTAAGACCTTTTAAGACATACAAAAAATGAGGGACTTCTCCACTACGAGGCCTGCACTACAGGAAATACTGAAAGGGTTCAGTTCACCTAAAACAAAATGACAAAAAGAAAAACAAAACAAAACCCATAATTGGGAGTAAAATAAATATCAGGCAAAGAGAAGCAGAGGAGTACTACTCTTACTAAGAACAGGGTATTATAAGCTTAAATAATAATAAGAGAATTGTTCTAGCAAGATAGCAATGAACTTTCAGCATACATAGAAACACATAGAGATAACAATGACTGAAAAGGGGAGGATTCAAAGATCCAAATTTGCAAAGGGGAAAGGAGATAAGGCACACGAAGGAGAAAATGGATGACTGTATATATATATATATATATGACTATCTTTTTCATATTTGTAATGGTAACCACACACCATAGAGTCAGAACTAAAGTAGATAACATAAAACAAGAAGAATCAGAGGCAAAACCCACAAAAGCCAACTAAAATAAAAAATAAATAAATTAAAAAAAACAGAAACACAAAGACAAGGAAGCAATGGAAACACTGAGCTACCAGAAAGCAAAAGATACAATGGCTATAAGACCTCATATTTCATAATCACCCTAAATGGAAATGTATTGAACTCACCAATAAAAAAGTACAGAGATGAAGAATGGATCAAAAAACAAAACCCAACCATATGCTGCCTCCAGGAGACACATCTCAGCTCCAAAGACAAAAATAGACTCAAAGTGAAAGGGTGGGAAATGATATTTCAAGCAAATGGTATTCAGAGAAAAGTGGAAGTAGCAGTATTAATATTGGACAAAATAGACTTCAAAATAAAAAAGGTAAAAAAAGATACTGAGAGATACTTAATAATGATAAAGGGAATCATGCACCAAAAAGACATAACACTTATTAATATCTATGCCCCCAATCAGGAAGCCCCGAAATATATAAAGCAATTACTAACAGAACTGAAGAGAGAAACAGACCAAAACACTATTATAATAGGAAACCTAAATATCCCACTGTCAGATTTGGACAGATCATACGAATAGAAAATCAATAAGGAAATAATATCCTTTATGACACATTAGACCAACTGGACATAATTGACATTTACAGAGCCTTCCATCCCCAAACAGCTACTTATACATTCTTCTCTAGTGCACATGGAATATTCTCAAGAATCGACCACATACTGGGACGCAGAAATAGCCTCAACAAATATAAGAGGGTTGAAATCATACCAATCATATTCTCTGATCATAATGCTTTGAAACTAGAGATCAACAGCAAAAAAGAAATCAAGAAGAAACACAAATACATGAAGATTAAACAACATGCTACTGAAGAATAACTGGGTCAGAGAAGAAATAAGAAGAGAGATCAAGAGATACACAGAAACAAATGATAAAAATCATAAAACGTATCAAAACTTTTGGGACACGGCAAAAGTGGTCATAAGAGGAAAGTTCATATCATGACAGGCCTATCTCCAAAAACAAGAATGAGCCCAAATAAACAACCTAACGTTTCATCTTAAAATACTAGAAAAGGAAGAACAAATGAGGCCTAAAGTCAGCAGAAGAAAAGAAATTGTCAAAATAAGAGCAGAAATAAATGAAATTGAAAACAAAACAAAACAAAATAATAAAAATAAATACAACAAAGAGCTGGTTCTTTGAGAAGGTTAATAAAATTGACAAACGCCTGGCTAGACACACTAAAGAAAAAAGAGAAAGGACACAAATAAACAAAATCAGGGTTGAAAGGGGAAATTACTACTGACATCACAGAAATACAAAGGATCATGCAAGAATACTACGAAAAAGTATACATCACCAAATTTAATAACGTAGAAGAAATGGGACCTATACTTAGAAAAGTACAATCTTCCTAGACTGAATCTGGAAGATCTGGAAAATCTAAATAGACCAACCAGCAGTATGGAAACTGAAACAATCATCACAAACCTACTAAAAAGTAAAAGTCCAGGACCAGATGGCTTTACCAGTGAAATCTACCAAACATTCAAGGAAGATTTAATACCTATTCTCCTCAAACTGTTTCAAAAAATCAAAGAGGAGGCAATCAGGCAAGAGAAAGTATAAAAGGCATCCAAATAGGAAACAAAGAAGTCAAACTGTCACTATTTGTGAATGACATATTTCTCTATATAGAAAACCCTAAAGACTCCACATGAACACTAGTAGAAACAATAAGCAAATATAGTAAAGTCTCTGGATACAAAACCAACATTCAAAAATCCTTAGCATTCTGTAATAATGAGGTGTCAGAAAAAGAAGTGGGAAAAATAATTCCTTTTGCAATTGCAACAAAAAGAATAAAATACCTAGGAATAAATTTAAGGAAACATGTCAAGGACCTATGTAATGAAAACTATAAGATCCTGTTAAGAAATCAAAGAAGATACAAAGAAATGGAAAGATATTCTATGTTCTTGGATTGGAAGAATCGGTATCATTAAAATGACTTTATTATGTAAAGTATTATACAGATTTAATGCAATCCCCATCAAAATCTCATCAGCATTTTTTAAAGAAATAGAATAAAAAATCATCAGATTTGTATGGAAGCACAAAAGACCTCGAATTCCCAAAGCCATCCTGAGAAAAAAGAATGAGGCTGGTGGCATCACTCTGCTCAACTTCAAATTATACTACAAAGCGACAGCAATCAAAACGGCATGGTATTGGCAGCAAAACAGACACACTGACCAGTGAAACAGAATTGAGAGTCCAGAAATAAACCCATATTTACATGGGCAAATAATTTTCGACAAAAAAGCCAAAAACATAGAGTGGAGAAAGGAAAGCCTCTTCAATAAATCATGCTGGGAAATAGGAAGGCCACCTGGAAAAGAATGAAATTAGACTGTTGTCTATTACCACTCACCAAAATGAACTTAAAACGGATTTAGGACCTGAATATAAGTCTTGAAACAATAAAATGCATAGAAGACAACATAGGCGTGAAACTCAAGAATTTAAAGAGGATTTTATGAATTTGACCTCAAAGACAAGAGAAGTAAAAGCAAAAATAAATGAATGGGACTAGATCAAACTAAAAAGCTTTTGCTCAGCAATAGAAATAGTTAACAAGGTAGACACCCATCTCAATGGGAAAATATATTTGCAAGTAACGCCTCCGATAAGGGCCTAATATCCAAATATACAAAGAATTCATACGACTCAATAAAAACAAATAAACAAACAATCCAATCAAAAGATGAGCAGAGGACCTGAACAGACACTTCTCCCTAGAGGACATACAAATGTCCAACAAGTATATGAAAAGATGCTCATCATTGCTAGCTATTAGAGAAATGCAAATCAAAACCACAATGAGATACCATCTCACACCTGTTAGAATAGCTGTTATCAACAGGACAAGTAATAGCAAATGTTGGAGAGGATGCCGAAAAAAAGGAACCTCGAGATAATCATGCTAAGCGAAATAAGCGAAATAGGAAACGTTGAAAATCACATGATATCACTTATATGTGGGATATAAACCTAAAAGCAACAAATAAAGGACAAACAGATACTCAGAGATATGGACAATGGACTAGTGGTTACCACTGGGTAGAGGGTGGGGGAGGAGGGGAGAAATAAATAGGGTAAGAAATAAAAAGGGGGTCAAATATAGAGAGGTAAGGGGAGGGTGAAGTGGGTAAAGGGATCAAATATATGGTAGCTGAAGGAAACTGGACTTTGGGTGGTAATCTCACAATAGAATATATAGATGTCAAATTATAATGTACACATGAAAATTATATAATTGTATTAACCAATGTTACTCCAATAAACTTAATAAATTTTTGTTTTAAATAAATAAATAAATCTATTGGTGCCCAGTAGCATTGAGGTGTCCTCGATTTTTTCTGCTAATGCAGTAAAAAATTACAGATCAATGAAGTTTAAGAAAAGTAATGTCACCGTTAGGATAGATCGGAGTTTGGTGTCGCCTTAACTGCAGCAGGGAGGGAGAAGAATAACGACAGCACAGGTGTGTAGTTAGCATTTTTTCTCAGTTCTTTCTCCAATGATTCATTGCAGAATCAAAGATCATTGAGATTTAATAGATTTATTAGATGTATATTTTAGAAAGACAAAGAATGCCCCAAGGAGGCACATGGTCCCAGTGCTGTAACCAACACAAAGGGGCCAAAATGACCACAAAAGGCCACCAAAAAGGGAGGAGAGACCAGAAGGCAAAAAGGAGAGCCCCGAAGGTCAAAAAGGACCCAGAGTGAGAATGTCCGGCTTATATTTGGGCCTTGATGAGTGGTTCCAAAGGCATTCGTGGATAACGGACAAGTGAAGTCATCTTGATTGATATCTGATTGACACTAGGCACTAACTTTGTCTAGAAGACATGTGCGTACCCAGAATTCTGCTACCATTGGGGTGTTCTTTGGGCGGTCTCTAGGCTGGGCCCGTATTTCTTTGTTCCCCTGTTTCTCATGTCTGACTAGCTACCTAACAGTAAAATTTATTGAAAGTACATTTTAGAAAGAAGTGGGCTACATCAAAGAAGGCTGCAGCATCTAGCAACTCAGGATGTGAGTCTTATATTGGCTTCTAGATGTGTGTTTACAGAGGTGATGCTAGACGATTGTCATGTGAAGTCATTTTGATTGACATATAGCTGTTATATAACTCTTTGCTTACTGCTCATGTGCTTACCCAGAATTCAGTCTGTTATAATTAGATTCATGAACTTCCAGGCATATGCATGATACTGTAATGATGGTATAATGAGGCTTTTATAGAAAGGTTAGGGTAGTACTAACTGCACAGGTGCTTGTAGTTAGACCAAACCAGTGGCTATTTTATGATTTTTCACTTCTGTGTGCCTCAGGATGTAAGGGTAATTTATAATCATAAAATGGGTGTTTTAGGGAGGTCCCAACTCAGATCTTTGGGTGGGGCCTTCATTCCCCAGTTACTCATGTCTACCTAACTACCTAACAAAAACTTCTGTCTCCCATAGAGTAAATATGATTTTTTTCCATTCCTTGTCCAGCGGTTATAAGTCTGAATTGATACTTAATTTAGACAAACTGTACCCACTGAGAGTCTCAATTTTCCACTTTCATGTAAGACTATAAAGCCAAGAGAGTAGAACCTAATTTTGATCCAATTAAAAACTGAAAGGGGGAATTCTAATACATAAAAATAGGTGGGAGAGACAAAGGCTGTCCACGAAAGAAATTCACACACTATACATGATTACACACCACTCATGCAACTTAATTATTCTTTTAGAACCAACTTTGACTTTATCTCAAATACATTATTTTGTTTTACTTATGAGACACTATATTAAAATGGGTATAGCTAGTTGGAAATCTAGTTCTCGATGAAAGGCTTATATCAGAGAATGTCCTCATGCCCTATAACAAGTCTTTTAGTTCCGTTGGAGCCTAGCTACAAGTCAGAAATTGTCAAAATGAAAAAAGAGAAAAAAGAGAAGAAGGAGGAGGAGGAGTAGGGGAGGCAGAAGAAGGGGAAGGAGTTATTTTCTGAACTAAAGATAATTTGTTTCAATAATTTCTGGACCTTTGTTCTGATACTCAACAAATGGATTGCCATGGTACAAATATATTATCCCCATTTGTTACAGATCATTTCTGCACTATTGCATCTCCTTTTTATAAAAGAGAAGAGCTGTTATCAATGATATCAGACAAGCTAGAGTAACCATCTTGTTTTGGTTCCAAATAAATTGCCATTCAGACACTTAGGTCATCTGGAAAATGGTTTAAATAACCAAATAACTGTTATCTGCAAAATCAAAAATAACTAACCAAAATTGCCTTAACATTTCCCCCAGCTTAACTTAAACCTTAGTTTCTTCCCTGACTCTAGGCCTTTACTAACTTTAGAGAATTTATTTTAGAAAATTTGTAATCATAAATTATTTCTCTGCCTCTTTTGAGATTTAAATATTTTTAAAAGGTCCTGAAAGTTTTATAACCCAAGAATGTCTTCCTCAAGGATGTGGGAGCCATCCCTTTGAAATATAATCATGTAAAAGTTTCTGTGGCAGAATAGGAACCTAACTTCAGTGGGAGCCAATTCAGAAACATAGACAGCCTAATCACAGAGAAAAACATCTGCAAACTCAGGAAGAATTCAATGTCTCCAACACATCCCACTGATCAGTCTGTCCTTTAATGTCCTCAGTACTTTTCCACTAGCTCTTGTCTAGCTCTCAAAAACTCTCCTGCCTTTTATTTCAGCAGAGTTGAGATCTGGCTGAGTTCTGGCCTTTCTTTCTTATTTCAAATAGCCTTGAGTACAGTCTTCCTTGCCAGTTCACCTTTGTCCAGTGCAAATTTTACTTTGGCATAAGCCACCACGATGGAACTTCTTTCTACATTTTTATTGCTGCGTACTGCATGTTTTATCAAAAGGATCTAATCAATATGGTCAATTAGCATTATGTTTGGTGAGATTGTGGATTTCTCAAAATTGATGTAATTAAATAGGAGCACTGAGAAAGAATTAATGTTGATATTTTTATGAGTACAATATTATGCTTTCTAGGTAAAAGCACCATTTTAGAATATTTTCTCTTCAAGAAATAGAGCAAAAGCCTTTCTTGAGGTAGCATCCATACTGATTTATTTGAGGATCACATATGTAATGACAGCTGTAGTGAAATATTATTTGACTAAACTCTTATAAAATTAACTAACATTCTTCAAATTTTATCTCTTCCTTGTTGTAGATAATTTTTTTAAAAAATGTGTAGTTATTTATTTTAATTAGTTTTAAGTATACACTACACTGGTTAGACATTTATAAAGTTTATAAAACGATTCTCCTAATTGCTCCTTCTCTCCTCTGGTTTTCCACCTAGCCAATATATTAATGCTAACTGCATTCCCTATGTCATGCTCCCCATCCCTGTGAGGATCTATCAACTACTAATTTGTACTTCTTTAACCCAGCCCCCAACCGCCCTCCCCTTTGTCCATCACCAAATTGTCCACTGTATTTGTGAGTCTGTTTTTGATTAGTTTTTGATTGTTCTTTTTATTCCTTAGGTTCAGCATATAAGTTAATTCATATAGTATTTATCTTTCTCTGTTTGACTTACTTCACTCAGCATAACCTCTAGGTCTGTCTATCCATGTCATTGAAAATGGTAGGATTTCATTTTTTTTAATGGTTGAGTAATATTCCATGGTATAAATGAACCATAACTTCTTTATCCAATCATCTGTCGATGGGCATTTAGGTTGCTTCCCTATCTTGCTATTGTAAATTGTGCTGCAATGAATATGGGATGCATAGATCTTTACGAATTATTGTTCTGTTTTTCTTTGGATAAATACCCAGAAATGCAATTGCTGGGTCAAAAGGTATACACATTTTTAATTTTTTGAAAACTTTCATACTGTTTTCCATAGCAGCTGAACCAATTTGCAATCCCACCAACAATGTATGAGGGTTCCCTTTTCTCTGTATCCTTGCCAACACTTGTTCTTTGATTTATTGATGATAGCCATTCTGACAGGTGTGAGGTGATATTTCATTGTGGGTTTAATTTGCATTTCTCTGATGATTAGTGATCTTGAGCATCTTTCATGTCTATTAGTCATCTGTATTTCCTCTTTAGAGAAGTATCTGTTCAGGTCTTCTGCCCATTTTTTAATTGGATTTTTGTTTTATTGTTGTTGAGTTGTATGAGTTCTTTATATATTTTGAATATTAACCTCTTATCAGGTGTATCATTAGCGAATATCTTCTCCCATTCAGTCAGCTGTCTTTTTGTTTTGTTGAGGGTTTGCTGTACAAAAAGTTTTTAGTTTGATATAGTCCCATTTGTTTATTTTTTTCTTTTGTTTCTCTTTCCTGAGGAGATATATCTGAAAGAAAATTCCTGTTAGTATTATCAGAGTTTACTGCGTATGTTTTCTTCTAGAAGTTTTATAGTTTTGAGTCTTGCATTTAACTCTTTAATCTATTTTGAGTCTATTCTTGTATATGATGTAAGAAGGTGGACCAGCTTCTTTTTTATTTTTTGCATGTATCTGTCCAATTTTCCCAACACTATTTATTGGAGAGACTGTCTTTACCCCATTTGTATATTCTTACCTCCTTTGTCATGTATTAAGTGAGCATATAGATGGATTTATTTCTGGGCTTTCTATTCTATTCCATTGATTAATGTATCTATTTTTATGCTAGCACCATGATGTTTTGATTGCTATGGACTTGTAGTTTGTTCTTCATTCTCAAGATTGCTGAGGCCATTTGGGGTCTTTTATGTTCCATATAAATTTTAGGATTATTTGTTCAAGTTCTCTGAAAAATGCCATTAGTATTTTGATAGAGATTGCATTGAACCTATAGATTGCTTTGGGCGGTATGAGCATTTTAATGATGTTGATTCTTCCTACCCATGAGCACGGTATATGCTTCCATTTATTTGTATCTTTTTCAATTTCTTTTTTCAATGACTTGTAATTTTCTGAGAACAGGTCATTTACCTCTTTGGTTAATTTAATTCCCAGGTATTTTATAGTTTTTGATGCAATTGTAAATAGGATTGTTTTCTTAATTTCTCTTTCTGAAAGATCATCATTGGTGTATAAAAATGCCACTGACTTCTGAATATTAATTTTGTATCCTGCTACTTTACTGAATTCAGTTTTTGGGTGGAATCTTATTATCTGCAAATAATGAGAAATTTATTTCTCCTTTCTCAATTCAAATACATTTTATTTTATTTTCTTGTCTGATTGATATGGCTAGGACTTCCAATACTATGTTGAACAGGAGTGGTGATAGTGGACATCTTTGTCTTGTTCCTGATCTTAAGGAAATGCTTTTAGCCTTGGCTGATTGAGTATGATGTTAACTGTAGGTTTGTCATATATGGACTTTATTGTGTTGCAGTATGTTCCCTCTATTCCAACTTTGCTGAGAGTTTTTATCATAAATGGATGCTGGATTTTGTCAAACACTTTTTCTGCATTTATTGATATGATCATATGGTTTTTATTTTTTGATCTTTGGTGTATCATATTAATTGATTTGCTTGTATTGTACCAAATTTGCATCACAGAAATAAATCCCACTTGATCATGGTGTATGATATTTTTAATGTATTGCCGAATTCAGTTTGCTAATATTTTGTTGAGGATTTTTGCATCAATGTTCATAACAGATATTGGCCTATAGTTTTCTTTTCTTTTCTTTTCTTTCTTTTGTGTCTTTGTCTGGTTTTGGAATCAAGGTAATGGTGGCCTCATAAAAGGAGGTAGAGAGCCTTACTTCTTGAAATTTTTGGAATAAATTGAAAAAAATAAGTGTTAATTCTTCTTTGAATGTTTGGTAAAATTTGCCTATGAAACCATCTGGTCCAGGACTTTTATTTTGAGGGAGGTTCTATTTCATTGGTAGTAATCGGTAGGTTCAGATTTTCTATTTCATTGGTAGTAATTGGTAGGTTCAGATTGTCTGTTTCTTCTTGACTCAGTCTTGGGAGATTGTATATTTCTAGGAATGTGTCCATTTATTCCAGATTGTCCAATTTGTTGGCATATAATTGCTCGTAGTATTTTCTTATGATTCTTTGTATTTCGATGGAGTCCGTAGTTATTTTTCCTCTTTTGTTTCTGATTTTATTTATTTGAGTCGTCTCTCCTTTTTTCTTGATGAATCTGGTTAAGGGTCTGTCAATTTTGTTTATCCTTTCAAAGAATCAGATCTCGGTTTCATTAATCTTTTGTATTTATTTATTTTTTTTTAGACTCTACTTTGTTTATTTCCACTCTGATCTTTATTATTTCCTTCCTTCTATTCACTTTGGGGTTTGTTTGCTGTTCTTTTCTGGTTCTCTTAGTTGTAAGCTTTATTTATTTGAGCTTTTTCTTGTTTCTTGAAGTATATCTGTACTATGAATTTCCCACTGCTTTCGCTGTGTTCCATAAATTCTGAGTCGTTGTGGTTTCATTTTCATTTGTCTCTAAGTATCTTTTGAATTCTTTTTTGATCTCATTAATAACCCATTCACTGTTTAGTAGCATGTTATTTAGCCTCCATGTGTTTGTGTATTTTCCAATTTTTTTCTTGTAGTTGATTTCTAGTTTTATATCATTGTGGTCAGAGAAGACGGTTGATATGATTTCAATCTTCTTAAATTTATTGAGACTTGATTTGTGTCCTAACATGTGGTCTATCCTAGAAAATGTTCCATGTGCACTTGAGAAGAATGTGTATTTTGTTGCTTTGGGGTAAAATGTTCCAAAAATATCTATTAAATCTATCTGGTCTAGTGTGTCTTTTAGGCTCACTGTTTTCTTGTTGATTCTTTGCCTGGAAAATCTGTCTATTGGTGTCAATGGGGTGTTAACGTCCTACTATGAGTGTGTTACTGTTGATCTCTCCTTTTATTTCAATCAATAATTGCTTTATGTATGTAGGTGCTTCTATGTTGGGTGCATATGTGTTTACTAGGGTTTTCTCCTTTTGATTTATCTATCCCTTTATTATTATGTAATGCCCTTTTTTGTCTCTTATTATAGCCTTTCTTTAAAAGTCTATTTTATTCGATATAAATATCACTATCTTGGCTTTTTTTTTTTTTCCATTTCTATTTGTGTGAAATATCTTTTTCCATCCCTTTACTTTCAGTCTGTGAGTGTCATTGGATTTGGAATGGGTCTCTTGTAGACAGCATATGCGTGGGTCTTGTTTTTTTATCCATTCGGCTACCCTATGTCTTTTGATTGGAGCATTTAATCCATTTACATTAAAAGTGATTACTGATAGGTACGTAGTTACTGCCATTTCGTTATTCATATTTATTATTTCTACTTTCTTTTTACCCCTTCTCTTTTTACAGAAGTCCCTTTAACATTTCTTGTAATACTTGCTTTTTGGGGATGAATTCCTTAGGCTTTTTCCTGACTGAGAAGTTCTTTATCTTACCTTCCATTTTAATCGAAAGCCTTGCTGGGCAGAGTATTCATGGTTGTAGATTCTTGTTTTTCATAACTTTTCTTGCCAGTCTCTTCTCTCCTGCAAAGTTTCCATTGAAAAGTCAGCAGATATTCTTATGGGGTTATCCTTGTAAGTAACCAACTTCCTTTCTCTTGCCGCTTTTAAGATTCTCTCTTTGTCTTTGACATTTGGTATTTTAATTATGATGTGTCTTGGTGTAGATCTGTTTGAATTCCTCTTGTTTGGGACTCTTTGTGCTTCTTGAACTTGTATGTCTAATTCCTTTGCCAGATTAGGAAAGTTTTCTGTCATTATTTCTTCAAATAGTGTCTCAATCCCTTGCTCTCTCTCTTCCCCTTCAAGTACTCTGAAGTATAACAGATATTATTATACTTCATGTTGCCCCAGAAATCTCTTAAATTATTCTCATTTTCAATTTTTTTTTTCCTTTTTGTTGTTCTGATTAGGTGTATTTTGCTACCTTGTCTTCCAGTTCGCTGATTTGATGTTTCATCCAATCATTGAATCCTTCTAGTGTGTTCTACATTTCAGTTATTGTATTCTTCATTTCTGTCTGGTTCTTTTTTATGGTTTCTAAGACCTTTTATATGCTTACTGTCTCTCTGTTGATGTTATCATTATGCTCATCCATTCTCCCCATAAATTAATTGAGCATCTTTATAAGCATTATTTCAAACTCTGTCTCTGGTAGATTGCTCGTTTCCATTTCATTTAGCTTATTTTCTGGAGTTTTCTCCTGTTGTTTCATTTGTAGCATGTTTCTTTGTTTTCTCATTTTATTAGCCTCTCTGTGTTCATTTCTATGTGTTAGGAATATTTATTTTATCTCTCAGCCTTGGCTAATTGGCCTAATGTGGAAAGTGTCCTGTGCAGCCCAGTGGCACACTCTCCTTGATCCCCTATGCTGGGGGCTCTGGACGTGATCTTTGCGTGGGTTGTGTGTGATCTGTTGTTGCCAAGCCTTTATTGTTGTTACTACGTCAATGGATGGGATTAACGCTCAGGCTGACTAATTTTGGGAACTAGCGGCACCAATAGGGTAAGAGTTGCTATGTGGGGGCTGACCCCACAGAGTGGAATTTGCCCTAGCAGGCTTGTGTACTTGTTGCAACCACCTTTTGTGTGTACCACTAATGGGACTGATCAGAAGTTGCTCTGTTGTGGTCTGCTGCAGTCTCTAGGTGCGTTTGTTTTGTAGCCCCTTGGGAGGGGGTTCCCCCATAGGCCAAGGTCAGCTGCTGCTTTTGATTGCTCAGGGCTACCTGGTGGGAACTACAAAGTGATCCGCAGATGGTTGTTGCCTATGCTAGATCTATAGGTAAGTGGAAGAGACAACGCTGTAGACAGTAGTCGTTTATCCCCCGTCCCTGACCTAGGGCAGTTTAGCAGAGAGACCAGTGCTCCTCAAAGCCTGACACTGCCTATCAGTTGCCTGTAAGTCTCTGAAACTGGATGAGCCTCTGGATGATATGTGTGTTGAGTGGCACAGAGACCCTGGGAGTCTCCTGGGTCTATTGAGTAAATTTCCCCCTGCCGCTGCAGTGTCAGTTTACATGCCAAAACTGTCTCTGCGGCTCCCTGTTCAAGTTTCCAATTGTAGCAAGGTCAGCTGCTACCCAATTTGGGCCTGAATGCACCACCCCAGGGCAGGGGCAGCTGCCTATCAACCTGCAGTGGGCACTTTGTATATTGGATGGGACAGGAGCTCAGGGAGTCAAGGGCTGTCAGGCCAGTACAGACCCCTGCAATCCCCCTCAAGAGATATTGCAGCTTGTACAGGAAGCAGTGGTCTGCCCACAGCACTTTTCCCCGAAATACACTCACCATGCTAGACAAGATCTGCTGCCTGCGCAGACTGCACAACCCCAGAGCCAAATAGGGCACAAGAGGCTACTTGTCAATGGGCTTCAGACACTTTGTGGCTTGGCTGAAGTGGGATCTCAGGGAGACAAGGGCCATCAGTGCAACAGCCTCACTTTTGCTGCAACTTCTGTGCCTAGGCGTTCCAATTGTAGTCACAGATTACAGTTAGACCAACTGCCATCTGGGGTGGTCCTCCAGATCCCTGGGCTCCCCAGACACGATATTGCAACTCTTACTGGCAGCAGAGGTCTGCTTGCCACTGATTTCTGTGCAGTGCCTGCCCCATGCTAGCCGAAGTTTGTTGCCTATGTGGATTAGAAGATCTGGAGGTAAAGGGTAGGGCTGTGGCAGTTCACTATGGATGGGCCACTTGAGGCAATTTGTAGGTAGGATGGGCTAGAGTCTCAGAGAGACAATGGTAGTCAGATCAATACAGCCTCAGTCTTGCTGCAACTTTGGCAACCATTTGTGCGTTCCCGCAAAAGTCCCAGATCACAGCCTGACAAGCTGCTGTCTGGAACTGGCCCACAGATTCCCAGAGATCGACCCAAGTTCTTCTTGGCAGCAGTGATCTGCCTGACCCTATCTTGGAACTGCTGCTCACAGTGCTGGCCTCCAGCTGGGAATGCTTGGCCCTGAATTGGTACAGGGTGTGGCCGCCATTCAGCAAGAAAAGCCCAAGGCAATCTGTAGGTTAACCAGGTGGCCTGGTCTCCTCAGGCCAGCTCTTCCTAATGGCCCTGTGGGAGGGGTCTGCAGAGTCAAGCTAGCTTGGTTTGTAGATTGCCTAATAGTGGGGCAGGACTAAGGCACAATAGTGGCTGCCCTTCTAGCCCTAGTTCTGGCACCAGGCAATGCAGACCTCAGTGTGAATCCCACGTGAGTCTCTGACCCACCGCCAGTGTCCCGGGTGAGTGTCCGCAGCTCAGAAAGACTGTAGGTCCTTCAAAGAGATGTGTAGGATTTAAGTCTCCTTCCATCTCACCCGGACGGCCAGAATCCCCTCTGGTTTTTACAGTCAGAGTTTTTGAAATTTCCTCTTCTTTGGACTGGGACCCTGGGCTGGAGAGCCCCCAAGTAAGACCAGACCACCCTCTTCTTCAGGGGAGCCTCTGCAGCCTCGCTCCCCCTCCCAGTGATCCCTCACCACCCGCAGCTGCGGGTCCAGCCGGATTCGCGACTCTGCCCCTCCTACCAGCTTCGATGTGGCTCCTTTATATTACCAGCTTGACTTCAGGTGATTCTCCACATTGATTATTTTATACTTTGGTTGTAATTTCAATGCAGACCTGGGGAGGCAAACTCTGCTTTACCTAGTCCACCATCTTCCTTCCCATTCTAAAACTATAGATAAATTTTAAAAATAAATGAAGATATAATAAGAATTACAAATGTATATTTAAAGTATTTAAGGGTATAATACACTTGCACACTGAACCCCAAGGATACATGATATTGAAATATTTGATACTCTTATTAGCATGCTCTAAGAGGAAATAAGGTAGCATGGCAACCAGGAAATACTGTTGCAAAGTCCTAACTCCGGGATTGTAAATCAGAGTATATTATACGTTTAGAGCTGAACATTTATAGGAAGAGAATAGGCACAGAGGATGTGATAGAAAACTGGTGGACCTTAGTCAGAGAAGGGATGGCTATATAGTACCAGATATGATTTGGCAGGAAATGCAGGTAGGTGACAGAAATTACAGTACCTTATAGTCTATTAATGTGGTTTGTTTTCATCCTAAGGCAGTAACTAACAAAGAAAGGGTTAAACATGAAAAAGTTTTAAAGCTAAAGTAACCAGTTTGACCTAACATAATTATGCATGTTATTCATATCTTAGTTTAGATGCCACCTCCTCCTGAGAGCCTTCTAAAGCCCATGTTACAAATATACTCAAAATATGGTTATATTCCTTTGCTATATACATTCAAAGCACACCATAATTAGTTTTTCATAGTATTTATTAATATGTATTAAATATACATATAATATATATACATTTGCTTTTTTAGTCTCTTCTAGACCAGTTTCCTTAAAAATATGAACTACATCTTTCACACACATAGTCCACAGTAGAAACTCAATACATTCTTATCAAATAAATATTTAAATCTTAAATATGGTATTCATTATTGTTATATATCCTGTGCCATTACTCCAATTTCATATCAGTTATTGTCTCTTGATAGTTACTCCCTGTATCACAGGATATGTTCTAAGATCTCTCTAGTTATTTAACTGTAGAAATTTTCTGCAGCTTTATCAAATTCCAAGCATTTCATTTGTAAATGAAAATTAAACAAAAAAAAATTAGCTCAAATATCAATTTTAAATCTCTATGTAATGATGCAATCAAGGAATTAATCAAAATGAAATATCCTCCCATGATATTTTCTAAAACACAACTTATCCTAATTATAATCTAATAAACATATACTGTTTCCTAGTTTGCAAGTGTATTGTGTAAAATTCTTATTCTCACCAAACTTAAAAAATATAAAGCCATTAGAAAGTGAGGTCAAGGATTTCATTACAGATGAAAAAATTATTAGAGTTAAGAAGATAAGTATCATGCTGTGTTTTAGCTTTGTTCAGTAATTGTTTCCTGAAATGGGTCATAATTTCCCTTCAGCTATTTGTAAAATAATCACTATTATACTTTTGCTTTGTTCTAAAGCTATCACCAAATTAGACAAATTAAAAGGCAATTTTCATTATTGCTTATTTTGAGTGATTTATAAGTTTATCTTGCATTTTAACTAGTACATTCCATTTATAAACAATCAATATTACATAATTTAAAATAACAAATTTATTAATTTTGCTTTTTTCTTGTTTACTATTATGCAATATCATCCAAAAACCAAATCTAGATGTGATTTACCTACAGTTAAAAAATTTTTCCCCCTTATTGGACAATAAAGACTTGAGATTATATAATTTAAAAAATAATGAAGAGTATAAAGAAATCTAGACCAACAGTAAAATCATTAAACAAACAATTGATTCTATCTTAACTCCTGACCAAGTCAGTTTATGCTATTGTAATTTCAAATATATAAACTAGTTTGCCTTAGCTCTTGCCTACTTCATGTATGTCTTTCCTTCCTGATTGCCAGCTAGGCTGATATATAGAAACCTTGGTCCAATATTAGTTGTACATGGAACAGCCTTACATATATTTCTCCATCAGCTCCTGTAGTTGCTTAAGTTTTAAAACTTAAAATAAATCACATATTATATGCCAATGTCAATATCTATATCAATAAATGACATATTTTATTATTCATTCTCTTTCCATTTCTTTGATCAAAAACTGGTATATGGCTAAGCTGTATGACATAATTTTTCAATCAATATATTTTCATTTTTTCTTATATAAAATAGAAATACATGGGAGCAACACTATAAAAATGTCTCTGAAGATTTCAAAAAATACCTAACCTGAATCTTGTCAATGGAACAATGTTAAATGCAGGTACATAAAATGCTTTATAACCATATTTTATATAATTCTTTGCCAATTAAAGTTTGGATTAAAAATGTTCCTCCAAGTTAAGCACATAAGAAAAAAAAAGACTCAATTTAATTAGGTTAATTAAATTTATAGTAGTAAAAATGGCTATAATAGAGTAATGAATCAAATAATAAAATATGTGCCCTGACCTTGAAGAACAGTGTAATTTCAAAATAATTCATGGATTAAAAATGGTGAACTCTTTGAAGATTCATATGGTTTATTCTTATTAATCCAGCCCCACATATACACATATATGCAAATGAAAAACAGTTTTAGATTATTTAAAATATATAAAAATACTAATATTATTGCAACAGAAACATATAAAAATACTAATATTATTGCAACAGAAACATATAGAAGTATATGTTTATTACCCCTGGGCAAATGTATGAGTAAAATGTACCAGTAAAAACAATAATACCAATAAGATGAAAAATTAATGATTGGTGAATTTGAAAATATTATATTTTAAAAATGTATATTAAAAACCAATAAAAGCAAAGTTCAAATATTACTGCCAACAAAACAGGTCAAAATTTAGGAGAGACAATTATTAAAAGATTAATATAAAACATTTTAGAGGAGCATAAGAAATTTTAAAGAAGGAACAGATCATATTTTTAAAAACAATACTAATAGTAAAAGACAAAGAAATGATGGTACATCATTTAATTAATTCATTTTCTATGACCATTGTTACCAAAACTTGTCAAGATCAGTAAAACTAAATACCAGATATTTTAACTTCTTTTGGAGCTTGCAGGTGTTTGGATCATTGTGATAATTCTTGGATATCAAGCTCTCAGCTTACATATTACTTTTGCTAAGGCAATAATTTTTGTTTATGTCCCCCATCTGTTTTCTGATTGAAGATGTACATTTTGGCTTTCATCAAGCTCGACCCCATGTAATACCTGTTGTTTTCAGGTCAAGTGTTTTCTGGCACTATTTGGATCATAAAGAAATTTTTGATTTTGTCCTTAGCTCATGGGAATCAAGAGCTATGTAGAAAAGCCCAAATGACTCAATTTTCCATTTAAATAGTAACTGTCCAGTTTACTATGGCAGCATCCTGTAAGGTTACTTTCCTACAGGGTTCTTAAAGAGTATGAAGGTAAATCCATGGGACATAATATTTCCATGAATTCTTCTAATATATTTTCTTTTCTCCAGAATATTGGGATAGTAGAAATCTTACTTTGTTACCCCCACTAATCTTGTCTGTTTCTTTCTTTCTTTCTTTCTTTCTTTCTTTCTTTCTTTCTTTCTTTCTTTCTTTTCTTTTTCTTTTCTTTTCTTTCTTTCTTTCTTTCTTTTCTTTCTTTTCTTTTCTTTTCTTTTCTTCTTTCTTTCTTTCTTTCTTTCTTTCTTTCTTTCTTCCTTTCTTTTAACCTCGTCATCCTCATTATTGGCTATCCACAAATCTTTGCTAACAAAGCAAAATAAAAAACAAGTATAACATAGTACTGAACTAATCAGTCCGTAATTGAGCTGCCTATTTAAATACTAATTTACAGTTTTCAAAGGAAGGTAATAGAATACAAATTATCAATAATATATTATTTATAATGTTTGATATCATTTAAAAATTTACTAGTCATAAAAAAATGTAACAGAAAAATGGACCCATATTCAGAAAGAGAAACATGTACTAGGAACTTATTCTAGGTGGCTTAGAGATTGGTAAGAGCAAAGAAAAGCTTTAAAACAAATAGTATCAATTTGTCTTTTGAATTACTGAAAAATATCTTCAAAGAATTAAAGAAAGCATTATCTTAATGAATAACCAAAGAACTCTCGCAGAGAAATCAAAATTGTAATGCAACAACCAAATGGACATTCAGGAATTGTAATAAAAGTACAATAAAGTGAAACACATACTGAATGAGCATTATAGAAGATTGAAGATAGAGATAAAAAGGGTCAATTAGCTCAAAGACAAATTAATAGGATATATTAAATTAAAGAATATGGTGGAAAGAGATTTAAAGAAAATAAAACAGGACTTCAACAGCAGGTTGGCGATATCAGGACAACTTTTCACACAGGTAAAGACAGAAGTTCCAAAACTCACACAATGTCATTTATGCCACGTTTTATTAGACAAAAGTAAATTTTAAAATACAGCCTATATCAAGGTAGCTAAAGAAATTGATTCCTCTATTGGAAGGAAAGATTTAAAAATTCACAATGAAAAGGAGACAATGATACTGAGATAGAAATAACAGGTGGCCAATAGACAAAAATTCTGTGAACCTATTTTTTTAGTTATTACAGAGATGGTATTATCTCACTACCACTAAGATGGCTGCCAACCCACATTAACAGTTAATAGTATATAACACACTTATATGTTATTATGCTTCTTTTTAAATAACATTTATTAGGACCTATTGTCCTTTAATTTAGTGTGAACAGATAGAAACAAGTCTCAGGAAATGTAATTTTCTCTCTAGATATGATCATTGAAAAAATAAATACAAATAAAGACAATAAAGGCGTTCTGGCAAATAAATTGTATGGCACTTAACATATAACAGTTTTAAATCTATAGCCATAAGTACTGAATTCAAAAACCAAAGTGATTTTTTCCCTGAAAGAAAATGTACATAACATAAGTTACTATATCACAAGTTCTAAATCTAAAAACAAACAAAACAGTAGAGAAAAAAGTAGGTCATAAATTAGGTCTTATTTATTTTTTACCGCAATAGTCAATACCAGATAGCAATAAAAAAAAAAAAAAAGTGTCTACAAAGTTCTGAGGGAAAAAAGCTAACATAATATTTACAAGACAGTTTTTCTTCATGCACTATAATGTCTCCTCAAGAATTCTAAAAATTAGATAATATAGCACCTTTTATAATTATAAAATGAGTTTATCTACATAATTATGTAGGTGAAGAACATCAGCCAACAAAAAAGCACACAATCAAAATTCAAAATACAGAAGAGCCAGAGGAGAGAAAGAGCAATCAGGTGGATAGTTTCATAAACCATATACATGTCTAACCAATGTACTGTATACTTGAAACTAATAAAAAATGGTAAAAAAAAATTTAAAAAAATACAGGAGAAAAATCATGATAAATATGCAATTCTGGAAATACGACAGGCAATATAATTTATAATTTCTATTTGAGGTGCTTAAAAATGTAAGATAAAATATCAAATGTATTCTTCAAATTAGCAATTGAGTTTATAATCAAGTAATGAAAATCCCTAGAGTGTAAAAATATTAAATTTTTAAATATTAATTTTTTAATATTAAAACTGCCAAGTTATATAATTCCAGTTATATGGTTGATTGTGCTGCTATAACTTGAAGTAGAAAAATGAAAAACAGTGGGAATGAAATAAAATTTGGGATAAATGTTGCTACAGAGGCCATCTTATTGACTGTTACTCTTAGTGCCTTCTGTTTAATGTAATTTCCTATTTTCTCTATGTGTCAGTTATCGTCACGATGCTACAAATCCTCTATTACCTGCTCTGCAATGATGGACATTTAAACAATTCTCCATTGCTACAAGGATTATTTTATATTATATTATATTAATTATATTATAGATTATACTACAGTTTGTTGAGGATAGACAGAGGGATCACATCATGGTTTCTGTGTGCTGCTTTTTATTTGTCCCCAATCCTGTAGTACAGCTTTCAGTAGCGTGTGTGAAAAATATTTGATGACAGTCTGGAGCAGCCATTATTGCACAATCGTTTGTCATGTTCTCTGCTCTTGTCCTGGCCCAGCGATCACCTGGAAATTGTCCTCCTAATGCAGTCACTGCATGTCCTGGATTTCTCACTTCTCTTTTGCAAAGTAGGCTGCTAATGCTCCAAAACCCTCTGAGTACCTGCCCTCCAGACAGCCCAGCTGCAACCTGGAGGGTTGTTTCCCCTGGTACTACATACATGTACACCATGTACATCATGTTCACAGGTATTATACTGCCCTGCTGGTGAGCAGGAGCCCAATGCCCTAGGTCCTTGTGCATTCCTGCATAACCGCTTTGGCCCGCACGTATCCCAGAGGGTTTTTTCCTGCTTGGCTGAGAACTGTGGTCCTGTTTTGGTCGTATAACCTCAAAAAAATGTAAGCTGTATGAGAGACTTAAACCCTACTTTCTACAATGAATTGGAGCCTTAGAAAAGGGGTTCCTTTCAAGTTTGTCCTTCCTTAAGCACTCTCTCTTGGACTTAAGGAATTTTTTTGAGTTATCTTTCCATAGTTATCACTCTTTTGTTATAACTAATAATATTCCTTCATAACAAATATCTCTTGTCCAAATTACTGTGTGCTCTCAGTCTGCAGAGAAAACCCAAGATGATATAGACTTTTAGTCTGCAAACCCTGTTAGCATAGAGACAGGAGGCAGGTTCTCTCTCTGTATGTAGCAACTAAACATTGTGCCCAACACAAAGCATTTGCTTCATAAATGCTTGATTGAACTAAATCCAAAAATAAGTTTTCATTGCTTTATCTCATGATTCCTCAGACTGCTTAAATGTCAGCAAATATTCTTCACACTAATACAATAGCCACAAGATGTTTCTATCTGTTTCTATAAAAATAGTATAAAAACATGAATTTTTCATTAATTATTAGGTTAGCAAAGATTGTTTCAAGAAATAGTGTATAGCTGACTCTGACAAATGCTACCAAGACTTTGAAGGAGAGAAAAGTGTCATTTTTTCTAACATGGAAGTGGTTATTGATACAGAAAGAACCATTTCAGTAGAGGCACAGAGGCGGAAACCAGATCAGACTAGTTGGAGTATAAAGAGGAGGTGAAGAAATGAAAACAAACATGTGGATGTTTTTACAAATAAATATATTTCTGTGAAATTGAAGTAACATTGCTCTTTATCTTCCTTTTTTACTCTCTTACTCTTTTTTTCGATCCCTTAGTAAAGAGTGTCATATTCTATTATATATATATATATATATATATATATATATATATATATATATATATATTATTCTGAAAGGAAAGACCTAGTAGAAAGGCAAGATTAACAATATATAAAATGGAAATTTTATAACACAAGAGCAAATATTTTTGATCAGGTTAGAGGTCATGGAATTGAAAGTAAATATGAAATGGCCTGTTAGAGAAAGTCAGACACTTTATACTTTAAGAAAAGTGAAGAAACAGATGTATGCAGAGGCTATAGATTTAATGGTAAGAATACTGAAGATTTCACATCTAATGGCTTTTAATTTCTTAACAGATGGAGATATGAAGAAAGAGCAGGAGAAAAATATTTATTTCTGAGAGGGAAAAAATAGCTAAGTAGGAGAATTTGATGGCAGTGATAGTGCCTATTTAAGTTTTAAAATCTCAAAATGTAAATTAAGCCAGTCCTTTGTGTTATTTGATTTTTGTCGATAATGTTCAATTGCTCAAGTGCATGCAAAATAAAGGTACATAGTTGAATTTATGCAGGTGAATGGGAGAAAATGATGAAATTAGAACATAATTGAAAGTATTTTCAAGGGAGTGATGGAAATGTTGGATGCTATATTTTAAGAAGGTTAAACGGTGAACTCTAAAGAATTATTATTGATGCTAATAATTAGGTAAATTATCAAAACATTATACACATTATATATATATACATGTATATATATATTCTCTATGCTGAAACTGTTATCAATTACTGACATAAAAACAGAAAAAACACTTTCGGGAAATTATATAATAAAACACAGACCTTTATATTATATCTTATGTTGCAATCTAAATCCTATATGACCAATTATCTTTACACTTCTTATATACTCTCCATAAAACTTCATCACTTTTTAGAAAGTATATGAACTTCTGTTAAATCAAATATAGTGAACCCCAGTGTGTCTTCTGCCTCAATAATTCTTCACTTTTCATAGTGACTGCCTAGAAGTCCTACAACAATAAAAAATGAAAAGGACTACACACTGACTAATATCTGTTAGGTGAGAAACTCAGATCCCATGCCTCTAAGATGGAGGCACTCACTCCCCCTGCTGCTGGGAGTATTGGTGACTGACAGCTCTCAGCTGAATCCCTTGTTGGAAATTCCCTTTGATTGAAGAGGCCACCACCCACTAAGTTTATGTCTCCTTTAAGTCCAGTGATATATTTGATGTGGATGTAAATGGCCTAGCTCCTCATCCAAATTAAACAAGGCTGAAGGGCTATTCCATCTCCAGAGCTACCCATCACATAAATTGAGATATTTTTGCAACTGTAGTTTTACTCTGCCTGACTGTTACATCACTACCTCAAAGTTACTGACCATGAATCCCTCTAGTAAATTTATTAAATAGAAATCTACATCTTAAAATCTGCTTCAAGAGAAACCAGATTTGTGACTATTAATTCAAGGATGGGTCAGAAGAAAGCAGTTGGAAAACAGACTCTAAAATGTGATTTTGCAGCTGGTTTATCCATGACGCCCACATCACTAGAGATAGGTGGAACATGCAGTAGTAGTGTGTTCGTTAAACTTTCACTAGTGGTGACCTGGAATTGTATAACTGTAAAAGGGGATGCCCTTTTACAGTAAAACACATCAAGTATTTGAGAAACATGTGAAATATAATTATGTAGCATTGGATGCTTGAGAAATCAATGCTTTGGGGGAAAGAGAAAAATTAAGGATAATTAAGCACCCATTAAAAGTTAAGTTTGAAAGCCAGAAGATATCCTTGGTAAAATATAGAAAGATTCCAATCTCGTGCATAAGAATGCAAAAAAAAAAAAAAAAAAAAAAAAAAAAAGAGGAGAAAGCAAAGAATTAAATTATAAAAGAAATAATCTAAAGGATGAAAGGATGGCTAGACTCTATTATATACTCCACTTAATTCACCAGTCTGGCCCCACCACCAAAAAACATAACAGATCCTGAAGGAAATCAGTAGATTACAGCAAAAACAATCAAATTGTTTCACATTGTAGCTACTGTGCCAGATGTTCTGTCTTTGCTAAATCACATTACTACAGCCTCAGATATGTAGGATGCATTCATTCATCCATAAAATGCATTATTATCCATCCTTATGAGGAAAGGAAATCATGTACAGTTTGCAGTGGACACACTGGACAACCAAGTATATTTACTTGCCACTGTTTTCTGCTATACTATTGTTCAAAGGAAATTGGCATTTGGACACTCTGGAACATCACCTTGTTGCATTATACCAATGTCTTCATGTTGATCAGACTAGATAATCAAAAAGTGACAATACGGTGGAGGCCTTGAAAATGCAAATGACTTTGAGAGAGTGGAAAATTATTATAAATTTTTAGGGTCCCATCACATCAGTGTTTTTATGGGTCTAGTTTTCTGAGGTTATAGAAACATTATCAAAAATATGAAAATGAATTATTGCATCTGATTCTTTCCACCACTAAGAAGTAATCACAATATCTATCAGGCTTCTTTGGATTCGATAGGCAACATGTTCTACAGTTAGGGATATAAATATGAAACATATACCAGATGACACAAAATGCTGGTAGAGCAAATGTAAGCTGCAAGATGGCTTAGAACCTCATCTCATTTCACCTGCAGTTGTACTGGCACCTGTCTGTCATCCATCGCAGGCCTATGATGACATAGGTGAACCTTTTGATCAGCATATAGAGAAAGAAAAATGTAATCTTTTTTAATATATAGGTTCACTAAGAATGTGTGAAAAAAAAGGGATCACAGCTGTGCTACAACCTCCTACCCTAACCTTAGAGATGGCCTCAAAAGACAGCCACCCTAGCAGAGTGAACTTTGGATGTCACACTCTATCACCCACTTGTGGAGTGAGAAAATATCCAAAGTACAAGCAATTAATTTAAAATGTAAAATGACTGTTGCAGAGAAAAAGGAACCCTTATACACTGCTGGTGGGACTGCAAATTAGTACAGCCACTATGGAAAATAGTATGGAGGTTTTTCAAAAAACTAAGAATTGATCTACTTCTACTCGGTATTTACTCCAAAGACTTGAAAACCAGAAAAAATATTTGTACAACAATGTTCATAGCAGCATTATTCACAGTGGCCAGGACATGGAAGCAACTGGAGTGTCCTATGATAGATGATTGGCTAAAGAAGCTGTAGTACATTATACAATGGAATATTACTCAGCCATAAGAAGAGATGAAATACTGCCATTTACAACATGGATGGATTTCAAGATAATCATGCTAAGCTAAATAAGGCAGACAGAAAAAGTTGAAAACCACATGATATCACTTATATGTGGGATATAAACCCAAAAGCAACAAACAAACAGGACAAACAAACAGAGACTCATGGATATGGACAATAAACGAATGGTTACCAGAAGGTGGTGGGAAAGGGGAATGGGAAGGTAGATGGAGTAAAAGGGGTCAAATATGTGGTGACAGAAATCTAACTATGGGCAGTGAACACATAATGCAATATATATATATATATATATGCCTTACTGTTGAATTGTACCTCTGAAACTTACTAGATTTTATTAACCAAAATCAACATAATAAAAATAAATATATTTTTAAAAAAGAAAGAAAATACAGTGAAATGGAATGAAACAAAATCAAATACCTAGACCTTCAGAATTCATAATTTCACATATCAAATCATTGTCATTTCAGCTTGAGTCTTTTATGCCCATCTATTTAAGAGATACACATAGATGCCCTACCTCAATTTTAGTGTATATAAAATAAAATATTTTCCTTCTCCAAATTTATATCAAAAATCAGATTGTTAATATCTTCTGAAAAGTATTAATATTTTCCAGATGGCAAAGATTAAAACCTTTCACAGAATAGTTTCTTTGTATTATCTCTTAACTTACAGTATTTATTATATATGCTCTATTTTTTAGATCAACAGTTCGTAAACCTCACTGATCATCGAGAAATTATTTATTAAACATGTAAGTTTTATATGAAACAATAGAGATTTAGGTAATTTTATTTTATTTTATTTTTCTGAAAATGGGCATACCTTTCTCCTGCCAGGTTCTTCATGCCAGGATTTGTACTAATCAAGTTAGTAGTTGGACTGAGTTTGTGATTTGTTGCCGGACCTAGCCTTACTCTGTTTTGTGTCTGTTTTCTCTTGCTAATCTGTCTTGTGTCTATTTTATTAGACCAGCCAGAAGAACTTTAGAGGAAAATTTCTTCCTACCCACAACAGCCATATGGGTGACTAAAGTGAAACGAGTACATAAGCATTTAGTTAAGATATAGGCTAACACTTGTAACAAAATGACTTAAAACTATTGAAGTTTATTTATCTTTGACTTACTAGCCTGAGTATAACAAGTCCAAGTCTTATAAAACACCTTTACAATGTTAGAAGCTTAATGTCTTTTTATGTTACTTTTCTGTCATACTCAGCACACTGCTTCTTCATTCATCTGAGTACAAGATGGCTAATGGCTACTTCAATTACCACCATTATATCTGCACCAAAACTAGATTTAAAGATGAAAAAAAATAAGGGTGTCCCACCTTCTTTAAAGTTGAGAAATAAAAGTAACATACATTACTTCCACTAAGATTCCATTGGCAAACATTTTGTCATATAGTCACAAGTTATCTCCAAGATGCCAAGAAATGTAGTCTCTAGTTAAGCATCCATGTGCTCACTTAAAAATCAAGAGTTTCTAAAACTCAAGGGGAAAAATTATGGTGGAAGACAGCTAGCTGTGTATGCTAAAGTATTAGATTAAGAATAATGATTAGAAAAGATATTACCCATCTTTTATATGTCATCACTATAGTGCTGAGTTTAGTACACTATTAAATCTATAGTCTCAGGAATTAATTACATGAATTATAATATTTAATATACTAATAGTCTTTTAAAGGAGGTCGAAGTCATTGCTTTGTACTTTTTAAAACATATTCTTATTCTTAACTCATGTTCTTTCATCAATAAAAATCAAGAACTTAGTATGTTCTGAAAATAGTTCAAGGTGTTTAGAATGTAGCAGTGAGCAAAATAGCTAGTGATTTTGTCACTATGAACATATAAACTCTTAGGTAAGATATTTTCAGATATAGTTAGTTATAGCGATAAAAATAAAATAGAAAAATATGTCTAGGAACCACTTTAGTTAAGATGATCAGGTTAGGCTTCTCTGATTCAAGTTGAATACAGACACACAAAACTAGTTTTACGTAGTTCAGATATGACGTAGGATTCATTAGAGAAAAATTAGCAGTTGAAGAAATAATAGAATACATATATTTCTCTTAATTTCTCATTATTCCATGGTATAGCACAGATGTTCTGGATTTACACTGGCCACATTTCCCATTGAAATGACCGTTTCTACATTGTCAGAATGGACGAAGGGCAGAGAGTATTTCAAAAGAAAGAATGCACCCAACCCCAATCTGCAATAAACACCCATAGGTTAGCATAATAAGGACTAGGAAGCACCTAGTTTCTTAGCAACCTGAGGTATATCCAGACACAGGAAAAAAATTAAGAAACATGCATAACAAGAGCCAAAACCTATATTCCTAGAGTTCTGGGAACATGTATGCTAAGATTGCTGATCTCAGGCAAAGGACTTTTTTCAAAAAAAGACTGGCTCAATCGGGCTGGGCCTGCTCTGATTGACTAAAGGAAAAAGGAAATGAACCTTACAGAGATTACCTTAGAACTGCAATTTCAGTGATGAGCTGTATGTAATCTTATGCAAATCTCCAATGGAAACTGCTCTCAAAGAAAACTAGCACTTGTAATTTAAAGATTTTGGAATTATCTTGCTAATGAAAGAACTTCATCAGGCCTGTGAATAAAACTGTACAAACTAAAGAATAACAGAATCGCATTTGGATGTAAGGAAAACTTTTTCTCATGATGTGTTTTAATAATACCATTTATTTAATTATAAGTCAAGAAAAAATAAAGCTCTGAGAATATATTATTTACTAAATATTAATGTTTGCTAACTTATCCTGGAATAATCATGATGAGATAATACTATTCTTATTCACAGATAAAGATAGAGAAGTTTAGTGTGATCATTTAACTTCCTCACGGTGACATAATTATGAAAAGTTAAGCTATCGCTTGGAATACTGTCTGGTTCCAAACTCTTGCACAGCACT
Source organism: Pteropus medius (assembly GCF_902729225.1). NCBI lineage: Eukaryota > Metazoa > Chordata > Mammalia > Chiroptera > Pteropodidae > Pteropus > Pteropus medius. Next base: position 16,094,992 of record NW_024351730.1, read on the forward strand.
GTTGCTCTTCTCTCAGTGCCGGAATAAGATAGAGGGGAACACTCTGACATCATATATCTTGACACTATTCTACAATTTACATTTTGGATTTGAAAATGGATTTGATGCATCTCTATGAGAATGATTGAAGGACTAAAGTACATTTAACACTAATTTTTAATAAATATGTGTTCTGCTTCTGCAATCATAAGGCACTAGCAACTTAATTCATAAACTTTCAAAGCACAAAATTTTGTCCGTAAAACTTATTTACAGAATTAATACCGTCTTTGGCAAGTTATAAACCTCAAGTTTCTAATAAAAGAGAGAATAAGAGAATAATTTAGAAATTATTTTATGTTTATTTATAAATTGAGACCCTTCATAATATAAGTTGTAAAATACACCATCTCCACTTAGTAGATGAATTTCAAGGATAAAAAATATTTTCTTCATTGAAAATTTTAATATATTGCTCTTTAAAGTGGTGTTTGTCCTTTTATTTTCTTTATATTTCCTATCTTTCTAAAAGTTATGTTAGAATTTTCCACATATCCTAATTGTTACCAGAACAAAGGGGTAAACTTGCTTGCGTGTGTCTAAATCAATCAGATATATACAGGTTTTACAGAAAAGAAAATAAGAATTTATTTTAGAGAATTGCAAGTCCCAGAGACACAGGCAGGCTCTCAAAGGCCTGGCTCTCCAGGTATCTTGAGAGTCCAGATTATATAGGGAAAAATCAGTAGTAAAGGAAACTAGGAGAGTTGGTGTCCTGCGTGTTACTGGCGTGTTACTCCGTGGCCTGGTGGGGTTGTTCTGCCTCAATGGGCCTGGAGCTGAAACACATCAAAAGCCAAGATATCCTTAGTCTAAGGTCTAAGGGAAACCCATTGATCTCAGGATTATAGATCAGAAACACATCAAAAAATCAAGATATCCTTAGTCAAAGGTCTAAAGGAAACCCATTGATCTCAGGATTATAGATCAGAGGCTCAGTTAATCTTATGTCCTAAGGCTTAATGATTAAGGGAGCAGGTAGAAGGATAAGGGTTAAAAAAAAAAAAGCAAGTGAGTCACAATGCTATTATCTGAGCAAAACCATCTTGAATCAGAGAACAGAAAAATTATATTAAAGAAATGAAGTTTGTGTGCAATTGCATAATGAACCTCTAGTATTTACCGGCTGTCAGGTTTTCAGTTTCTTGTGAATAAAATCTCATCATTTGAGACAAAAATGAATGACTCCTGAAATACAAAAATAGGTCTTCAGTGCTTGAAATAAGAATCACTATCCTATAAAGGTTAATCATAATTTGATCAATGTTTTCTTAACTCAAGTGTTACTTCATTTATCCTTTTTTTTATAATTTATTGATAAATTTATTTATCAAACATTTATTCTACCAAGCCTCAAACACAAATGGTAAATATGACTCATGCTGTGCCTTCATCTGTTTTATACTAAATCGGAGCAGCAAAATGGAAAGAACATGGTTTTGGAGTCGGTATGTCTTGAAACTGGATCCAGGCTCTTCCACTTGCTCTGAGAACTTGGTCAAGCTACATCATCTCCTGGAGATTCAGGATATTAAAACAAGAATAATATATTTTATCTATTTAAAAGAATTTTTTTTTTCACAAGTCCCACATATACTATATGATAGGTATTATCTATTTTAGAATTCATTGATCCATATTTATGTATTTAATCCATGTTTATTTTGAAGTAAAAATCTATTTAATTTCCTGTAAAACTATCCACAATCTCATTAAATTATGTCTGTATATTAATTTTAATGTTTCCTCTACATTTCATACTTCAGTCAATGAAAGTGAATCATCAAGTTGGTCATAAAAAGACTTTAGACTTTTAAGATTAGCCTGTTACATTGTTACATGATAGTTAACATATGTTTTGGAGTTTTATATATTACAGTGCCAACAGAATTTATGCTGTGCGATGTGTGTGCATGCATGTGTGTGCACACGTGCATTATCTATGTAAATATATTTTTTCTTTTTATTAAAATTTACTAACTTAGGCAAAGTGAAAGTACATTTCATATCAAGATTCTTATTTGCTAATAGAGAAATGTGTGTTGTATTTGGAAGGCAAAGTGAAGCCTTGGCCAAAATGCTCTAAAGGCTGGTTTAGAGTAGCACCAGCCTCTGCCTTGTTTTGTTGGCATAGAGCAGCACCTGGGCCCAAGCCTCATCAGTTCCCATTAGAACTCTTCTTTCAGTTTCTCCTTGTTCCGTGTCATGTGTGTGTGCAGCTTCATTAAAAAAGGAGCCAGTGTTTTCAGGAAGTTGTTCATGTTGTTGAGGGTGGAGTCCATGAGATTCATAATTGGGTTCCACTTTGACTTCACTGGTTCAATTTTTTCTTGTTAGATCCAGTGGATCCTCACTCCCTCCTACTTCATATCTATCTTTCCTTTCTGATTACTGTTACTCTTGGTGTTCAGAAACTTCAAGCTCACTATTTGACAAAGAGGCAAGAACTTTCCATAGACATCTTCACATTCTCCCACAAAATGTTTAAGATTTAATTCCTATAATGCATCTTTTATTTTATGTCAGTCACATGAGTCTACTTCCTTGATTGAACTTTGATATATAAATCCCAAGTATACCCTTTATATAGGAGAAACATATAAAACAAAGTATTTATAAAACTGAATGGGCAATAGTAATATAAAATGGCAAATGTATATTAGAGAAATACAAACAATAAAAAAATGCAATCTTGACATCAGTAAAATATACTCAGGCCTGAAAGCCCTTGCACCCTAATAATACAGATTACACCCTCATGTGAACTGCACATAGCCCAGTCATGAAAACTGAAAATATATAGGCTCGCAATCAAAAGTTTGACAAATTGCATAAAACAAGTAAAACTCACATCACAAATGAAATAAATAGTAAAGTTACTATAAAAAGGCCTTCCACTTGTGTTTTTGTTTGTTTATTACATTATAATATAGCACTTGCGCAAAAGAAGAAATAGAAACAAAAGTAGTAGGTCCAAAAAAGAATGATAATGGAAATTCTAAGTAAAAAAATTCTTAAATGTTTTTTAAAGAAGTAAAAAAAATAAATAAATAAAATAATTTTTAAAAGCATATGTTAATTAATTATAAAATAGAAAACTGGAACTGATAAAATTTTTTTTTTAAATGGGAAAGAAAGCACGAATATACAAAATGAGAAAAGTCAAGAGGGGATAGCTATAGAAGCAAAGAAACATTTTGAAAGAAGAGACGTATTTGCTTAAAATTAGGCAAACAAATTTGTTAACTTAAGATCACAAGAAAACTTTTTCTGTAAAAGACTAGATAATAAATATTTTCAGCTACATGAGTCGATACTGTCTCAAATATTCGATTCTGCCATTTTTATGTAAAAGAATCCATAGACAAGGCACTAATGAATGAACATGGCTAGATTTTGCCCTGGGCCATAGTTTACTGACATAATCCTAGATGATATGAAACTCTTCCAAAGAAAATATAATTTGTCAACAATAGCCTTGTAGAGAAAGGAAGTTTAATTAAACAAATTTTATTAAAGAAATAGAGAATATTATTATATCTACCCTTATAATAAGAAACCAAGTCTAAATGGTCACAGATAAACTCTACCAAAACGTGAAAGGCCAGATCATCATGATGGTGCTTGACATGTACTTTAATTGTCTGGAGCACATAGAAAGAAGAATGATTAAAATATTATTTCAATGAAGCAAGATGGACATTGATTTATTGATTCAAATATTAAAATACTAACAAACAAAAACTATCCAAAAACACATTAAAACTACATATTATAATTACATGGAGTTTTATCTAAAAATGTAAGAATTATTCAATATAAGGAAACTCAAAAACATGGTTCATCATTAAATATAACTAAAGAGAAAAATCATGCGGTTATTTTTAATATGCTTAACAGAGATTCAACAAAATTAACAATCATTCTTGATTTTGTCACATCTATTATGTACTTATCTATCATCTACTTATATTTCTATTCATCTGCCATCTGGCTCATTATGTAACTACATAAGTAAGCCATTGGCTCACTCAATAGGGCAACAGTAATGTCATTCCTGCTAAAGTAAGAAAATAAGGCAAAATGCTCCCTCTACTCAATACCATTATATGTGTGTGTATATATGTATGTCAGCCAATGTAATTAGAAAAGCAAAATAAAAGAATCATAAGAAAGAGAAAAGAAGAAATAAAGATATTTCTATTTACAAATGGTACACCTGGAATACCAAGAAAATTGGTGTTGAAACTAAAATGAAAAAAAAAAGACCATTTAATAATATAGAAGGATATAAAATAGATATACAAAAATAGCCTTTTATATATACTTACAATAATATTTTAAAAGGCATAATAAGTAAAAAATGTTTACATTAACAACAAAAAGATAAAGCATTTAGAAATAAAGCTGGCAAAAAGTATGAAAATCTGTATGAGAAAAACATTTCAGCATTATGGAAGTTACTAATATAGATTTATATAAAATTAAAGACATTTCCTTCTCTAGCATATGACTACTTAATATGGTGGGGGTAGTTGAGCCATTAAGGATAGATTTTCTCACTGCAGAAAAAAGAGTTTGGATTTTATTGGGAGTGAGAACAGAATTAGATAATGCTATCAAGAGGCTGTGACTATGTAGACTGTGACTGAGATATTGTGAAATTGGTCATAAGACATGAATTGTTTAAATAAGCATGATAGGAACACTTGAGAAAAGTCATCCATATGGACACTGAAGTCACTCTGAGTGATATCAAGAATATAAATGAAGAGAAATACAATGAACCAGGTGTGCAAATCATCAGTGCATGAAGGGGAATATTTCAGAACAACGAGATCTCTAGATGAATATAACTTTTAGAGAATGATATTATGCATAACATTTGTAGTCAGATTAGCTGCTCTTTCCTCAGTTTTTTCATAGTACTTTATTTAGTGCTTTAGTAAAATATATTTTTTAATTACTATTGTTTATTTTTATATTCTCCTTGTCTAAGGGACTGTGTTGAAATGTGTAGGCACTGATCTTTTTTATGACTTAATATTCTCTAAAGAGTGAAATTCTATATTGAATGTAAGAGAAAAATTTTCATAAGGTTAAGAAGGAAGTCTTATATGTAACTCAAAAATGCAAATAAGAAAGTGAAAATTAGAATGTTATATCCTTACTGGCTTTGTGTAAATAACAAAAGAAGGCAGTTTGACTTTTTTTTTTTTTTTTCCTAGAGAGCTATTGTGATTTTAGGCTGCAGGACTACAGGGATAATCACAGCAAATTACCATTGAATTATGAATCTTAAATTTTAATAGGAACACTGACATTGTAAAGTTCCTCATAAGAAGAAAAATGAAAATCTTATAATAAAAAATTAGTCAAAAATATTTAGGTAAGAAAAGCAAGAGGAGTCTTCAGATATTTAACATATTGCTCTTTAAAAGAAGTTATGATGACAATTCATTCAAAATAAATAGATGGATATTATAAAATGCTTAAACCTCAAGATAATTTTCCAAGGAATAAGTCTCACATTTGGGGATAATCTTCCCTAAGAAAGAATGATCTTCTCTTAATTTGATTGATGTATAGAATGTTCCCTCTTCAAGAAGACAACTGTATTTGATGTTTTTTTAAGACCCTTTATAACCCTAATAGTTACTGATGCTATATATTATTTAATATAGTAAGTGGCATGTTAGTAAACCACTTGAATTAATAACTTATTTCCATGTAACAACTTCTACTCAGAGTAGAATTTAATTATAATTTTATTAGTATATTTTACCTCAATAAAAAAAGTAATTTCCTTGATTTTAAGATAACATCAATTAAAAAAAATAGCACATTTTGAGTTTACTATCACATAAATAATTCCAGCTAATCCTGGATAATGCCTTCCCCCACCCCCTCAAAAAAAGAAAAAAAGCAGTATGTCTTTATGTCAAGGGCTAGATGCAAATTATTTGGTGTTCAGAAAATGAATTTCTTTGTCCTCTTAACTTCTATGGGAAAAATAAGTTGGTCTTACTTTACAGTTAAATGTATAAACAGCGAATTTGAAATTATAAGAAATTAACTCTTAAGATAGAGGGAGAGGAACATATTACTAATAGTATATATTTCAACATATATAAATACTATAAACTATATAATACTATATACTATGAATAGGAAAATAATTATGTAGTAACCAGCTACCAAATTCAAGGTCACAATTTCCTGGGAAGGATAGATATTTATTAATATTCATACTCCTTTTACAAGTTTTAAAATGCATTATGTATTATAAGTTTACTATTAAAAATCATTTTAGCAAAAATATAGAACATCAAATCTGTCCTGAATGAATTAGATCATCTACATTTAGACAGACATAGATAATACATTTTTAAAAAATAAACTGCTAGTAAAATTACTTCTAAGCATTATTCTACATACTTTGGAAGAATTTCTAAGTGAAGTATCAATTTACATTTTCTAAAAAGAAAGAATATGCAATAAATTACTTTACAAATGAATTTTAAAACAATGAACAAAACTATTAACATTGATATTTTTCAAACATTTTGTATATCTATATTTCTTTCCAGAGCAATTCTCATTTATTTCTGCATTACATTAGAACAAGGAAAACTAAGGTCGTACTTGGGAAAATAGCTGAAATTTGAGATGCAATATCCTTGCTCTTTGAAAATAAAAAACAAAGTTATATTATAAATAAAAAAACTAGCTAGTTATAGTGAGAGCAGCCTTATTATAAAACTATGATGTGTACAAGTGCAGTTTGATCATTATAAAACATAGAATGAGTGAAAATTTATAAATTGTAAATTTGTAGCATCTTTTTTATACAATAACAAATTATATGTTAAGACTAGAAAAACTTAGTTATTATTCTTGTTTCTTTTACTTTAAATCACCTCTGAAATAGGCTGTTGTATTTTATACAAAGATACTTCTCTATGTGTCTTGTGTTTTTGATAGTGGTTTTTGTTAATCTTATGTAAAGAATATTGCAGTGGTTGTGGTAATATTCACATATTTTAGAAATGATTCTTTTAATTAGCAATGAAGCACAACAGAAATGATGTGGGAACGAATTTCACAACTGAGTGAAAATTGCTTTTATTTTATTTTACGTACAGAAAATATGTTTTATACAAATTATATTTTTTTCAATGTTATTCAAGACTTAGGGTATAGGTGTTATTACACCCTATAAATCAAATTCTCTTTGCTTTGAAAGAGTATCCACAAAAAAATGTATAGAAGCTTTCTTTTGATGAAAAGGGAAGGGAAAATCAACTAATATTAATTATATCCTTAACTTATAATTTGTCAAATGTAAATGTTAAATTTTGGTACACCAAAATCTTTAGCTAAGATTAATTTTATTCATGTTCTGAATATAACCAGTTTTAATTTTATTCATGTTCTGAATATAACTAGTTTTCATAACATACATAACATTTATGTTATGTATGTAATATATATTATGTATTGTACGTATATATATATCAAGTTATAGGTATTTGTAAATATTTTCAGTAACATAGAATCTTTTATATTTATAACATATATAAACATCTTATAGTATTTTATATATATATATATATGTATATGTACTTCTATAAGAGACTGACAATAGATTAGAATTTTATATAATAGCAGATGGAAGGTGAATAGAAACCATAAAAGACCTAAAAAGCCAAAGTAATCCTAAAAAAGTACAAGGCTGGAGGCATCACAATTCCTGATTTTAAGCATTATTAAAAAGCATTATCAAAACACTATTGTACTGGCATGAAAATAGACACATAGACCAATGGAACAGGTTCCAGAGCCCCAAAATAAATAGACTTATAAGGGTCAACTAATATTCTACAAGGGAGTCTAGAAAATGCAACGGAAAGGATGGTCTCATCAATAAACGATGTTGAGAGAACTGGAAAACCACATTCAGAAGAATAATATTGGAGCCCTAAATTACAGCACTCACAAAAAATTAACTCAAAATGAATTAAAGATTTAAATGTATGACCTGATAAAGTAAAACTACTAGAAGAAAGCATAGGAAATAACTCCTTGACACTGGTCTTGGAAAAGAATTTTTAAATATGACACCAAAAGCACAAACACCAAAAGCAAAAATCAACAAGTGGGATTACATCAAACTAAAAGGTTTTTGCACAGAGAGAATCAGCAAAATTAAAATTAAATGGCAACCTATGGAATAGGAGAAAATATTAACAAATGATTTAACTGATAAGAAGTTAATATCTAAAAATAGATAAGAAACTCATATAACTCAATAGCAAAAAAAAAAATCTGATTGTAAAAATAGGCAAACAATTTCAATAGCCATTTTTCTAAAAAAAACTAATAAAGCCAACAGGTACATGAAATGATGCTCTATATCACTAACCATCATGGACATGCAAAGGAAAACCACAATGAGCTATCTCCTCATACCTGTTAGAATGGCTTTTATTATAATAAAAGAGAAGAAATAACAATGTTGGCAAACTGTGAAGGAAAAGGAAACTATGCACTATTGATGGAAATGTAAATAGGTACAACCATTATGGAAAATATTAAAAATAGAATTACCACTTGATCCAGCAATCTCACTTCTAGATATATATCCAAAGAAAAAGAAAACGCTATCTCTAAGAGATATTTGCACCCCATGTTTATTGCAGCATTACTCACAATACCCAAGACATGGAACTACCTCAGTGTCAATCAACAAATAAATGGATAAGCACATGAATGGACAAAAAAGATACAATATATAGATATAGATGTAGATATATACTTATAGATATATGCAAGGGTCCACTTTTAAGTGGATTGTTTTCATTGGACTTCTCAGTTCAATTGACTACAGTTCAATTGACCCATGAAGTTCAATTGACCCACACAGTTCAAATCTGAGATGCTCAAGGATCAAATCTCTCTCTCTCTTTCTCTCTTTCTCTCTTTCGTTCTTATATATATAGATACTTACATAGATATTAATACAGGTATTGATATATCTATTGATATATCTATATCTATCTATAACTATATTTATATCTATATCATCTGTGTGTGTGTGTGTGTGTGTGTGTGTGTGTGTGTATAATTCTGCCACCAAAAAAAAGAAGAAAATTCTGCCTCCTGCAACAACATCGATAGACTTTGAGGTCACTAAGCTAAGAGAAATACATCAGACAGAGAAAGACAAATTCTGTATATTCTCACTTATATGTAGAATCTAAAAAGAAGCCAAACTTATAGAAACAGAGTAACATGGTGGTTGTAAGGGAGTGGTGAATGGAGAAATTGGACAGATATTGGTCCAAGAGTACAAATCACAGCTATAAGATTAAGATCTGGGGTTCTAATGCATAGCATGATGATTATAATAATTAACAGTATTGTATTATATACTTGAAAGTTGTTTAGAGAGTAAATCTTAAATTCTTAAATGTTATCTCTACAGACAGAAATCACAATTATGTGAGTGGATAGTGGTGTTAACTGACGACATTGTAGTAATCATTTTGCTATATACACATGTATCTAATCATCACACTGTGCACCTTAAAGTTGCATGTATTGTATGTTAATAATATCTCAATAAAGCTGGAAAAAATACTAAGTTAAACTTAAAAGAAAACCTAGTTTAATATATTTTAATATTCGTTGATGACATTTTTAATGTATGTACTCATATGTATCATATAATATTAACTAAATAACTACTTTTTTTTACTTTAGTATAAAGTCATAAAATAAAGATTATGAAAAGCTATCATTTATTATGTGACTATAGTTGGTAATATTTTAAGATTTTATATATATTAATTAATTTAGATTTTACAATTATTAGTTAGGCACTATTATTTGTTACATTTTACAAATGAGGACACAGAGGCACAGAAAGGATAAATAACTTACTGTTACAAAAGCAGTTAGTGGCAAGGCCAATAGTTAAAGCTAGGCATCCTGGCTTGAAATACATCTTGACTCATGGGATAGATATCTTGTTTCTTTGTTCATAAAAATCTATGCTACTATTTACTGTAATATAATGATATGATTATTGTTTAAGTTAAAAAGTCTTTTCTTTACTTGTCTTCCAAAAACAAAGTAGCATCTGAAATAAATTGAATGCTGAAATTTCAGTGCATTACTTTTAAGAACAAAATTCACTGGAGATATATATATATTATTATTGGCATCATTATGAACAAAGAAATTTGAATTCACAGTGGCACAGCATTTTGCAAAGTTTCTTTTCACTTTAAGAAAAATAAAAGTCAAACCTAGTTCAAAGTGAATTCAAAGTCATATTAACATATTAAACTTTACACTATCTGTTGAATATATTAAAGATTAATAATAAAATACATTCAGAATACTTGTTTGTCTAATATATATTAACAGAATTCTCCACATGAATTATTGCATTGAATGATTTAAAGGAGATAAGAACTATTAAGAATTGAGAATTAAAGACATAGATGGTTAAATATAAATAGATGGTGAGTTAAATAATAATAGCAGGAGATTAAATGTTCTGAGAAAGATGGAGGAGGAAGAAAGTGGCAAATGCAGAATGTGATATATAAGATTAAAATCAATTTAAAAAAGAATCTGGGTATTGGGTATCTAATAATCAAAAAAATTATAGATCTTAGAGTTTAATAGGTTGTTAGAGAAAACATAGCTCATCTGTATTTTGAATTTTATAAGTCCGAAAGATTCATAGCCTCTAAAACATCCATAACATCTTTCTCTTGATAATTAAAAACAAAAAACAAAAAACAAAAAAAAAACAGCAACATTTCACCAGCTGCATTTATGGGAAACTCAGTATATTTAAATACAGCCTAATTCACCTTTGTTGTTATAGATCGATGTTCTGCCTCAAAATATCACCTAAATTGCTTTCTATAGTGATCCTATTTTTGCCTTGGGGATGAAAATTATTTAAGGCTAATGTTTCTTTTAAATGACACTCAAACTGTTTCAAGATACATAGTCAAGAAGAGTATTTGGTACATTACAAAAAGGTCTCCAAATATCCTTGCCAGTTAACATGAAAGAACAAGGGAAAAATAATTTCAGTATGAAGCTGTATACCTAGCATAACTTAAAGACAGACAATGCCAAATTGCAAAATAGCAGTGAGTAAACAGTGAAATATTATGAAATTATAGTATGTAGCATCTTTGACTCCCACCCCACCTCAGCTCAGCTGCAAGGCTTTGGGAAGAGCAAATTCAGACAGAAAATCTGCAGGGACAACAGGAGAGAGACTAGTGAAGAGCCACAAGCAGGATTTGGAATAACTACCAAGAAGATTAAACCCATTCTAAACCAAAAGCATTGGAAAAGTGTCTAGAATGATTACCGCATTCTACAGAGAAAGAATTCAAAGTACCAGCTACTTGACAAGGCACAATTTAAAGCTACAGGTGGTGTTAAAGAGGCCATCACATTTTAAAGGATTGCACAATTTAAAGGCCTGTTGTTGTAACATATAGATTCTGTCAGAGAAAAATAAAAAGGCAAAAAGGAAAGAAAAACCATCCTGTAGGAAATGGGAGGAAGAAAAAGGGAAATTTTAAGGCACTGAAAGACAAAAGTAAGCCATCAATTTGGAGTTCTCACAAAACCTCCCACATTAACATTTTTTTTTTTAATATGCTAAAGCACTGGATTTTGCTATCCTGACAGAAGAGGGCACCATTAAACTAATAATCTTTTGACACACTCCATTATCATAAAAATCAGTAAGAGAAAATAAAAAACCTTACATAGCTAGTGCAGAAAATCTAGAAACTAAATTCCAAACATATCAAATAAGGAATAATATCTGGTGAAAAACAGCCAAGAACCAGAAGAAAATAAAAGTCAACACTCCAAACAGTTAAATATACTCAAATAATCATTGAGTATATACAAAAGTAAGTTAAATAAAAAATTTAAAAACTAAACACACATACACACAAAACAAAAAAAAAAGTGACTGATGACAATCTGATTGATGAGAAATCAGAAAGAAATTGAAGAAAAACACAAAATCTTAGAAATTAATAATAAATTTTAAAAGTCCTCAAGGGATTAGATTCATATGAAAATTTAATAAAGTACATTGAAGAAAGTAAGGAAAAAAATAACCAAGAGAAAGAATCTAACAGAAAGAAAAAAAATATAGGTTATTGAAAATTGAAAGAATTGGCAAAAAATCAAATATATTTAAATTATCAAAGTTCCTGAAGATAGAAATTAAACAAGAGAAAAATAAAACAAATTAAAAAATGCACCTTAGGAAGCATTCCAGAAAAGAAAGAAAACACAAAAATAGAAACATGAATCTATGCATTTGAAAATGGTTAATAAATATCTGGAAAGATCAACTCTAAGTCTTAACCTAGTAAAACCATTAGATTTCAAAAACAAAAAAATAAAATTATTATGGCCTCGAGGGAAAAAAAAAAGATTAAATAATGTACAAAGTAGCAGACACATCAAACTTTTCAAAACTGGCATGCAAAACTGGCATGTAACACTGGAGCACATACATACATACATACATACATATACATACATACACATATAAAAAGAGGAACCACAGATGTTATATCTAACTGGAAGAAATATAAACTTTTCTAAGTAAAACAAGCAAACAGATAAAGAGTAAACATCTTATAGAAAAATAAATTTAGCAAATAAAAAATACACAAAATTATAAAATATTAGAAAATTAGAAAAATCTTATTAGGCATAACAATAAGAGAAATGGGCTTAACTCATCTGTTTAAAAAAAAAAAAAATTAAGTTGGCTCCCAAAGAAGACCTAACTATACATTGTATACAAGACACCCAGCTAAAACAAAGTAAACAGAGGCTAAATATAAGTGATAGAACAAGGTATTGCAGGGAAGTGGATACAAACAAAAGGCACAGTGACCCTACTATAAGACAAATTGGAATCCAATTGCTAGAATATTAAGCATGAGAAGAATACTTTTGAATGCTAAAGACCAAATTTCCCAATAAAGATATAAAATGTATGAACGTTTGAGAATGCAATAACACATCAATTTCCCCCTAATGATGCACATGCTATAAGAGATGTGATAAGACATAGAAACACAATAATAGCAAATTTTAATACATCACATTCAGTACAAGACAGATCAAGCAGATTAAAAAAACAGGGAAGGAGAAAAAAGGCTAAACAGCATAATTAATAAGATACACTTTATGGGTATAGATTGAACACAACACTGCACATTCTTCTCAGATGCTTACAATACACAAAAATAGACGATATACTAGATTTGAAAGTATATGTCACTTTAACAAAGCAGAATATTGCAAATAAAACTACAAATAGTGCTCTCTGAACACAATGCAATAAGATTAAGAAATACTTTCAAACAAAACATGAAGTCTATGTCTGTTTTCAGCTTTGACATGTAAAAAACTTCAAAGTCATTACTCTCATTCTTACACTCAGAAAAAACTAAACTAAATGAAAATCAATAATTTTTATTAGACTTATTGGAGAATTTCCTTGAAATTTGGAAAAATAAGCAGAGTCGCAACCAAGATCTAATTACCCGGGGCAGAATGCTCTGGAGCTATATGTATAAAAACATATAAATGGCAATTTTGACAGATTACTGGAGGCTTTGTAAGAATTAGTGTGACAGTGAGAAAATCCAAGAGCTGTACTCTCTTCTTCAACTTTCATGGATCTTTGCCTCCAGAAGCCCCACCATGTTTTCGTGGTAAGAACCAAGAAAGATCCCCTTTTAACTGTGGTAGTAGGGAGGGATAAAATAACCATTTTGGAATATATTCAGAATATTCTCCAAAATAAAGGTCTACTTATTCCACCTTGGGGAAGGGCATTCTCTGACACCTGCTCGCTGCAATCCTCCTGTCCCACTTAAGGGGTAAAGGAGAGCAAAGCTAAGAAACACATATGAAGATCACAGCCCAGGTACCAAATAGAGAATTAAAAATAAGATCATAGTAAACTTACTCTCCCCTTACCACCACATCCACAGAGCTTCAACATAATAAGAGAAGCTTACAGCTGAAAGACAGTAAGACAGAATATTTCAGCAGGAGCACTCCCCCATTTCGCACAGAAAATAGGGGACATAATAACAAGGACACTAGAGAAATCCGAAGCCTCTGGCACCTAAAACTACAGCAAACATTTAACACAACTCAATTCCTAGCCAGATTAACACAAAATATTAGATGAAAGGCTCACCTCAGTTCCTATTATCCAATAATCATGTCCAGCTTCCAACAAAATATTGCAAAGTTTGCTAAATAAAGGGCAAACACAAGTCAGACTGGGAATTTCAAATAACTATGATTAATATTCTAACAGCTATAAAGGAAAGAATAAACAACATACAAATAGATGAGTAATGTAAGCAGAGATTAAAACACTAAGAAAAAATCAAAACAAAATGCTAGAAGTTAGAAGAATTTAACAGATGTAAAGAATGTCTTTGGTGAGGTCTTCAGTAAATAGACATAAAGAAATAAACAGTGAGTTTTAATATTCACAAGTAGATATTTTCCAAATTAAAACACAAAAACAAAAAAGGGAGGAATCGAAAAAAAATTGAAGAGAAAATCCAAGAACTTGGAAAAATTTCAAAAGTAATAACATATGCTTAGTTGAAATGTCAGGGATAAAGAAAGCGAGAAGTGATCTAAAAAATATGTGAAGTAATAATGACCAAGAATTTTGCAAAATTATGCAGGCACAAAACCACAGAAAAAGAATGTTTTGAGAACACTGAACAAGGTAAAAGAAACAAACAAAGAAAATTTACTCAAGCATATCATATTTAAATTGCAGAAAAACAAATACAAAGAGAAAAACTTGAGAGAAGACTGAGGGGGTGGGCACCACATAATCTACAGAAAAAATGATAAATAATTTATATTTGTTTCTCATCAGAAACATATAAACTCATGGTTTTTAAGAGAGAGAAAGATAGGTAGGTAGGTAGATAGGTAGGTAGATAGACGATAGATAGAAATATGTGTGTAGAGTTGTATATAAACATATTTTTACTAGCTCTGCCCACTAAGAATGCCTGGAAGCAATGACAACCCAGTAACATACTGCATAACTAATACCCAAATCTAGATTTCTAAAGACTATTTTCAAAGGAAAAGAAAAATAATAATGGGTTCTTTTAGTTATGGTTAATTTAAGGGTCGGAGAAGAGAAAATGTAAGATAAGCCTAGAGTATCTTGTGATATTCTTACTTGAGGCTTCTCTCATATGTTCTCTTCGGCTTAGAGCAGAAATTCTATCTGGGTGGGATAGGTCATGAAAAATACCAGCTTCTCTGCCAAAGGAGGCTTATTTCATTTAGAGCAGAGAACAATTAAAAAAATAAATAAATGCCCGGCGTGGTCTGAAGTTGCCATCCTGGTTGGCAAATCAATGAGCTGGTAGACTTGTTAAGATTGAACATGTGTAATAAAACTTGGAAAACATGACTGAGTTACTCCGCATCAAGAAAGGAAATATGATACAATATGTGTTACATTTAAAAATAAAAACCTAGAAGTTTTAATGTTACTCTCAAAGCTCAATGGCTGTCTGTAACTCAGTAACATGGCTGTCCCTGACTTCTTCAAACTCTCAAATATGTAGTGCAGCAATGTGCTCAGGAATAAAAATAGATAAGATCATTATTTAACAATTTCTGACACATTAATATTATAATAATGAATTTGAATCTATTTTTGGCATTTGACTGCATACAACTTTCAAGTCCCACCACTGTCACTTCCTCTCTGCTCCACATCTGAGCAAACTAATAAGAAAACTCACTTGCTCCCCTGCTTTTGCATTAGTAGAAAAGTCAAACCACATAAGCCCTCATACTGACCCTTTAACCATGATAAGAGTCAAGCCAATTTCTTTTCCCTATTTAGCAAGTCCATCTTGGTTCAGGTTGAGAGCGTGCCCTGTTCTCCTCCGGAAGCCTCATTATTTGAGCAATAAACTTTTCATACCCTCCTGGTGCATGAATGACAGTGCTAGTAACAACAAGCCAAATTTTGTGTTTATGGAGGAGTTACTAAAACAGATGCAAAAGTGTCTGTAACCACCTACTATAAAGGATCTACTGGGAAGCTGAAAACAATGTAACAAGGGTATATTTGAAGCTTAAAAAAATAGTTGTTTTTCTGTTTAATAATAATTATTATGTGTTTGGGAATATGTTTATATCTTCAAATGTACTTTGCTAGGAGAAAAACTATTATTGACACAGTGTATGATAATTAAAAAAAACAAAAGCAAAAACAGGTGAATCTCTTTCAGAGCTATCACATATGCTTACCAAATAATGGGTTATCCATAAAAAAAATGCAAGCAAAAATCCTCCTCCTAATCTTCCAAATTTTATTTTTAAGTATATTACTAGTATATATGGGTTCCTTATTTGAAGAAATTTAGCTTTGATTCTCAGTTTTTGTATGAAATTCAAGTGCAAAGTTTTAAGGAAGGCAGACAACCAATGATGCCAACAAAGTGAAACACCAATAAACACTGCAGTTGATTAAACTGTTGAAGGAATCAATTTCACTTTCCTTCAGTTGTTTGAATCTGTTAGCTTACGTAGAAAATAGCCAATGTTGTTGTTTGTATTGGAGTAATTGCTTCTCTTGAATTAAAAGCTCTTTAAACAATTCTCCTAATCTTACTTCTTAAATCACTCTCAATAATCTGTGTTGCTTAGTTTTCACAGCTTCTGAGCACATAATATAATTAATTCAAATGAGCCTCCAAGCCAAAAATACTTTTTTATTAATGTGAGATTAAAGTCTGGAAATGATTGTTGCTCTATGAATTATTGAGTTCCATTTATTAAGTCATTACGTAGACTTTTAGATATGGAAGGAAATCTCTTCCTTTCTCTTTTTTCTCTTTTATTCCTTGTCATCTTTTCCCCCATGTTTCCTTTCTTCTCTAAATGTGACTTGATATTTACTCTGTACTTAAAAATATGCACAACATTTTATGATTGGATTTTTCCCAGTTTATTCTAATATCAAAAACACATATAGCTGAGAGAACTTAAAGACCACCTCTTTTAACCACTGTGTTTACCTTACAAATGATAGTACTTTCCCAGTTTATTGATGACAAAGATATGATTAACTATGAATATGATTTCATGACTAAACATAATAAAAATAGCTGTACGAACAAAATATATTGAAGTAATGTTATATATTAATTATTATGCTTATTACTGAAAGACATATAGTGGATTTTAGGTTAAAAATGAAAAACTGTCATGTTTTATTTCTACTCAGATGCCCCCAATGTAATAAAAGAAATGAGTAAAGAACTGAATTCTAACCCAAGAATTTGTGAAACATATCAAACATACAAAAATGTATATAAAATATAATAAAATATATATATGATACATGGAATAACACAAGGCTAATTGAGGTCTGGTCCTGTGTATTTCTCACATAGAATCACAGTCATGTATCTCTCTACACTCCTTCACACCCAGAGGTTATCATTACCTTAAATGAGTTGTTTATCATTTGCATGCATGGTGATAAAATCAGCCAAATTTTCATTTACTATTTCAAAATGTTAATAGATATTCTTTTCATTTAATATAAAATCTGAAAGTATTAATATGTTGTTTAAAGAAATAGAATTAACCGTCAGAAATGACAACTTAGGAGTTAAAAATATTTGCCTCTTGAGAGTAGAACTAGCAATTGTTAAGGAAAGTTTCTTTCAATAAGTACATATTCACAAAAAATATGTATGTATACACACACAATTATATACACATATAATATTTTCATAAGAATACATATGATATGGACAATTGCAACCACCACTGGATCCAGAAAGAGGAAAGTTGAAGGAGTAGTTAATAAGAATGTTATTTTCACTGCATACCATTTCATTTCTTTGATTTTTTTTGATATTACCTATTAAAAATAAATAAAATATCATTTTAAAAACCAACTCTATGAAGCCGTGATCAAATATGTTTTAACTATCTCTGGAGGATAGTACCTGTTAAAATAGATTTAACAAAATCTGTAAAGCAGAGGGAAAAAAAGAGAATTCATGACATCTACATTTAATGAAATGAATTCCTGTATATTAAGAATGCAGAGAGGTGGTAACTTGATCTGCATATAAAGAATATGCAGACTGGTAATTCATTTACAAAAGACCTCTAATATTTTCTGGATAATTGCTTTACATTTGTTGCCTTGGCAATAATGTCTTGAAGAAAATAGCCCATTTATTAACTTCAAAATCCTATTTTACATGTTATATAGTTTGAAGTCAATCATCTTTCTTAACGTAAACTCTCCACTTATTATTTTATAAAATATGTTGACATTGGCAATTAAGGAATTACTACTAGTCTTTTTATGCATTTTTTTATATTTCACATTCATATAAGGAAAATCTAATTGTAGGATTTTATCTCCTTTCTTTCTTCCCTTCTGCTACTCCATGATTTCCAACCCTTTCTCAAATTTGCATACATTGACATTTTCAACATTTCAAAAATTAGACAGTTTTATTTTGCTAAGCTGGAATATGAAAGCATCCAGTAATTATGCCTTATTTATATTCAATCTTAGTAAGTGTATTTCTCAAATAAGGATTAGCATTTATTATTTTCAGAACTGGCTCCTGGTGTGCTTTCTTGTGATACATCCTTAATTCCCATATCTATATCTAATATCTATATCTTTTACAAAGTTATGAAGTATTATGATACTGTGAAAACTATTTTTTATAGCTTCCACATAATAGATGTAGAAATTAAACTACCAAATTTTTCTGACTTTTATATTTAACTCATTTTAAAAAGAAGGCAAAGATGAGATATTTTTGAAATACCATTTAATAATAAACTAAATGTATTTGCAAGATATTTTATATGTGACTTTTTAATTACTGATTGCTGCTTTAAAAATTATCCAGATTTACAGCTAAATATAACACCTATTTGTTAGCTCAATTTTTGTAGACCAGAGTCTGGATAAAGTTTAGTCTCCTAGGCTCAAATCAGGTTGTTTGCCAGGTTGCTGTTGCATATGGAGGTTTCACCAAGGAAAATTCTGTTTTAAGACTCATTCCAGACCTTGGAAGAATTTATGTTCTGGAGGTTGTATGAATGAAGTCCCCATTTTCTTGCTATCTGACAGCTGATGATCCTTCTCTGCTAGAAACCACCCCTAGTTTCTCACCACATGGCCCTGTCCACTCATACTATGGCATCTTGCTTTTTCACGGCCATCAGGAATATCTGCTGTTGTTTCCATTATTTTCTAAGGGTCCAATTGATTTTGTCAAGCCCACCCATGTGATCAAAAAGAGACAGGACTAACTCAAATCAACTGCAAAATCCCTTTACTTTTTATTTAATGTCATTTATTCATGAAGATTTTATGCCATCCTATTGATAAATTCATCCATATTCAAGAAGATGGAATTATATAAGAAGTGTACACCAAGGGGCAAGAATCTTTGTAAGCATTTTAGAATTCTGCCTACCATAATGCTTTGTTTTATTTTTATTATTTGAAATGTGAATTGCCTTGTTTTTTTGTTTATTCAAGTGTTAAGTAGACTCGGCACACATTTATGTGTAAGATACAACCCAGAAGCTGAGTCTGATCTCAGCCCTCAAAGTATAATGATGGTTTTACTCAAAAGGGGTTTCATGGATCATACTGATATAAGAAGGCTTGCACACAGGTAGAAATTTCTTCACAACCTTTACTTAGCCTGTTAAACCTTGGTTACTCATGTTGGCAATTGCTGCCTCAACAGGAACAACGAGTCTGTTGATGTTGCTTTTCACCTAGGCTAAAGTGTTTATCTGTTTATTTTCAATTCTCCATCTTTTAATTCCTGATTCTTGTTTGTTGTAAATCCCCATGTAGTTGATATTTTCACTGCAAAATCATATTTTAATATATACTCTTGCCTAGATATTTTACTTCTCTATGACCTGCACTTGCAGTATCAGTAAACCTTGGGAATACCTAGTGTGGATCTTTGATTCTGATTCAATCCTTTAAAAAAACATTATCTAGTCATTGGAAACAGTTTGTTATTTAACACTTATGACTTCTAGTCCTAACTACCCCCGCTCCACACACACACACACAAAAATGACAACAACAAAAACCAGGGTTTTGACAAATTTTCCATATGGGATAGGTAAAACATGAAATATATAGGTTAATATGTTCTATTCAATCTCAGTCTTTTTTTTCTCCTTTCTTTTTCAGAGTTTGCACCAAGTTCTTGTTCATTTCATTATAATTCAGTACTTTTAAAATAGAACTATTCTGCTTCTCAACTGGGCATTTTCTTGGATCCATTTCTTCACTTTTCCTCTCATCTTATTTTCTAGATTTATCAGAGGGAGCTAAGAGGCCAGACCTTTACACACTAATTCAAAGGACTGAAAAAAAAAAAAAAGAAAAACTCAGAAGTCTTTAATTAGTTATATCTCTACGCGTATGATTTTGCTCAATTAGATTTTGATATACTCTGTATACTCTGTATATTCTTAGAT
Source organism: Pteropus medius (assembly GCF_902729225.1). NCBI lineage: Eukaryota > Metazoa > Chordata > Mammalia > Chiroptera > Pteropodidae > Pteropus > Pteropus medius. The sequence goes on from NW_024351730.1 coordinate 16,115,674, forward strand.
CAATGGACATTTTTGTTGAGTCTCTTTTTTGTCAAACATGAAAACATGTAACTATTTGAAATAGTTACAAATATTTTTTAGTGATTCTATATATTGACATCTCTAAAGGTTATCTTACTTTGTCTTTGTTTCTTGGGAAACTAAATATTCTTTTTTATTTTCTTTCCTGTCCAAGTCCCTTCATGTTTTACTGTTTATTACTTCACTCTTTGTTTTTCTACTTTCAGGAAGAAAAAAAAGTCTTGAATACACTTAAAATTCCCCTTTCTCAAATATCTCAGACTTTTTCAGTTGTATGACATGAGAAATTTGATTCAGGGAAAAAGAAATGAAACAACATATAAGATGTTTAGGAATATATAATGTTCACAACTTCGATGATGTTTACTATGATTGTTATGAGCAAGTGTATAAGATTTATGTATTTTTAACAACTTTTATAATAAAGACATTTTAGAACATGCTTTTTACTTTAGAAAGCCTTTTACTTGACATTAATACTTAAAATATGAATACCATATAATAAATAATGAATGTTCTAACAAAAAAAAATAATTATATATCCCATACCATTAGAAGGAATAGAAATGATAGACTATGTTGGGAAGGGGAATCATATTTTCTCAAACTAAAATTTTGGCTATTTTGATTTTAAGACTATGCAAGCATTGATACACTTAAAAAGGTAAATATATAGAAGAAGTTTGCAGGTAAAATCTGAGCTTATAATGTGCTCAAAGAGAAAGTAATTGATACTTGAAATCCATAATGTGAAAATGGATTAAATACTGATAGACAAATTAAAGATAATAAGAGTTGAGGACATCATACAATGACCTTGAGTCACTTTACATAACTGAGTGTCCAAGTTGATAGATGAAGATGTCACATCATAGTTTTAATATATGATCTGTTTTTAAAAAATTGGAAATCATAGACAAGTCACTTAATAACCTCGCAAAAGAAAAGATTTCTCAATTGTAAAGTCGATCATACTTATATAAAAAGTGATTTATGAGTGGATTGGGACATTTTGCATAAGGCTATGCAAACCAAGGCTACAATATACATTCTTTTTGGATGTGACTATGTCAGCAAATGAAGCCAGACTATACTGAATGAATACATAATTTTTGTATTTTTATAATTACATATCTTATAAATCTTTCTTTCTTTCCTTCTTCCTTCCTTCCTTCCTTCCTTCCTTCCTTCCTTC